>NW_019641669.1:0-600000 GCF_000599845.2 Trichogramma pretiosum
AAACCTGATTGCAATGAATGCAATAAAACTGAAACGAAAAACAAACACACACTTATTGTATTAAAATCACTAAACGAGAGGAAACAAGATCCAAACTGTTACTGACTTGAACAACGTCGCGGGGGTTAAAAGGACGGTAATTTGGAAGTACTCTTCGCAGAATAGTACCTAAAACAGAAAAAAGAACAAATAAGAAAAATTCACATTTGCATTCGATCTGCTTCCGTTGGAGAAAAAAGTATAACTGGAACAGAAATTCACTTACCTGATTGCAATCAATGCAATAAAACTGAAACGAAAAACAAACACACACTTAGTGTATTAAAATAACTATACGAGAGGAAACAAGATCCAAACTGTTACTAACTTGAACAACGTCGCGGGGGTTAAAAGGACGGTAATTTAGAAGTACTCTTCGCAGAATAGTACCTAAAACAGAAAAAAGAACAAATTAGAAAAACACACATTTGCATTCGATCTGCTTCCGTTGAAGAAAAAAGTGTAACTAGAACAGAAATTCACTTACCTGATTGCAATCCACAATAAAACTAAAAACGAAAAACAAACACACACTTATTGTTTTCAAATAACTAAACGAGAGGAAACAAGATCCAAACTGTTACTAACTTGAACAACGACACGGGAGGGGGGCGAAAAAGTCGGTAAACTCGCTGTTCTCTTCACATAACAGTCGCTGAATAAAAATAAGAGTAAATTAGAAAAACACACAGATGCATTTGATCTGCTTCCGTTAGAGAAAAAAGTATAACTAGAACAGGAACTTATGAACCTGATTGCAATCAATGCAATAAAACTGAAACGAAAAACAAACATACGCTTATTGTATTAAAATCACTAAACGAGAGGAAACAAGATCCAAACTGTTACTAACTTGAACAACATCGAGGGGGTTAAAAGGACGGTAAACTAGAAGTACTCTTCGCAAACAGTACCTAAAACAAAAAAAAGAACAAATTAGAAAATCACACATTTGCATTCGATCTACTTCCGTTGGAGAAAAAAGTATCACGAGAACAGAAATTCACTAACCTGATTGCAATCAATGCAATCAAACTAAAAACGAAAAACAAACACACACTAATTGTATCAAATTCGCTAAACGAGAGGAAACAAGATCCAAACTGTTACTAACTTGAACAACGTCGCGGGGGTTAAAAGGACGGTAATTTAGAAGTACTCTTCGCAGAATAGTACCTAAAACAGAAAAAAGAACAAATAAGAAAATCACACATTTGCATTCGAACTTCTTTCGTTGAAGAAACACAAACTTCTGCGAAGCAAACCTTTTTGAAAACAGAAAAGACAGCTACAGTGGCTGCGAATTATACTTATCGGCAGGATTGACAGATTATTGCTTTTCATTTAGCAACAGTCCTACTCTAGAACAAATAGCTTTCTACCAGAGGCACAAGGAAGAGATAATGAAAGGCATGTGCCGATACATCCTATTCGAAACTGTACTAAGCAATTCAGGGGTAATACATGCATCACCGACCTGCAACATACAAACACCAAAAACAACAGACATATTTGGCCTCTACCCCCCAATAATACTCAAGACAGACTTAAACATCACCAACATCGCAGGAAATTCAACAGAGTGTATTAAAATATTAAATAATTCGTCAGGTTATTCGATTAAAGATGTAACGAGATTATGTATACCACACAAGCGGACAGACTCAAAGCTCTGGATAATCGGCCTGTTTATCATTGTCGTCATAATTGCATTCTTATTCATAAGTGATATAAAAGCACCATATATAAGTATAATAACTAACGACAACCAAATTTATGATTTCTAGAAAATGCTCGCAATTATACTACTAATGCTGCTGTGCTCAGCAAGGGTTTCACTATCAATTTATGGCTCCGACTGCGGAACCAGGCTCACCAACATCACAACAATATCATTAGTCGACGTTGGAGATTGCGACATTGACACCCCTGACGTCGAGATAGACAAAATCAACGCACAACTCATACAAATAAACGACTACGGCATGGTGCACGTAAGAGAATGCAAGCTGCTGATGAAGCGTACCATCTACTACTGCGGCATGCATTCGTATGTGTCACCAGCGGCGAACGGAGAGGTGGCCTTCTACAAAGAAATGTCTCGCGACGAATGCGACTTGCTCCAGGTTACAGGCACCTACAACGGATTTGATAAAAGGATCGTCAACATAAAGCGGAACGATACAACAACTACACCAATGACTTTCGCCGGAAAAATCAACGCAGATAAAAGTTGCGAAGCCGCCTCATCGTACGAAGACCCCTACGGCACATTCGACAACGTAGTGGTAACAGGATACATCACCATCGAGATAAAGGACTACGAAGCAAAAATAGACCTCACAACAAACAAATTACTTCTCAGCTCAGGGGTCAACTGTAAAGCCTCGGACCGCAAATGCGTAAACGACGACGGGTCAAACGTACATTGGGACGAGCCTACGGAAAACACATGCGGTATGTTGAAATATGCAGTGATATATGAAGGTTTTATTGACAAAGTTATAGATAACGGGGACAACACAATCATGTATACGCTGGAAACAGAAGAATACAGTTTTTCCCTCCTAAGAAAATCAGAGGAGAACATCTGCGGCACCACCTTCGTCCGACTAGAACACCCGAGACTCCTGATAATCGAAAACGCACATAAAAACACATTGCTGAGGAAAAGTGACATCGCATCAGCGAACATCGACATGTTCGCATACATTAACTCAAAATTTGTATACGTAGAAAAACATCTGAAAGGACAAATCAAGCGTATGTATCAAAATATAATGAAATCTAAATGCGATCTTGAACGAAGAGTTATAGAAAATGCACTAAGCATAGCTGCAATGGCACCGGCCGAGGCTGGCCATAAACTCATGAAGGAGGAGGGGTACCTAGCGATATCCGCTGGGGAGAGCCTTCATCTTTTACGTTGCAGGAAAGTCGATTTAACCTTGCGAAAAGTGAACAGCTGTTACGACCAATTGCCGGTAAAAATGGGGAACGAGAGCCTCTTCCTAGCGCCGAGATCGCGAATACTCACTACCACAGGCAAAGAAGTCGTATGCGAAGGCAGACTTAAGTAATGTACAAACTAGGCCAACAATGGTTCCGAGCCATGCCAGGCTTGATCGAAGGACCAATACCGCAAATCCTCAAGCCATACACCGCCCTTACTTGGCAATAAGGACACCAACAGCAGCAACGACAACATCAGAATCAAAATCAAGATCAAGGCCAAAATCAAGCAGCAATCGAAGATGCACAAGAGCAACTCGTAGCGTCAGCACCGCCTAGAAATGAGATAGATAACCCAGACAGAGATAACGAAATACCGAGAGTATATCCGAGATTGCACAGAGACAGTGTCTAAGTATTTGCGTCTTAAGCAGGAAAGCATTACGCCATTAAAATCAATGAAACCCCTTTTTTCCTTATCAAAAAAAAACTCTAATAATTTGTTTTGAATTGGTAGTTATCTTGCTTCAGAGACACAACAGAGAGTAGTAGGTTGTCATATATTATCAAAGAACAATGTGCATATTATACCAAAAAAAAAAAAAATGAGGAAGGATTAACGAAAGAAAATTTTTTTTTACAATGTCTATTATGATTATGATTAATTTATTGAGAAGAAAATCGCGCCAGGAACAAACAAAGTAGCCAGCGGGACATCACCCTCAACACAACGCAACACGGCCTCGAGGGCAGCGGCAAGAAACTCAGCGGTGGGAGGGGGTGCCTCTTGGGGACACACCGACGGCGGTCCGACATCAACCGGCCGGCCACAAGCGATACAGATCTCGCCAGCAGCGAGATCCCACGTTTCCACATGACACAAAGGACCCGCGAAATTAGAAGCAGGGAGGTGAAGACACATAAGCCCGGCTAAATCGTAGCCAACCCACTCCAACTCGGGGTCCACCTCGAGATACAGCAAGACCTGCATTATGGCCTGGCGCAGCGTTTCACAGCGAATCTAAGGGAGAAGAAAATAAAAACCCAGCACTCTTAATAGAAAAATGTAAACACACATAGACTAGCTTAAAAAATTGTAAAACCGGCTTACGTGCAGGGCGTCCATGGTAAGACTAATATCATACGCCTTAGCGCATTTGTATTTATAAAATAAGATAACCATGTAGTAGTACTATCAAATATCGCACCACCTTGTAAGATACCTTGTAGCTATGTACAGAAGCGAGATAGATCCCAGGTGTGATCTAGACTTTTTCTAGGTAGGGAGGTTTTTCATGTCCGAAATTTACGACAACGATGAAATTACACATCGCCGTGATTTTCCGACATGACGACTCTCACGGCTACGCGGAAGCCATATAATTATGGTTAACATAGCCGTAAAAGTATTGCGCAAGCAACCGCGATACCGGGCCGCGCATGTAGAGTCACGGGTGAACTGCAAATACCCGCGACCTCGGGTAATGACATAAAACTCAATATAAAAACCGAGGAGTCAACGATAGGCTCTCTCTCGTTATCGCACTCATGCAGGCCCCGGGTCTTAAGTCTTTTGTTCGCCTCGCGGTAGCTCTATCTAACTTTGATTGTACAGCGTCTGGCAACGCTATTCTGTAGGCCTTATAGTTTCATTATTTAAAAAATAAAAACCATTCTGTACCAACCTCTACCCCTCTGTGACCTTACTCTTTCTCCTCCCTATTGTCCGAGCCCGGACATAACATACTCAAGGCTCTTGCGGGTGACTCGTTCACAAATGACTCGATCGGAGACATTCACTACTATTTATACTCGCTACCGTCGGTCGCACGACGATTTTTTACTCCCACTCCAATAAGTTTTGTGGCGCACTAGTGCACACAGTCCACAGTAGCTTGTGCGCGTTCGAAATTTCGTGCGCTTCTGCCTCTACCACACTTTCTGAAGCGCATTCGAAATTTCGAGTAAAAAGTTATGACATTCATTCCTCATTTTGCTCTCTCACTTAAATGAAAAAATTGAAAAATGACCTTACGATTTACAGATGAAAATTTATTCTAATAACAAAAAAAATGTATTATAAAAGTACGAACCATTTGTCTGCAACAATTGACAGGTTAATTTATGAATGTATAAAAAAATCATTTTATTCCGGCTGTGCATATCTGTAATTATATTTGTTTTAAACTTTTCCTGTAAAAAAAAAATATGAAAAAAAAACATATATTTTCAAGTATATCTATTTACGTTTCACTACATCTCAGATGTGAATTTCTTTAGCTACGTATTCCGAACAATATTCGTTAATCTACTTTTAGGCTCTTACGGTACACTCGTTCACAAATGACTCGAATGGAAACATTCACCACTATTCCTACTCGCTAGCGTCGGTCGCACGACGACTTTTTACTCCGACTCCAATAAGTTTCGTGGCGCGCTAGTACACACAGTCCACAGTCACTTGTGCGCGTTCGAAATTTCGTGCGCTTCTACCTCTACCACACTTTCTAGAGCGCGTTCGAAATTTCGAGTACCAATGTTATAACATTCATTCTTTATTTTGCTCTGTCAATTCAATGAAAAAATTGAAAAATTAACTTACGATTTACAGATGATAATTTATTGTAATAACAACAAAAATGTATGATAAAAGTACGAACCATTTGTCTGCAAGAATTGCCAGGGTTATTCATAAATGTATAAAAGAATCATTTAATTCCGGCTGTGCATATCTGTAATTTTATTTATTTTGAACTTTTTCTGTGAAAAAAAAATATGAAAAAAAGCATATATTTTCAAGTATATCTATTTACGTTTCACTACATCTCAGATGTGAATTTCTTTAGCTACGTATTCCGAACAATATTCGTTAATCTACTCTAGGCTCTTGCGGGTTAATCGTTCACAAATGACTCGATCGGAGACATTCACTACTATTTATACTCGCTACCGTCGGTCGTACGACGACTTTTTACTCCCACTCCAATAAGTTTTGGGGCGTTCTAGTACACACAGTCCACAGTCACTTGTGCGCGTTCGAAATTTCGTGCGCTTCTACCTCTACCACACTTTCTAGAGCGCGTTCGAAATTTCGAGTACCATGTTATAGCATTCATTCTTTATTTTGCTCTGTCAATTCAATGAAAAAATTAAAAAATTAACTTACGATTTACAGATGATAATTTATTGTAATAACAACAAAAATGTATGATAAAAGTACGAACCATTTGTCTGCAACAATTGCCAGGTTGATTCATAAATGTATTGAAGAATCATTCAATTCCGGCTGTGCTTATCTGCAATTTTATTTGTTTTGAACTTTTCCTGTGAAAACAAAAATATGAAAAAAACATATATTTTCAAAAATATCTATTTACGTTTCACTACATCTCAGATGTGAATTTCTTTAGCTACGTATTCCGAACAATATTCGTTAATCTACTCTAGGCTCTTTACGGTACACTCGTTCACAAATGACTCGAATGGACACATTCACCACTATTCCTACTCGCTAGCGTCGGTCGCACGACGACTTTTTACTCCGACTTCAATAAGTTTTGGGGCGTTCTAGTACACACAGTCCACAGTCACTTGTGCGCGTTCGAAATTTCGTGCGCTTCTTCCTCTACCACACTTTCTAGAGCGCGTTCGAAATTTCGAGTACCATGTTATAACATTCATTTTTAATTTTGCTCTGTCAATTCAATGAAAAAATTAAAAAATTAACTTACGATTTACAGTTGATTATTTATTGTAATAACAACAAAAATGTATGATAAAAGTACGAACCATTTCTCTGCAACAATTACCAGGTTCATTCAGGAATGTATAAAAGAATCATTTGATTCCGGCTGTGCATATCTGTAATTTTATTTGTTTCGAACTTTTCCTATAAAAAAAATATTAAAAAAAACATATATTTTCAAGTATATCTATGTAGGTTTTACTACATCTCAGGTGTAAATTTTTTTAGCTAAGTATTCGGAACAATATTCGTTTATCTACTCTTGGCTCTTTCGGGTGAATCGTTAACAAATGCCTCGATCGGAGACATTCACTACTACTTACACTCGCTACCGTCGGTCGTACGACGACTTTTTGCTCCCACTCTAATAAGTTTTGTGGCGTTCTAGTGCACACAGTCCACAGTCACTTGTGCGCGTTCGAAATTTCGTTCGCTTCTACCTCTACCACACTTTCTAGAGCGCATTCGAAATTTCGAGTACCATGTTATAACATTCATTCTTAATTTTGCTCTGTCAATTCAATGAAAAAAGTAAAAAATTAACTTACGATTTACAGTTGATAATTCATTGTAACAACAACAAAAATGTATGATAAAAGTACGAACCATTTGTCTGCAACAATTGCCAGGGTTATTCATAAATGTATAAAAGAATCATTAAATTCCGGCTGAGCATATCTGTAATTTTATTCGTTTCGAGCTTTTCCTGTTAAAAAAAATTATTAAAAAAAACATATATTTGCAAGAATATCTATTTACGTTTCACTACATCTCAGATGTGAATTTCTTTAGCTACGTATTCCGAACAATATTCGTTAATCTACTTTTAGGCTCTTGCGGTAGACTCGTTCACAAATGACTTGATTGGAGACATTAACTACTATTTATACTCGCTACCGTCGGTCGTACGACGACTTTTTACTCCCACTCCAATAAGTTTTGTGGCGTTCTAGTGCACACAGTCCACAGTCACTTGTGCGCGTTCGAAATTTCGTGCGCTTCTACCTCTACCACACTTTCTGGAGCGCGTTCGAAATTTCGAGTACCATGTTATAACATTCATTCTCAATTTTGCTCTGTCAATTCAATGAAAAAATTAAAAAATTAACTTACGATTTACAGTTGATTATTTATTGTAATAACAACAAAAATGTATGATAAAAGTACGAACCATTTGTCTGCAACAATTACCAGGTTAATTCAGGAATGTATAAAAGAATCATTTGATTCCGGCTGTGCATATCTGTAATTTTATTTGTTTCGAACTTTTCCTATAAAAAAAATATTAAAAAAAACATATATTTTCAAGTATATCTATTTAGGTTTCACTACATCTCAGGTGTAAATTTCTTCAGCTAAGTATTCGGAACAATATTCGTTTATCTACTCTAGGCTCTTGCGGTAGACTCGTTCACAAATGACTTGATTGGAGACATTCACCACTATTCCCACTCGGTAGCGTCGGTCGCACCAAAGAATATAGATTACTTACAAATAGAAGTTCAAAGCCCTATGCTAAATTGACGCCGAGTTTTTAGTTCTGTTACCCAAGAGGTTGGTGGCGCAAGTGTCGAAAATTTTAAAATAAATTATGAAAAGTCTGGTCGGACCGGGTTTTGTACCTAAGGGCCATAGATCATCAGGCCGGTGTTCTAGCCACACAGCCGATTATTATCGATCCGATTATTATCCGATCCGATTATTTTCGATCTAACGACCCAAGCTGCTCATTTGAACTGTGTTCAGCGATGATTATTTACAATAACATACTACTCGAGATATATATAATAGAGTGCACAATTTCACGGGTTTGAATGATAGAAACAAAACTGGTTTTCTGTAATAATTTGAGTAATGAATATTATTTTTCCTTTTTACAAACTTAAAACTAACTATGTACAAATACCTGTAATAATTTAAGAAACAACATTTAATGTCTCTATCAAGGTCCGGGCCGGATAAGATAGTGATTACACCTGTAAAATTCCCCTGATTTTACCCTGATCCGGGCGCTTATTTGAAGATCCGGGCCGGATCTTAACCTAAGAGGCTGTTTCTGTTCGGGATAGATCGATAATAATAGGATGGCTCTGGGCTAGAACACCGGCCTGATAACCAATGGGATTTGGGTTCAAAACCCGGTCCGACCAGCCTTTTTTTAATTTATTTTAAAATTTTCGACACTTGCGCCACCAACCTCTTAGGTAACAGAACTAAAAAGTCGGCGTCAATTTAGCATAGGGCTTTGGACTTCTATTTGTAAGTATCTATATTCTTTGACTGCGGTTAGTGCTGTCACTGTCCTCTTCCGTTCGAAGGGCTAAACTAAAAAGTCGATAATCAGTTTGAATTTGTGAAAAGCTAAGCAGACTAAATTATTATTATAATTAAACATACAATACATACATAACATATAATACATACAATGCGTGACTTAAAAGTTTCATAAGAAGCTGCAACAAGTGTTTGAGGTTTGGGAGTTTTATTTAAAATGCAGCCAAGTTTTGAAAAACCAATTATTTAACTTGAAAACCTTGTGTTATATAATCTTGTAACAATAGGAAATCAAGAAGACTCGAATTTTATTTTAAAAAGCCTTGAATGGCATGGCTATCAAGTTATTTTATTATTGGGTGCATTCACAAAAAATTATATTATGATCTGAAAGTTGCAGCATGTCAAATTGTTCTTTTTTCTATTGTCGGTCCAGCTTTCAACGCAAGGGGTTTTATTGACTTTGCCCAAAAGTGATTGGGATTGATAAGTATAAAAAACCGCTGTCAATTTATTGACAAACTAATTATAAATCTTCAATTCAAGATGATAAATAGAAAGCTGGATAGAGTACATTGCATTCTAAGTAAATACCTATAACTCTATGAAAAAGCAAAAGTACAACTTATCATTTTCAGTCTGTAACTTTCATAATATTTTACGAATCTCTAAGGTTTTGATCTCGAATTCAAACTTGACTGCTTTGCTTTCATTATAACCATGGTAAAATTTTAAGAAAATCAATATTTTATCAACACTAAATGACATATTCAAGTTTGAAACGTTGCCTTGAATTGAAGTTTCATAATTATTTCATCAAAAATAAAGGTTTAATTAGTTTCTATAATTTGGTGTACATAAAAATAGCATTTTTTGGCAAGGGAGCTCTTTGCCAATAAATTTTAATTTAGAAAATTGAGCATCAAGTTGCATCTAAGTTTATTATACTTACATCTAAGTAAATGTAAAAAGATTTTTAAATTTATCAATTATTAAAAACAAATACCTAATAAAATTAAAATTCTATAAATACTCTGTCTCAATTCTTATATTTGGGGTGATAAACTTGTTTTAAAAATTTAATAAAAACACAATCAGAGAATTTTATAATAACTATGTCATAGTTTATTATACAATTATTATGAGTGGCTAAATGTACTGATAAATTTTATTACTAATGGTATAGATGATTATTATAACATTTTTATTTCGTAACTGTAAGATGTAAACATTAACAACTTGTTTTAATGATATGATTAGTTTCATACATAGCAAGTGACTTCTCAATAAATTTCGAAATCATATTTTTTTTTATTTGTGTAATGCCCAAAATTTTGTTCGATTATTTAGTACAAGTTTTTTTTAAAAAGATTATATCTCATCAAATACCTGGTTGTTATCTTTTAAAATAGAAATTTTAATCATAGATACATAATTATATAATTATAATCACAATCATTGGTAAAAATATCTTTATTTTTAAATTGAATAAAATTGCTTTTTTGAATCGCTCATCAATTCTTTGTAGGAAACTTGTTATACTGTACCCTTTTGGAAATTGTTCATCAAAATCATTGAATTATTTTTCAAGTCTCATAATTGTTTTTCAACTAAACATATCTAATTTATAAAAATTAAATCAAACAAGTTTCAGTTCATACACTAACAATAATCCTCTTTTTGAAAAATCTGTTGCCTGTGAATACACTTACAAAATTCTTCCTTCTTTCCTTTTTTCTTAATACTTATTATTCACTGCGTAGAATTTTTACGCAAAATATATGTATATACTAAAGTCATACGGTATATTCAATAATAATTGTAGTGAAATTCCGCTACTAAATATTATAGTATACCATGTTCTTTTAGAAGTAACGTTTGATAAGTTGTTTGGTATCTATTGTTATCTCTCAAATGACACATCAAACATTTAGCACAATTTCATTATTGAATTTGTTACTTTAAAACAAAGTTATATTATTTACAATGCAGTCACACAAAAAAATGACTCAGTAGGACATTAAATGAACTTTGTACTCCATATTTATGTTTAGTCAATAATATAATTTTTTTTATAATGATAAAATAGTGGAATAGGTAAAAATTAAAATTACTCAAAAAATACATGTAATCTTTTTGTTTTTATTTTCAAATAATAAAAGTTAAACTATTAAAAATAATATTTTAAAAATAAAATAATGATATCATAAATGATAATAAGTATAATAGTTATCATAATCAAAATATTTATGGAAACTATAATTAATATAATTATTAGAAATAATAAGTTTACTTCAATTGTAAAATGTACCGTAGCTAATACACAAAATGCAAGAGATAATTGAATACACTTGTGTACCAAACATAAATAGTAAAATTTTTATTTCAAATGATTTCCATATAACTTGAAACTTTTTAGAACTTGAAAAATCCAATGTGAATTAATACATGTAATATAAACAATGTCGTCAATTAAATAAACAAGAGTATTTGTATGCATAATTAAATTAATTGCAATGGCGGCGTAAGTTTAGATATTGATCCTAAACTTTAAACCTATTTAATAAAAGCAAACATTTATGAATTTAGTTGAAATATATTTATGTGAAATTTAATGGAATACGCTATAAAACCCGAATTTGAGAATTATAATTGTTCATGCATGTTGACCCATGGATGTTATTTAAACAAATTGATAATTAATATTAAAAATTGTTCAAAGTTCTTATGCATAGAAAGGACCTTGATGAAAATTTACTTATAACTTAGTTTTAAAAAGAAATATATATATATCTTACAGTTTGTGTAAGAACAGTACATTTTGCTGGAAGTATATTATCAAATCAGTAATAAAAGAGCCTACTATAATTATCCTTATTTACAATTACGACTGATTTCACTTGATGCCATTCATTCATTCAGTTTTTTCTTTATCTTCTCTAAAATTAAGTTACAGATATCTTACTATGTAAACTATTATTTACAATACCACATAATAGTATGATTTTTTCTTAATTATATGTAGAGCTGAAGTTTATTGTTAAATATGTAAATACGTGATTCGTTTTTGACGTTTGCTAGTGGATAAACACGTTCTTTATCTCTTTGTCGTTGTGCTACTCGATATTTAATGTTTATGATCGAATCGCAAATTAATTCATATATCCGTGCTTAAATATTAACAATGTTGTACAGAAATGTTGTACAATGTTTGGCCAACATCCGCTCTAGGTTTACTTCACTTTTTTCTGTTAAACATTGATATATTTTCATATTAAAAACTAGAGCATTCATATCAATCCATCAAAACATTTTTATATCTGTATAAACGTGCATTCGTTTCATACTGTTTCTTTTTAAATTTTGTAAATTTTGTGTGTTAAAAATCTTTACTTGGTCAAAAAACAAATTTGATGTCTTATTTACATGTTATTATTATTTTTTTTTTAAGAAATGTGGATATGTCGACAATTGTAAAATTTGAAAAAATGCCTACTATTCTCTGTCACAGTGACACATGCACAAACTTAAATTCCATCAAATTGGTATTTTATTATTTTCTTTTTATTTTTCTGACTCATCATGAGAGTTGAACTAACATTACCCTGTGTATTTCTATGTGGATATATCAGACACCGAGCATGTGAGTGCCTGACAGTCAATAAATATTATAAGATCCGTTTTGTAATACTTTTTCCGTTTGGTTTTTTTGCAGGCCAATACGTCTGTATGGATTAACGTAAAATTTGACTATAAGTATAATAATATATTTGTTGATTATGCTCGTCAGTTTGATTTCGAGAGCAAACCAGCAGACTTGCACACAAAGAACCTGAAACCAAGTAGGTTTATTCCAAAATTGCACTTCCAAACTTAATTCCAATTACTCTAATGTGCAATCATGATTTTACAATATTTTCATGAGCCATCGAACTATAAAGAAATGGATAAAACGCTAAAATTCAATACCGGATGAAGGAGGTAGATCCGTTTAACGAATTATCACCTCCTCGGTTGTACCTTCACGGGCGAAATACACATTCATACATTTTATTTACAATCTATTCATTAATTTTAATAGTCAATTAATTAGTTTTATTGAATAATTTTAATTACATTACTGCAATAGGAACTTTTTACTCGGGAATGACTTTAAAGAAGAATCTGTACAGATACATTAGAAACGGCAGTAATACAAATCATTTAATAAAAATTCGATTCGACAAGGAAACGAAAAAAAAACAAAAGGTTTGAAATATAATCGTTACTTTTATTCAACATATTTTCAATATTTTTGGTTAACATCGACGCTACAGATGAAATAATTTTTCAAATACCAGCGCGTGAAGGATGATATTTTTTATTTTTTTGTATTTTTCATGCAGTAAGTGTACTTGAAACAGTTTTTGTCGTTAAATAAATTTATTTAGCGCAAAAAAATTTAAAGTTACATTGAGATTTTTCTACAAATATTATTCATTATAAATCGATGTAATTAACGCTCAGATTTATACTCGAATTACTATACATAATACAGAAAATAATTTTGGCGTAAATTTTAAATAATAATTGTATGATACAAATTTAAATTTGCTAATTCTCAACGATACGAATAAACACAAATTCCTACTTTTTAATGATCATCGTTTTGAGGCAAATCGCTAGGAAGAAGTAGCGCGCGAAATACATCAAATAAAAATCCGCTCGTAGTACTTATGAAATTATACATACACATTTAATTGTAATCATGTGTTAAACAGGAGACGAAGGTTCAAACAAAAAAAAACGATTCACGTTCGTTTATTACCTTCGTCTCGTACAAAACGTCGTTAATGGCGTCTCTGTTCTATAATTTAAGACGCAAATGATACACAATAAATACACAATAATTTACACATAGAACACATGTCGATATATCTACTTACATGTAAAGATAGATATTATAGTCTAATTCAAAGTGGACAGAAATTACCTAGTTATGTACACAATAAAAAAATTATAAATAATTATTATCGTCGTATTTATAATTCCTAAAATGTTCTGTTGGTCGCACCGCTTAGGACATCGAGCAGCTAGTGATTCTCCGCTATTCACAAGATGTCTACATGTATATATATAATTATATATTTGGTTCTGAAGAGTAATAGTTAGTAGAAGTAGTTAGTAGATTTAGTAAAAGTTTTAATAGCATAATATTAGTAATATTAGTAATAAGAGCGAGGTAGTATATTAGTAAAAGATAGAAGTAGCTTTAGTAGCAGTCATAGTATGACTCTGTCCGAGGATCACACGCAGAAGTTTTTGCCGAGGATCAGTGTCGTTCAAGCACAATCGGGCTGTTAGCGATAAAAGTCCTGCAAATTACACGCCATTCGACGCTGCTGCTGCTGATGCGGATGTTGATGCAAGTGATGTTGCTCTTGCATGTAAATCGCGGCCGTCGCTCCGCCAGGAGCTAAAGACTGCTGATGTCACTCGGTCAGCGGGCTAGATTTGGGCTGACCGTAGCCGCCCGAGCTGGCGACCAGCGCCAGAGGCAGGGGCGAGCCAAGCGGCGTCGAGTGCGGATGATGCAGTGGCGACGAGTGCGAGGCCATCGTCAACGGCGGGCTCGACATCGTACTGGCCAGCGAGGCGAACACGGACGCGGACGGCGCTGGCGAGGCCATCGTCGGACTGCCCATGGCCGCGGTCGGCGGATTTATCCTCTTTTCTTTCTGCCGCCTGAAAAGGAGAAACAGTTCAGCTCGATCTATGTATAAAGCAACAGATTCATGAAAATGCGTTGTGCATTCTCGTGCTCGAACGTATGAACTAAAGCAAATCCCATGTCTCATAGAGTAAAGTAACGCACCTGTTGCAGAACCAGACTCTAACTACTTCTTTCTCCATGGCCAGATTATCCGCTAAGGCGGTGATTTCCTCGGAGGTCGGCTTTGGATTTTGCATGAAGGCTTTTTCGAGGGCTATCCGCACGCTCGTCTCGATGCTCGTGCGTTTTTTTCGCCGTCGACCGATCGCCTCGGGCGTGGTCATTGGATTCGACAGCGAGTTCGGATTGTTGAGCGAGTTATCGGCATCCTCGAGCCACTTTTGTAGCAGCGGCTTGAGCTTGCACATATTTTTGAACGATAAATTCAGAGCTTCGAACCTGTCATGTGGAAAAGAGACGACATTAGATACACAGTAGTTACGCAGATATAGGATTACAATATGATCAAGTAGGCGCGACGACTCACCTCGATATCGTCGTTTGAGAAAAGTCATTGCCGTAGAGCTTGCCCATGGCCAAGCCGACGTCGCCCTGAGTGAAGCCAAGCTTGATTCTGCGCTGCTTGAACGTCTTGGCGAACTGCTCGAGCTCCTCGAGATCGGTCGTCTCCTCGGGCGACGGCTCGTGCCTCGACGTGCTCGCCTTGATCGAGGGTGGCGTTCCCGGTGGCGGGGGCGATCGGTGTTGATGATCCTGTTGTTGCTGCTGCTGCTGCTGCACCGTGGACGTGGCCGAAGACTGCTGCTGTCGACTGATCGCGTTGCTGTTCTGCAGAGCGGCCGAGTGCTGCTTCTGCATGACTTGGATCTGCTGGGCAGCCTGCGCGACCGCTTGCTGCACCTGTAATTGCTACGTATTACATTAGTATAACTCAAATAATCGAGCCACTTGCACTCGTTCATTCGCACTCTCACCATCTTACTTCGAACGTGTCTGCTCGATAAATATAATTGTTTTACGTATGATTCGCTGCCCTAAATGTTTGTTTACTCTTTCGTAATATTGGTGCGAATTTTAGACAAAGCTCAATCATGAAATTTTACAGTGTCCGATCTTACGAAAGAGAGATCGGATCCCCTCGACTCGTTCACCTGTCAGGTGAACGAGCCGCACGAGTACATTGAAGTCTTGAATATACGTCAAATTGATTCTTAAGAGCAACCCCGTGCACTTGTACGTATCGTCGCGATCGATTTATCTTCACCCCTTGCCGAAAATGCAGATGCGCGTGCCCTCTAGTCTGTGCCAAATCATAATGTACTCGCGCTTTATATCGCATTGTAATGCAGGCATAAATGTTCGTACGGGCATAATCGTACGATAAATACAAGAGGGTAGGACAGGTAGCGTAATGGTGCACCCTTTGGCTTGCACGCGGAGATCGTAATACATACGTGTATTCCGTGTGGATGGGTATATATACGGAAGGAACAGGCGCGTGTGACCTTATATTATTTAGGCAAAGGGATGAAGACGACAGACTCCCGTGTGGCCGCGCCGAGCTATTATATGCTTATTTGGGCTGGCCCTATAAACGGCATAACTTTACATCTTCTCTCAGGGTGAGTGAAAAAGTCAGACGGTACGCGCACACGGTGTACGCGGTAAAGTACGTGGCACGTGGCTCTATTTCTTCCATTCTGTCTCTTTCGTAAATATATGTACCTCTTTAGCGAGCGAAAAAAGGGGTTCTCGGTATACGGAGAGAGAGCGAGAGAGAGAGAGAGAGAAGACGAATTTCTAACGTGGGGCGCCAAGTCGCGTGTCTCTACATTTATACAGGCATGTGCTTATATACATTTGCGCATACATCATCGTATATAAACTCGGCTATTCAAATTGGGGACACACGTTCGTACGTATACACACCGGTGAGTGTTTAGGGCGCGATTCGTCAGGCATTTATTCCGTATGCGCGTCTATGTCTATATATACGGCTTGATATTTCGAGCTACCTGTTTTAAACAGTCTGCGGTTCTTGTGGCGCGCTCGGGTCCCCTTGCATTGCATTATAATATATAAAGCCGGTGCGCGCTCTATGTTAATAGGGAAGAGGGATTTTTCGCACCGAGGGTCAAGTGCACGCGCCTATATTATGTGTCGCCACTGCTTCTGCTGCTGCTGCTGTGTATACACGCATTAGCTCGTAATAAACGAGTGCGTATGATTGTGCTTGCATTGTATAATACACGGGGACCAATTGAATCGTCGAGATTACGCGACGTACGAATGTCCTTCGTTTCGAAAGTTTTATTATTATCGCGCACTGTTAAAATTTTTTTTTATTCGCGTAAATTCCACAAAAGATCGGAGCTCTGTACCGTATATTGTTACGTGTAGTCGACGACGAGCGCGCGCTCGATTCCAGATGCCGCGCGCGCAAAACGCAATGAATTTATAATGCGGCCAATAAATCGAACAGATTTTCGAATTAAGGCACGCTCGACTGCTTTGAGATCGCGGTTGCGCGCGGTTACACATCGTGCCGAGAGGGTAGTTTACGATCGGAAGTTATTCAAATATAGCCATTGTTGAGTGTAGGAGGTCGTTAGAAAGGATCGCCATAAATTTGGAGGCAGAGAGAAAGCCAAAAAGAAAAAAAAATTCATCGAGCCTGGAAAAAGTCACAAAAAGGATATTAGCGTGGGCCGTCGCGCACCGGTTTGTCATGTATTCGTCGTTATTATTTCCAATAGCTATAATTGCTCTAAACGTGCGGAGTCGCGCGCGAAACGCATAAATTGTGTACCGAATTGCAAATAAAAAAAAAGAAAGAAAGAAAAAGAGAGGAAATTGTAGGACTAATCGAGCGTATTATTGACACCGGGTTCGCGCGAGGGTATGCCTGCCCTTACGCATATCGGGGTTCGTGCGCGTGTCCGCATACGCAGGCTCCGACAGTAAGAAAAAGCTGTTATATGTATAAGCAATATTAGAAGCTGCCGACAGGCATGGGCACACGAGAGTCTCGACAATGGCGCGCGCGCGCGCGCGAGGGGTGCAAAATCTGAATAAGCCGTTCGCCGGAGCTGCGACACGCGCTCAACGTCTTTTTCCTTTCTGCCTGCTGAAAGGGGTTGTTGTGCACCTCTTATAGGATATACACTACTAGATGCCTCTTATATCATTATGTAAGACCGAAATATCGCGTGTAACGTTCCTCACCTTTGGCCGGGCCCCGCGCACGCGTTCGGCTCCTGCTGCTGACAAAAAGGGTCGTCGCGCGAGCTCACCGCGCCGGCAAGGTGCCTGAAGGGACTCTCTCCTTTCTCCGTACTCGTCTCCTATCGCACCCTTATAGACGCGCTTCTTACTTCGAGACATTAATAACAATGTACATCGGCGAAAGTGAAAGCTTATACTTTTTTCCATTCTCGCGTTTATGGGCGCACACGACGACGATCGTTGCAGCCACCGATGACTTAAAAAGTCGTTTACTCGTTGCTTTCATCCGCAGAAGGAACAAAGTCTATCCGAGCATTATATAAAGTGCAGTAGGCAGCCGTCTATACAGCTATGAGCGCGTAAATCGGTTGCCTGGAATTCCTAAAATACACATTCGACACAATTGCGCGCGGAACGTAACGAATCGAGCGACGGTTTTCTTTTTTATCCAGCTCTATTTTTTCAAGCCCGAGGGGGAAGTATTTTTTTTTTCTTTCGTCGGAGGGCTGGGTAAAGAAGTTCACGATAATCAACGCTGACCTTTGATGAATCGACGAGGTGCGGTAGAGGAAAAAAAAAACGTTACTTTCGATTACGGCGCGTCTCAGTCGCTCCATACAGATTCATTCGAGCGTAGGGCTCACGGAGTCGTAATAAAGCCAATGATAAGCGAACTCTCGGGGCTTACCTGGTTCTGCAGGAAGAACGGAGCGGAGGCCGGATTCGCCTGGATCATGGCGAGCTGCTGCAGGGTCTGCGTGATCGCGTTCTGGTGCTGCAGCTGCGAGGCTATCGCCTGGATTTCCTGGGGCGCGAGGGCGCCCAGCTGGCCAGCGTGCATGAGCAATTGCTGGCTGACGAGCTGGGCTGCCGCCAGCGCGGCCGGCGACGTCGCGCTGCCGCCATTGTTGCTCGTGCTGTTGTTGTTGTTGTTGTTGTTACTGCTGCTGTTGTTGTTGTTGTTGTGACTGTTGTTGTTGTTACCACCACTGACGTTTATGGACGTGTTGTGGCTGTTGTTCGTGAGCTGGTGACTGCTCGAGACACCGGAGCTCGGCGACGAGGCGCTGGCGCTGGTGCCGCCGCTGCTGTTGCCGCGCTGCGAACCGTCCGTCACCTGTGAAAATCGCAATTTTCACGATTAATTTCAAGCCTACAAGAATGAATCGCGCACACCTTTCTTACGCGTGTACTCGATCGAATTTTCCCTTTTACACTGGTTTCCGATAAAATGCCCAATTGAAAACTTGCGCGATATTGATAAATGATTTTATGAAGTGCGTAACCGAATCGATAATACTCCTTCTCTTTGCTCGTGTTGTCCGGCTCATACGATGGCACACAACGAGTCGAGTCCAAAACATTCATTATATCGATCTGACTCGGCTTGAATGACGATCTTTAGAAGTGCTCCGGCATCTGCGGCTGATATATTGAACATTATCTACCGTTGCAATGCAGTTCGTGAACGTAGAAAAGATAGAACATACATAATATATAACGCGCGTAATTTAAGCGTGACGCGCTGATCGCACGGATCGATCCACCCTCGGTTCTCTCTCAAAAGTAAACGCGTTGCAGCAGCCGCGCGCGTTGAGTGCAACAAAGCGACTGTTTACTCTCCGATGGCTGTAGCGACGAGATCTTAGCCACATAATAAAATCGCCTATTGCGTAGCTGTACGCCGACGTCTTGTCCCTTTGTACCGTGCGGATATTTTTCACGTAATCGTCGTTTCTCTTGCGTGCGATGGTGGTGTACGTAAATAATAATAATATGAAGAAAGCCGATCGCTACCCGCGCCGAATTCCCTTTGACTCCGGAGTAAAACCGATGTCGATTCGCTTATTTATTACTCAAACATTGAATAAATCAAGTTTTTTCTTTCGCTGGGTCTTAGGGGTACTTCCGTCGACGGGTCCTCGATGTACACCCACCGCTCGTGACGTACATGTGCATTATATCCAAATTTTTCGTAGGCAAACGAGAGTGGCTAATGTACATACCGCTGCACACACACTGCAGAGCTGCACGCGGAGGCGGATCCACGAGCCAACGAATCGTGATTTTATTTTTTTTTTTTTTAGCGTGCCACAGGGCAGATGGTCATTTCCGATGAATACATTTTCGGGATTTGAATCTTTCTTTTTTTTCTCTCCTACGTATATATTTCTTATATTCCTTTTTATTCTAGTTTTCGCTTTTTTGGGCTCCTATATACGCGAGGCATTATGTGCGTTGATGTCTTTCGAATTGTGAGCCCAGTAGTAGCCTCGCGAGATCGACTGCCTCTCTCTCACTCGCCTGCGCCAAAGAATTGATGTGATTTTTTTCTAAGAATCTTTGGAATTTGCATGCTGACGCTGTTTGGACGCAGGTTGTCCCTTGGCGTCTAGACTATTTTTATTTGAATTATCCTCGACGGCGTGTGTGTGTGTGCAGCAGGCCATTACATTATGCGCGTGCACACGCGCACAATGCAACTTTTCAATTATGTATATTTATTGTGTATCAGCGTCGATGCATACAAATGTGTCGCATAAATTCTCGAGGCCTCGATCGACGACGTTCGAGGCAAAATACGTGTACGTGTATCGGCGTTGAAACGAATTATCGAAAAAAAAAATTAACTTGCTCGCACCGAAGGACCTCGGACGCGACAAAAAAGTTACTTTCCCATCGAAATCTCCCCTAACTTGACCGAAAAAAAAGAACTGACCGACCGGCGCGCACCCCTGATATAAAAAAGTGTCATTTGGACGTCTTTTGAAAGTAGAAAATATAAAAAAGAAAGAAATAAAAAACTGAATCGCGTGAGTGCCATTTGCATGCTCGCTGCAGATTTTCTCCGAACAATGCCTCGATCGTAACGTTCACGTAAACGTGGGAAGCGACGAATACGAACCGGACAATTACGCGATAAGCATCGATGCAGTGGCAGTACAGCGGCATATTTGTCACCTGTCGCACAATTAGCCACCCCTAATTTTTTTTGTATGTGTGTCTCTTTGCCTTGATCGTGTACACATAACGTATATAAAAGTCCACCTGTGGTTTCGTACATTTTTTTGCCCAACGAACGTAAAAAACGACGACAGAAACACAAAATCGCGATTGTGTATATTGAGAAATATTTCAAGTACACTTGCGCCAAGTGGCGAAATTGTTTTCATTCATGGTGCGATGCACGCGAGAATCACACAACACTACGCGAATATTCGTTAGGATAGAGTGGGATAAAAAGTACTCACCAGATTGAGCGCCTCTCGGTCCGAGTCGATCGAGTCATGATCGAGATGTGCCTCGTGGCTGTCGTGGACGTCGCTGTTGATGCTGCGGTCGTCGCCGCTCAGGTCGTGAGCTTCGACGTCACCGTGCAAATCAGCATCTGAAATGTAGCCGTATTTTTTACGTGAAAAGTTTTTCGGGATAGTACTCAAAAAACTTAACAACAATAATAACTGATTCGGATCTAAAAATGTAAACTGATAATTTTTCAGACAAGATGATATTTCATCTAGCCTATATTGCGGACGAGTGAAAATGTGCATTTTTAATAATTTTATCAACACTTTTTATAAAATAAAGAAAATAAGAGGTGCTAAAGACACTTCGGGAATTGAGTTACGTGGCTATATACGTCGACAGAGATTTTTAAGCGACTGTACGCGACGACGAATGATAACTATATCATAGGTGATTTAGAGAAATTGTCTAACGAAAAACCTAATATACATGCGATACTCGTGTTATTTTCCCCCATTAATGAGCAACCAAACGACTGCGATCAAACCTTATATGCATGATGAGTCGAAAATAATCACAGAGTAAACAAAAAACTTTGATTTCGTAAGGTACTTGAACTGTATTATTCATTCTATATCATATTTAAATATGTTGATTGCCAGTCGGTACGAAATTATCACTGAAATAGTATTTACGATGAATAGATACGGCTCAGATACTAGTTAGCATAGCGATACCGCGAAGCAGCGACATACATATTAGTAAACCGAACTAAATCCATCGCTCTCTATATTTTCAAATTTAAAAACAAAAAACAGTTGCACTCAAAACAAGTGGCCGTACAGTCGTTGTTGTTCTGCGGCCGATATTTGCGATGATGATGGCCCCGAAAGATCGGCGTCCTCGTCGGCGTGCTCGTGGCCGCGTGCAGCCTCATGTCCGCGAACAACATCCTCGGCTCTTCCAAAAACACCATTTTTCGGGCTAGCAGAGTACTGGTACTGATTTTTTTTGTCATCTATAGTCCGCGCCGGTCACCATAATAATATCACAGTCTGTTGTTTGTTTATGTTTCGCCGGCGCAACGTGGATGACTCTCATTCACTTTATTTTATTTTATCACTGATTAGCAGTTCACATCTGGGAACACACTCGTGCACTGACACTGATGATCTCATTCATCGACTCCGCGAAAGAATCGCCTCGTGCAAATCTGCGCAGCCGATATCGCACGCGCAAAATCGGCAAGATATCGGCGTGCTGTTTGTTGGTGGCGTGCGTGCCAAACGTTATTCTGCTCGAGCGGCGCGTGTTTCGGTCACGCTGTCGCACCCAGACTGACGCTCCGATCGGAGCCGGAGTCGATCGAGGCGGCGGCAAGCAAAGCAGAATCATATTATAGCACGGCCACATACAGCAAACTGCACGCACACGGAACGGGCGGCTCGAGTCCGCTCTTCCCCTTCTCTCTCGTCGCGTCTCTCGGTCTACCTCGCTCTTGGCGCGGCAGAGCGAGATATTTCCTTAGAGCCTGGGTATACCAACGGGGGGCCCTGTGTACTCGATTGGCCGACTCGGTCGCTCCTGCTCTCATTGGCTCGATGCCTCCACTCATTCATTGTTCGGCCGCGACGAAAAACCCCTTTACCATATACACATACTATATACGTGTACATATATAGCCGGCAAGGATACATACATAAGCATACATGAATAATACAGAGACCGAATGGGCCCCACTCTCGGGCGCTCGCTTTTGTTTCGCTTCGCGTATAGGTATATGCTATATGCGTACAGCGAAACTCGCGCTTCTTCTTTCGCTCGCAGCGAGACGCCCTCGCGCATACATTTGCACTTTATGACCGCTGAAATTCAGACGCTTTTTTTTAACCCCCTGAGCTATTGTCTACTTTTTGTTGGGCTTTCCATAACGACTTTCGTTACATTGATTACTTCGATACGCTTCTGCAACCCATTTTTTTTTATGATTGAGTATTTTAAAAAAAATTAAAATGGGAGAGAAAAAGAGTTGGATGGGCATATGGGGAAGGTCGAGTCGTTGCGGTTTCATGCCCAACCTGCATAAATATATTGCACTTTATTAAATTTATCCAACTGAATCGATAGATCTAAAGAGCTTCGATAAAATATATAATGCGTACGTTACGAAGCATTTGTACGTTTACTTTTTACCAACGGAAATTTCGCGAGCGAATTCAAAATCATGAGAACGTAAACGAGAAGCCTGTGGATAAACGAAAAGACAGCAAAAGTGAGATTTATAATGGCAGCATAGAGAGAGAGAGAGAGAGAGAGATGCGAAAAGCTCCGTTTGATAAAACAGCGCGCGCGGGGTTCACAAATATAATTTGACAAAGTATCTGACACTATTTGGGTGTTTCGCGCCCCAAGATACGGGCCTCCTCTAATTTCCTAAAAGACGACGAAATGAACGTTGGATTACAGACCTGCCACTGTGGGAACATCGGGCTGCGGAAGGGTCAGCTTCCAATTTTTTCGAAATCCGCAGGTAAAAAGGTAGAGCGCGTAGCGCAGCAAGTTCCGGATAAAAAAAGGTTTTGCGCAATAAGTAATAAGGGTGCATACACGCATGCACACACATACACACGTATATTTATATGCATGAAACGCGCGAGGTTCCCATGCGCATGACGATGACTTCTTTTTTTTTGGGACAAAAAACGCTAAAAAGTGAAGCGAAGACCCCAATCGGTAAAGTATTAGAGGGTCGTCATCGTCGTGGCAAGTTAAATTCATAAACGTAGCGGAGAGCTGCAGAGAGCGAGAGCAAGAGAGAAGATGGTATACATGGGCGAAAGAAGACGAAGAAGAAGCAAGCGAGAGAGAAGCGTATATAGTTCGATACAAGCGAAAAAAAACGCCAGATGAATGAGAGCATAAAAAATCAACCGCTTGCAATCCAGTCTCCATCATCATCATCATCATCTATCGTTCGGGCGCGCACTACTACTATTCATGCAAGAATTTTTTGGGGCTAAAGCGCTCGCGTTTTACCTACTTTCCTTCGATCCGTGCCTCCCTCTTCGGGTCGCGCATCTTTTTTGTGTCGAACCATACATAATGTATACAGCGCACATACGTACACGTACATGTATACAGGAGAGAGATGCAGATTCCCCCAAAAAATAGTAAAGTAAAGTAAAGTAAAAAAAAGGCTCCGAGAAGTAGTTACAGGTATATATACGCAATGAATGCGTACGTAGCAGTGCATATATAATACACAAGGGCCACGAAGTAAACGCGCACATCCTCCGGTAAGTTTAAATGTATAAAAAAATTGAGAGAGAGAGAGAATATGAGACCGGTGAGCACACAAACGCATATCTATTGTGATGCGTATTCTGTATACATAAAGATATAGAAGCTGGAAAAATATATACCCTTGGGCCTTAGCCTACGATCAATCTTTTTATAGTGAAATCGAGAAATTTAGAGCATCGGTGTGCGCTTATTTTTACACGCGATGCGCGCATTTACAGCGATTAATCTCGAGGCATATCAAGTTATACGCGCTGCCAATTCATTTTTGCCTGAATCAATATCGAAATCAACGTAGAAATATAAAAATTTTCCCGCGCTCCGTAGCTTTTCGCGCGTGGTGCACATTTTTTTCTGAATTTTAGCCGTTGAGCCGTCGAGAAGAGTTATTTCATCGGAAATGTTGGTGCGCGCGCGGGGAGAGAGAGAGAGAATAAACGAAAGAGTGCTGTAAAATTATTCGCAGCGGTAGCATAAAGAATATTACCAATTTTTGTATATCCCCGAAGTTACGTGCAGCTATACATACCCTATAGCTATTACGAAGTGCTTTGGGTATAAGTACCGCGCATAGAGTACAAAATATGTGTGTGTGTAAGTGTGTTTTGGTAAAAAAAGAAGGAAAAAAAGCAACGATATGTACCTTACATCGCAGCGATTCCCCAAAAATATCGAGAAAAAGGCGGCGAATTCCGTGAGAAAGCGAAAATAAGGCACGTAAAGTGCTGAAATTGAAAGCGGCATGAACGTACAACGACGCACGGGTTCAAAAAATCGTGTATGTGTGCGGTGGTCGCGGCGATGATAATCGCTTCGCTGATTTTTTAACCCAAAAAGAATAAAATAGAAAGAAGGTAGAAAGGTGGAAAGAGAAAGAGAGAGAGAGAGAGAGTAAAAAAGGGTGTCTACGACTTTTTGGGGTGATTTCTTCCATATTTTTACATCAGGTATACACCCTTTTTGCGCATAAAAAGCCAGTACTTTGACGCATTCACGCGCGCGAAACTAGTATTTGTGTACACACACTGGCAGCTATTAAATGGCTCACCTCAAGAATATCGCGAAACGAACGGTTACGATTTCTTTACGTTACGAGCGATTATTAATATAAACGCGCGTATCCCCGTATCCGTCGTTGTTGCGCCCTTTTTGCGCGCCGAGAAACGTTGCAGATCGCGAAAAGAATAAAGAAGCATTAAAAAAAAAAAAAAAAATAATGTAGCTGCAACGATGAGCGAGAGAGAAAGATGACTTAACGTGTAACCGTCACTTTTCTACACTTTTTCGGTTTTCTTCCGTCTCTCTCGCTCACTCAAGCCCATATCTTTGTTGTCATCATTTTTTTTAAGCGAAAAACTGCGCAGGCAAAAAATGCGCGCGCGAGAGGAGATGGTAAGGGAGAAGTGGAAAAAAATATATCTATAGACACGGAATTTTGACAACTTATCCGACGAATAGAAAAAAAAACGGCGCTTATTTTCGGTTGCAATCGCGCGCGGGCTGCGCGGCGCAAATCGGCGCACAGAAGAAATGGCGCTCTGCCAGCGATCAGTGGTAGAAGTAGTAGGGCCTTGAGTGAAAAAAGAGCACCTTAACTGTCATTTTTTACTCTATCTTCGGTGGGTCGCGATATTTTTAACCGAAAAAGTTACAGGTACATTCTAGTTGTGTACGAGGAAAGAAAAAAGGAGAGGCGAACGCGCGATTGGCTGCTGCGAAGTCTTGAACGAACACACAGAAGCCGCGCCTAAGACTTCTGAGGTAATGTAAGGGACGGAGCGTTGACGTTAAGACGGAAGCTTGAACTTGATTTCCGTTGGTACTTTCCTCTCTTTCTCTTTCTTGTTTTTTTTCATCACAGAGAAGCATCGGTTCTTCAAATTTGCAAGGGATTTTTTTTTCATCTAACGTATATGTTTGACTCGCAGACGCATGTCGAAAATCACGACTTACAACGGCTATTTTATACAGGCCCTGAATCAAGAGTGAAAATTTGGATGATTTGATATAGATATCTCGATGAAAATTCGCGCCCTTGACCTGTTGAACTACACGTCGGCACCCAAAAATCCCACGCAGCAGAGAAGCAATCAAAGCATAAAATAACTGCATTCACGCGGCGCAAACATCATAATAGAAACGTCTCTTTGAAATTTCGCTCGCTCTCAAAACTCAACTTGGACATATATCACCGGCATTGGGCTCGTTGCGATACTAGTACAAAAGTACGAAATCACTTTGTCGACAAAAGACGTTCACACCCCCTCTCTTGTCTTATCATGACGAAGTGGCGTGTCAACGCGACGACTACTGCTGTGTCAAATTTATTGGGGCCTACGCGGCTAATTTTTCTCATGCCCCGCAAAATTGGTGAAGTACTGAAAGGCCCAGCGGAAAACAATGGGGCACACTCGTCGAATCACTTGAAAAGACTATCGCATTTATTTACAACTATACGGTCCGTGCGAAGTTCGCGCGTTTACGGAAAAAGGAAGGAAGAAAGGAAGGAAGGTACACATATGAACGAATGCGGCAATCGTCATCGCGCAGAGCTACGTATGTACGTGTAGGCAGCAGCCGAGATATATGTATGCGTCGCGAGTGAGAGGTTCTATGAGAAAATGAGATAAATTGCGCGCAAATCTAGTTGCGCGTGCAATGGCTTGTGGGGAAAGCAGAACAATGCGTATAACAGAGATCGGCCACGTCGTCGTCTATCCATCACCCACGCAACGCACTCACACATTCGGTTAAATTGCGCGCGTGCGTGAGCGCGACTCACTGGGCCCGAGGGGTCGTTTTAGGTATATATAGTGATCGCTGCAGCTCGCAGCTGCGGCCTAGCCGACGTCTATGTGTCTGTATGGTAGTGGTATACACAATACTCCCCCGCTTTGCGCTGCGGAACCAATGCGTCTGACCGCTTCAGGTAGCTCGAGTGTGCGTTAGAGACATGTGCGGGGAGAGACATAGTCAGAGAGAGAGAGACTGAGAGAGCAGGGCAAAAAATGCTTTTTGGGGCAGTTGGCCTGTGTACCGAGAGTTCATGTGCCGCTAGTATGTGAGCCAATGGTCAGGTGACGTCTATACGGGAGGATTTTACTTGCAGTCACCGCACCGAATATACAGCAGCAGCTTCATGCTCTCGCACGCATGACGTAGATCCGGCTACAAGTGACACTCGACTTTCTCAGATGAGTTATTGATCGATCGGACAACCTGTTACCATCGTTATTCCTTTGTATCTGTGCACTTTGAGCGGTTCTGTTTTAAGCTGGATTTAAACTTTTTGTTCGGGTTCAAGGTTTCGAGTTAGTCTACCATGCATTTGAAAGATTTTTTTTGCAGAACGCAATTGAATAATCTTTATTAGAGCAGCCAGAAATTATCTTCGACTCAAAGACAATTTTATATGTGACCGCGGTCTGTATGTAAAGATGTAGATGATCGCCCGGTTTCTTGAGAGTGACACTTGATTTAAAATACAATAATATTCCAAACATGTATAAACATTCGCTTGAAACTCGATTTAATTCAGATGTGAAGTCTCTCGTCTTTTCTCCGAAGGACAGCAAATCAAATTATATTTGCAGCATTAATTCACTCTACGCGATTATCGCGCGAAGTTCGAGCAAAAAAGAAATCACTCGTTGTGCCGCGCGAACATCAGAGCTAAAATGCAGCATACCCAAGATTTTATGCAACTCTCTCGCGCTCTCCCTTGCGTGGATCGTCCGAGTCAAATTTTTTTACGACTTTTCTCTCCTGGGCCGGCCGGCTTGCGGTTGTTCTCCGTACATCCTAATTTCTCCTAGGCATGTGTTTTGTTTCGTTCTTCTTTTTCTTTCTCTCTCTCTCAATTTTTTGCTTTTGCAATCCCAGTGATATTTTTCGCTCGGGCTCGGGTCGCTCGAAATTCTGCAAATCGATACATTCCCTCTCGTTTCTCTCCTAGCTCTTTTTCTTGTTACTTCTACTTTCTCATTATCCGAGGTTGGCTGCTGCTGCTGCTGCCGAGTGAGTGCTCGGCTCTAGCTCCTCTTCCGATGGGCGAATGCCGGGGACGACCGGTGGACTCTTGTGCGCGCGCGCGCGACTGCAGCGTACCAGAGGTCCACCTTGTCTCTTTCGCATACAGCGTTTATTTCCTCTTCTGCGAACTGTTTATGGGGCTTGTTTTTACTTGACTTCTTTTTTCGCGGAGGACCGTTCGGGACTGCTACTATGCTCGTGAGGATCATCATCGTATACTTTTGCACGTATCGTAATATATAATACGCACACAACGAGCATTACTATTACTCAGTATTTATATGTGGTTTTTTTCTTCGAAAATCACCGCCTCGAATGACAAAAGTTTTGTTAAAAAATGAACCGATACTTTGGGACTAGTTATACGTCCAGGTATACGTATGTACATTAGATGGATTTTATCCCTACACAGTTCGTCCTTGCTCGTTAATACCGGCCGCATTCAAGGCTGCACGATTGGCATTTCATATACTTGTGTATTTTTTTGCCTCTCTTTTTATGACGCACAGCTGCATATAATAGTCATCACTTCACTTTTATTAGTGTACCTTAGCCATTCGTCTGACTTTTCATTCAGGAGCAAAGCAGTCGACACATAACGACTTTGAAATCAGTCAAAACGAGAAAATAATCAATGGCACTTTTGGCCTGGATTTTCCTCCTTTTTCCTCCCGCATTTAAAACGCAAAATTCACGCGACGTGCATCCTCCTTCTCTCTCTTGGATCCCCCGACTTTGAGACACGGCATTGTTACTCCTAGGCCACGAAAATATACATAGCCTCGGTCTTTGAGAAAAAAAATCTCCATAAAAGATAAAGTGCTCTGTACACACAAACGACGCGTATTCTATGTGTCGCGCACAGGACGATCCATACGTGTGCACTCATCGATGGGGAGAAAAAAAGAAGCATAAGAAGTAGACGAAGAAGATCGTATTAGACTATGCAGAGCCGTAAGCAACACAACAGACAAGTAGAGCCGCATGTACACATGGAGAGACATTTTTTTTTTGACTCGATCGCATTGCTCCTCGCATCTGCCTTGACGACGTTTTTCTTAGCTTTTGCGCGACACACACACACACGCACATACTCGCACGCTACGCACGCAGCGGGTTCTTCTTCTCATGCTTATTATATATACGGGGGAGGCGCAATAACTGCGCTCGACGCACACAGCAGAGAAGCAGCCTATATGCTGGGCATTATTATGGCACCTTCCAGCCGTCGCGACTTGTATACGATTTTATTAAGCTACCCCACATCTGTGTGCGCTTGTCTATGTGTGAGTATACATATAGCGCTGTAATGACAATTGCGCACTCATTCGATTATGGCATCGTTGCGCGCTACACAGCACACGAACACAGCAGCAGCAATAGCAGTATATAGAGAAACATACAGCGCGCGCGCACGCGTGTGTGTGTTTAGATGTAATGAGGAAAAAGGAAAAATTGAAACTCATAAATTCACACGTTTGCTTATTCAGTGAATGCACCGGTTTTGCGCCATTGTTGGGCGCGCATAGAGATCGGGTCTCGAGCCGGACTTTTCTATACGTATAATATACAATAATAATACCTACGCGTATACGCAATTTGACCGTATTTAGGATATCTCGAGGCTCGCGCGCGATACATTTATACTATATATCAACGCAATCGGTCATTTCGCTAGCCAATATATGTGTATTATATAAAATGTAAAAGTGCGAACTTGAACGCCTTTAGCTTTACGTGTATTATTGGCGATCACCACACCATCGATTCAGTACGCATTTCTTTCGCTTGAATGAAAAATTCCTCACCGATGAAATATCGTATAAAACTCTTCGGTAATTCTTTTAAAATTTTTTTTTTACCGCGAGAACTTTTAGTGCACGATAGACTGATTCGATGATTGTCAAAAATCAGTACACTTATGTATTAGTAAACAGAAGTACTCGGTGGTCTCTCGCGGTTTCATTAATTCTCAAAAAATCGCGACCGGAACTTTATTAGAATATGTGTACACGCGGCCGCGACGGCGGTGGCGGTGCGATTATATGCTTGAACAGGTAAAAAGAAAGCCGAAGATATACATAATGTATACAAAATATGATCGAGCAAAATTAATTCATTAATAAGCTTTTTTTCTCGACTCGCGAGTTCCGGTAAACACACAATCGGCGTCTTGAAAAATATATTTAATTCACACGTTACGCATGCCATCTTGCATGATTTATCTACATAGCCAAAGACAGAGAAAAAGAAAAATAATTCGAGCGTACAATGGGAGATAAAGGAAAAAAGCATTTACAGGCGATGTGCATCCTCCATTGCGAATCGCATTAGGCCAAAGCCACCGAGTAGTGAAATTACCCATGTACGCGCCTAGACTGCGTGCGTACGATTGGGGAGGGTTGAAAACGACGAACGTTCCTTTTCTCTATACTTGTGTGTGTGTGTGTGTGTTATGGGGTACATAGGCGCGCGCGCGCACATGCGCGTTTCGAGATTTAAAAATAACAAGACGGAGCTCGTGCGGCCAATGGCAAGAGCTATGCAAAAGGGTGTGCGATCAACGCGCCGCAGTACCTCGTTGCGTATCTATGTTATTACAATACACGTACATGTACGCAAGTACACGCGTGCGCAACCGTAGGCTGCAATATGGCCTATGTACAACCTATAAAATACACACACATATAAAAGCGTCGTGTCGCGTGCCAATACGCGTAATATATATAAAAACGCAACGAGTGGAGTAGCAGCAGCAGCGGCGACGACGACATCGGCAAAGGGTTACGGAGATCGTGACTCATTTTCGAAGGATGAAAGGAGAGAAATTTTTCCACCCCGCTTACTTATAACGTGTACGTGTCTATATGTATTTGCTCGCGCGTTACTCGAGTAATAGCTATATCACCTCTACTCCGAGCTGTGTTACGGCGCGCGTCTCTAAATATGTACTCGCGCGCTTACTTGCTTACATAAGAGCTCCGAGCGTACGCGCGCGCTCCGATGCTAAACCCTTTTGCGGCTCGAATTTCTATCATCCTCTCCCGTGTTATTTTTTCGCCTCCCCTTAATGCGCGCCCCCATCCCAGAGAAGGAAAGAGACGCCCCTCTTTTTCTTATAAAATACGCAATCCTTTCTTTGCGTAGCTTAGAGAAAAAGAAAAAGAGAGACGGAGAAAAAAAAGATAGTGTGGCAATGCTGCTGCAACTGAGCGATCGTGTGCACGTAATGGACCAAAGGATGTTGCGCGCGTGTGCGCTATTACGCAAGAAAAAATGGCGTACGTACCCCCGTCGCTCAACTTGCCGCTGCTGCTGCTTCTTCTCCACGCGTTTCCTACGAGAAGAAACGTACAAAAAATGAAAAAAAAAATAAATAAAAAAGCTCAGAGATTTCGATTAATTTCGTTACACATTTTTCTTCGACACGAAAAGGATATTAAACGTTCTCGCAGGATTTACGGGTGAAAATTTGCTCCTCTTAACATGTAAGTATATATAAAATGAGAAAGAAGAAGCCAGAAGAACAATGCGGTCTAAATCATTGATCAGCTCCGATGCCGACGCCGCCACTGGCGCGCGCGCGCAGGCGTTACATTAAAATAAAACTAAATTAAACAGCGTATATTCGGTGATGTATACTTGTGCCTGTGTGTATACGTTGCTTCGAACCGATCGGGGTTCGACCATGCGGACCATAGGGTCATTAAGCTTGCCCCGATGAAAACGAAAAGGGACGAGATGTCTACTATATATATATAAATTGTAATTAGGAGATAGAAACAGATGCTGCGCGTGTTGAGCGTATAATATCGGCGTGTGTGGTTTTCATTATCGAACTCTATGGATAATATGCAGTCCAATTGTGTCGGACCGTTGATTTTATCAAAATCAATCATTAGTTGTAACGCAACATTTTATCCGCAAATATGCATCATCATTCTAAAAAATAGTTCAAAGTCGCATCGTTTCAAACGAGAATAGCATAAATAATATCCGGAAAAATTATAATCGATAAAGCATATCGAATTCTGAGACTCAGATTTGATCGTACATAAGGGACGACGCGTCAATCGAATGCGAATCGCTATATATATTGATGGATGACGAACACCCGGCCGAATCGTCGTCGCTGCAGGTACGGAGCTCGGACGAAGCGTGCAGTCAATTTAAATAAATTCTCTTTTCCTTCTCTCTCTTTCTATCTCTTTCACTCGACCTCAGCAGCTCGAGTTTATATACCTATATTTGACGATGAATATTTACATGCGCGCAAAGTAGCGGCGGTGGCCGGCGGCCCCCGACACATTTGAGGAAAAAACTCACGTAGCACATCGTTGGCGCCCCTCATATATATACGTAGAGCAGAGCCATCATGAGGCAGCAGCAGCAGGACTATACGCGCGTGTATTACGAGCGTAAGGAAATGAGCCTATGCATGTTAAACGAACGCAGGCGGCTATTGCATTATTCGCCAGACAGCGAGAGAGGAAGTATTTGTACGATTCGAATATTTATTTATATATCTCGCCTCCGCAGCTGACCATCCGTGTATATAGCTCGAGCTCACTCGCCTTTTAGACTTTTGCGTAGGGCATGGCAGTGATGTACGATGTGTTCCATATAAATACGTGCCAAAGTCGTGGACCGTATATCCGTCGGTGTGCAGTCGTAAGTACGATATGTACGTCGTGCCATTCTCGAAAGTTTTCGAAGGGATATTAAAAAATTATAGGAATAGAAAAGAGAACGAGAGAATGAAGCAGAGTATCGACTCGCGGTCGATCGAAAATTACGGATTACACGAGCGGCAATGATTCAGCCAAATGCCACAGATATATACACGATACAAGTGTCGGTCGATTAATTATATGCCCCGTACGTATATATAATGTAATATGCGGCGAATTCGGTAAAATGAGAAATATGGTAATTTCAGCGCGGCATTTGCGTCGACACGCGCCTCACGCGAATCGATACGCTCGGGTAAATAAATTCGATATCCTCTCTCTCTTTCTCCGTTAGCTCGCTCGAGTTCGGATTTGAGCAAGTGTACTACTCCCCAATGTCAGCATTACGTACACACATACATATGGATGTTGCTACTGCTGCAGTGAATTATTTGAATATCGGTCCACGCGTATACACACATACAGCCGAGAGTCTTTGGGATATTATGCATGCATCGAGCGTTGCCGCAGCGCCGTGCGTCGTAGTAGCTTGCGAGAGCAGCTATCCACGTCCTTTTTCCTCTCTACCGTAGGATAGCTGCACGACGACGACAACTGAGGCACTGGCCGGGAAAAAGGAACACTAGCTAGTCCGTCCCAGTGATTGGTAAGTATGTTATAACATGCACGGGTCCTTATCGGGCAGTCGAGTCACGCGTACCGCAGCATGTCATATAGTATGTCACTAGAGAGAGAGAGAGAGAGAAAGAAGGAACCCCAAGCACACAGCATCTTTCCTTGTACTTTGTAGACAACAGCAGATTCTTCGAAGCAAGGGTCTGCTGCTATTGCAAGCTTGCACGTGTTTTAATTAATTTTTGCTAATATTTGCAGTTAACATTCGACAATATGAGTTCAGTGGCAATTCGGTAGTGAATCTCACTCACTCCAAGGCCAAAGAAGAAATAATAAGACAACAGTTTAAAGTAATAGGTTGCTTGGTTCTTACTTATTCATAAAACTTTACTTTTTCTCTTGTGTTTTTTGAGACTTCGGGAACTAGCCATCTAGCGGAAACTTAGATAACATTTGATGTTTTGCTTTGTAAGGACGAAGTATTTAAGTCTTAAAGAAGTCTGACAACAATATTTATTTCTAGGGTTCTAATTTATCAAAAATTTCAAAAAATTTAAAAGTATTACATTTAAAGATAAACATGTCATAATTCATGAAACATTTCTTTCGAATCGCGAGACCTTTTTAAACAATGTTTAGAAACATCAAACGGTACCAAAGTTACTGCTAGATGGCGCATGCTCAAATTCTCAAAAGTTATTAAAGAAAAAACAAAGTTATAGGAATATGTAAGAGCCAATCACAAAGAATGGACAAATATAGACGTGACCTTTTTTTTATGGGTTGACGATCGCTCAGGCACCCAGATACGAGGGCGCAGAATAACTCGCATTAAACTCTATAGGCAGTGGCTGTTTTACTCCTTCGTGCACTAGGTTAGCACCTTGAGACTTGCTCGAGCGCGAAAACACCCTCGCATTGCTTATCGAGTTCCCGCAGAGCTTTCTCTGTCTCTCTCTCTCTCTCTCTCTTTCTGTGTCGTGACGTCGTCCCCCGCGGCAGATTTTTCCATATTACATAGCACTTATAAAGCGTGGGTCTGAGACAGTCTGCGGCGCATTCGTATTATGATCATATACTCGAGATTTAACGAACTGACCGCGCTGACGGTTCTGTGTGTGACGAGGTCGAGTGCTAATTTTTTTTTCTTTCTCTTTGCTGGATATCACTATCGAGAGGCTGTCAATTAATACGCAAAGTTTATGCCAAAGCACGATTAGATTCCGATAAGCTTAATTAATAAAATGTATAGATAATGGTCAAAGTAGAACGAACGCGATCGATCGCAACTAACCGATAAAGAAAAATCAAGGGAGGCGTCAGCTTGCCGATAAAGCACGACTGCGAAAACGATTCGATTAAAACGATATTTGTACAAAATATGACGCAGTGCAGATCCGTGCGCAGGATCAGGCGCCTCAGCAGCACTCGCAGGCAGTGCTTGGTACAAGGGGGGGACTGCTGCCGCTCGAGCGCGATTACTCGTGTATTTACAAGTCTCGAACTGACCAACCCCTGCGATTATGCGCGCAAGGTAAGAAGAGAAAGAGAGAAGGAAAGAAGTGCATTACACGCGTGTCCACGTACACAAGGGCTTATTATTTAGAAAAGTACCTCGAGTCCTGCATCTTATACATACATAGGCACACTTGCGCGTATATAGAGAGGTGAAAAATAAAGGCTATCGTTGTGGCTCGTGCGTACCATAAGTGCTGGCCGCGCTGCTGCAGGCACGTATATGGCGCGTCAGTCAGTGCCTATAAAAGGGACTCCCATATTGCCTATCGGACATATCTCTATATAATAATACATGTCGCGTTATAATACACACACACCCAGCTTTGGCACACTCGTGTATAATATGGGCTCGAATGCGATGACACGACTGCTTATACGATGACAGCAATTACAATCTCGACTCTACTACATATAAAAGATGCGTGCCTTCACAGCTCCGCGACTGGCTACTGCTACTACTTTATATATATCCTTTTTGTCGCGTACACGATATGATATTCATTCGTGCGCCGAAGATGGCTGCTAATGGTGTGACCGCCGTCCGCATTACGTCGCAAAAACTTGCCTCGACACTTCTGATGCCTGTCGTCGTTATCCCTCGATTTTTCGTGCTACGCGCGAATCTTGACGCCTCTGTAACGCTCGTTCTCGGGGTATTCGACGATTTGACGGAATAATTTTTTTCTCAACCTCACAGAGTCGAGGGCACGAATATGCACGCGATCCAGGCAAACACCAGATATATTATAGATCGTCTTCGATTTCACAATTACGCGCTGGTGCTGTGTTCTTTACTCGAGTTGCTTTATACCAGCTTTAATAGGCCCATCGAATACCATTGGAAAATGTATAGTACAGCAGTGTTTATGTATTAAACATAGACGCGCTGCACCTTGTTACATTTCTCGAAAAAAAAAAGAAAAAGAAAGAAAGGAGAGAGAGAGAGAGAGAGGTTAAAGATATACTCGCGCTTAACCTGCAGCTCGCGCACTCGAGGAGCGATATATATTTCCCTTTTCAGCACCTTATATACACACTTACTCATTCTCTCGAATCTCCGAATCTCGAGATCCAACTCGATCTTCGTGCGCAGCAGCTGTATAATGCCGCGGAATATAATAGTTTTTATACGATGCGATGCGCGAACACTTTAGCTTTGTGTGTGTGTGTATACGAATCTCTAAGACTTTTGTGAATTTCTATCCTACTTCCGTGGCTTTATTTCAGCGGCCTCCATAAACAATAGTTCCTAAAAAGACTTGAAAATATACAGAACGGAAAAATAATTTCGATCATTTTGTTAAATTTCTTTCTTATAGTATCCAAATAACGAAAGGATCATCTTACAACACGAATTCGGATTGCGCGCTGGTTGCATATAAATTTTTTTTTTCGTACCGAGGGAAGTGGAGGCACGTTAGTTGCTCAGTGGGGATATTAAGGGTTTACAGTGGTGAGGAATAGATAGTGCCCACGCGAGCTCGAGTCGAAGAATCTTGACAATCATCGTGTCAGCCTGTTGCCTCGAAGCTCCCCTTCGTAGTACGTATATACAACACTCATAGATCGTCGCGTATCATATACTGCCGAGCGCACGAAGGTCAGAAACGTTAAGAGACTTAAAAAGTAGCGAAATGTATCCACGATGTCGAGGGGGGTCAAACCCCTTCGGTTAACGCACGCCACCCACGCGAGCCTATACACATGTACTGTATATATAGCAAACACATACACACATCAAGCGCGGCAGTCGCTAATTGAATGTGCACTAAACGCGCAGCGGTGTGCTGCTACTGTGGCGTTGAAAAAAAAGCCCCAGCCCAACATGAGGGTGCTCGTGGATATATGTGTGTAACTGGACGAAGATCGGTTTAACGCTCGGCATGAGTGCTACGTATGTAATATATAGTGACCGGCGTTGAGTGGCTTTTTTATGTGTATAATATGCCCGTAATACGCGGAAACGTGGATTTATGCTAATCGACGATTGCTTAAAAGGGCCGCTGCGGGTGTGCAATGCGGGTTACACGAAGCATAAAAATGTACATAAACTGCACGAGCCGGACAAATTTACATGCCTATTGACGTTAGGATAATTGTGAAGCATTTTCGAGAATAATCATCGGCATTAAAAATCATCAACTTATAAACTTGGCGAGCATCGCGTCGCGTTATCGTTCGATAAACGCGCGACACTCCTTCCTCGATTGACAACAATAAAAGAAAAGCAAAAAAAAAAGTTGACATAAATCCAACGCAAAGACTCGGTAAGTATACGAGGCAGAGAGAAGACAGAAGAAGAGCGACTTTGCAACGACACACGACGTAGAAGTGCAATTATGCAGAAGTTACGACGAACGAGCGTGGGCGTCAGAGGCAATTTGTACATGGCCGCGAGACGCGCGCGCATAAGCCACATCCTACTCTGCGCGGCTGTGTGTAATTTATTTTTTATCACACATGTGTGCGCGCTGCTCGACTCGAGCGATACATACGTATGAAACAAGACGAACATCGAGCTTACGATTCACTTTAAACACTTGTGTACACACACGTACAAGTGTATGTGTATGCATTGCGGTGACAATTTGCCAGTCAACCAATCGAATCAATCGCCACCGCCCATTTCTCTCTTTCTCTCTCTCTCTCTTGAGGCATAAACAAGCTTGATAAATATCGATCATCATCGAGGCACGAGCGATTATACCAAAGCGAGAAAGACAGTGACATCCCAAGTGCGCACTCCAAAGCCGAGACAGAGAGAGAGAGAGAGAGAGCAATAAAGCCGATTAAGCCTCGCGACCGATCATCACGTGATAATCGATTAAAACGCCGCTGCTTGTGTAGTGCACCGATGTATATCATCTATACGAGTGCGAGCTGCGAGCAATTGTTTTTAAACGCGAGAGAGAGGAAGTACAATGAACAATATCAGCTTCGCATCGAACGCCGATGCGAACGAAAAAAAAGGGAAGCAAAGAAGAAAGGAGGCCGCGAGCGCCTCCGTGGGATGTCTCACTCGATCCGCACTTTACGCGCGCGCGCGCGTGTGTGCGTATGTGCAGTATATGTACGTCGCTCGACGCGCGTATACCGACTGTTTTATTGCTTTAATTGCTAATTGCTATCTCACTTGGTAGCCACTTTGTTCGCTGCTTTCTTTCTCTTTAGCAGCCACTGTAGCACTTGGATCTTTTCTGTTGCTGCTTTGCGCGCGCCGCGTCCTCGTTTTCAAACGCACGGCCGCGCACTATAAGCTCGTGCTTTGGAAGGAAAATCCGCGGAGCTGCGTTCGTGCGATCGCTCGACATATACGAAGGGAAAAACAAAGGTATAAGATATTGGACGAATTGGTCGGGATAAGTTTTCCTCGCGTTTATAATAATAATTGCCAAGGCGAGATCGATCGTTTTGCAGAAACATAAAGTCTCTCAGCACAGCTGCGAAGAGAGCTTGGCTTGTCCGCGAGCTCGTTATGGGATCGATATTTAATAAGAAAAATCGAAGAAAGACAGCAAAAAATGAAAGGAAAGAGATAAGTAGAGCAATAATGTAAATATAAGCAGCCTTCATTTCACTGGTAATCGTTAATAACTTAGTTATCTTCGTTGAATATAAGCGCGCGCGCGCGAGAAGTCGTATATAATCATCGTCCTAACACCTGATGTCGAATTGACGAAAAAAAAGAGTAAAAAACAATAATAATAAAAACGATAACACGACCTGGCGGACCGCGTGAGAAACAAGTCTCTCTCTCTCTTTATACGTATATAGGTGCTGCACGCGCACACCTATACAGCATCGAAGAAGACGAATAAAACGAACGAAGAACAAAAAAAAAGACGAGTAGTGATCGGTAGTAGTATAGTAGTAGTGGTAGCTGTAGCAGCAGCAGGAGCAGTAGAAGAAGAAGCAGAAGAAGAAAGAACTCGCGCGAGGGAAAAGTGCAGTTGCATCGGCTCTAAGCTTCGAAGAATCGGCAAGATATCTCTTTGGCCGTATGGATATACGGAGCTCGTTTTCCAATTTCTGCTTACGCGATTAGAGCTGAGCGCGCGCGCGCCAAAGGTATGGCACACAACACCGCACGAGGTGCCGAGGCCAATATCTGCGTGCGGCACGTAGAGCAGCAGCTTTCAGCGACGTACTCGCGAGCATAATGAGAACAATCCGAGAGCGGTCGAGCGAGATATCTCGCGCAATTCGTCCAAAGGTCGAAAAGTCTTGCACTGCAGTTCGAATGCACATTGCACTCTGTGTATAATAGTGTGTACAAGATAATCTAGGAGCGCTAAAGTTCAGCTTTTTTTTGGCACATGAGATCGCTTACAATTTATATGCACGCGTACGTGCATGCGAGTAAACTGCCCACAATTCAGCTGCTGCTGCGATTCTTGGGAAGAATCAAGTAGCTGTGTGTGATTTTATTACGAGGCCCGTTTTTTCCGTGTATTCAATAATAATATTTTAAATCCAGCATCGATTATGTATCCATGTATGCAGCGTGCCTTCGATAATGTAAGCGCGTACGTATATGTGTGGGTAAATACGTAAAACCAAAACCGAACTGCTGCCGAGCGAGATGTATAAAGTTATTTTATATAATTTACGCGGAATCTAGAAGATTGCGAGCGTGCAGTTAACAAATGTCTGTATATGCACAGAGCTCTGAGCAGCAGCAATCGAGAGAGAAATATTTATGCGAAAATCGGGCAAAAAAGCAGCTGTTTTTATAAATTAAGATTCAACCGATAATGAGCGGTTATCACTTTTGACGAACGCAAACGTATATGAATGCACACACGTGTATGTGTGCGCGAATGTGAGTGTGTATGTGTACACAAGCAACTAAATTATCATTACTTAGCTACGCCGCGGACATATTATTTATATATAAATATGATCGGTATTAAAGGAAAAACGCGCATCGATTGACACGATAATTCAACGGCATTTTTATCATTTAATAATGACGGCTATACGACTCGATGAAGTCATTATTATATTGCGTGCTTTATATATGCGGGCAAATCGCCTCGACACAAAAGAACAGAAAATTTATCAGCTAGATCGCCTCGAATCGTCCTTTGTCAGATACTTTACAAGATATCGCTCGCGCACGAGGCACGAAAAAATCCAATATAATCTCGAGCCAGTCAATCTGAATATATTCTCCATTTTTTCACCCGTCAGTGTGGAAAAAAAGTTGACAATCGCCAGTCCGGTCGAGCGAAGCGTGGCGGACGAAATGAATTTCGGGGCACATATATGCAAAAAAGATTCGACGGTACTTCGCGTACGTGTTTGCATATGCTTGGGCACGTCCTGCGCGCAGTCCGAGAGTTTAATAAACGCGAGAGAAAGAGAGAGAGAGCTATATATAAGGCAGTTGTGTGTGCAGTGTATGAGCAACAAAGAAATGCGCCCGCGCGCGCGCATTACGTATATCGAGGTGCGACGGAGCTACTAGGAGAAAAAGATGTTTGCAAAGCGAGTCGTCGTCGTCGAAATGAAATCGAACGCGTCGATGCGTATTGTAAAGTGTGCCGCTACTCCACACCCGCTTCTATAAAGCACGATCATTTGAATAACAAAGTCGCCTGCGCCAAGCTATGCGCGTTTCACTGGGTTTTCAGAGGGGCCAAGGACTGCGGTCACGACGATGGTGAATACGTAATACACTTTTTTTCGGAGCATAAAGCAGCAGCGACAAGAAGCGAAGCGATCTTTCATGCACGCGGCTTTGAGCTATTGACCGACCTCGAGACTCGGAGAGAAAAGAGAGGACCTTTATCGAGAGCGACTCGATCTAGTAAAGTACTTTTGACCAAGCGAGCGAGTGAGCGAGGGCAAGGCGTGAAAAGTATGAAAAAAGTTTTGGGTGAAACGATTTTTCTCGCGACGACACCTTGAAACAAAATCTTTTTTCTTTCAAAGTTTAAGCAATTATTTATACCGTAAAGGCTGGAAGAGCCGTAGATATCTCGGTGGCAGTTCGGAAAATCCGAAATAGTCGTCAATGTCGAGCGATCGCCAATAAAAAGGAAGCCTCCAAAAGCTCGGTACGCAAAAAAAGTCGCTACCTTCGAAGCATCATCGATCGCGGCGTGAAATTCCAATGGTAATTTCTCAATCAAGCTCTCGTTCGCGCGCACAATACTTTGGTGTCGTCGATCCGCGAGGTACGCGCCGATCGGCAAAGAGAGTCGTCGTTCTCACGATGAGTCGCGCACGTCCTCGGCCTATACTTGTTACTTTTTTTTCTCTCTCCTTCTCTCTCCCTCCGCGATGTAATCATGCGTATTCATTTATACGTATGTCTATATACATTTCTTTTCTCTCTCTCTCTCTCTCTCTCTCGACTTGTCGATGCACATATAACGGAAGTTGAAGCGTGACGTAAATTACGCGCATCGGACGGCGTATTATACATTAATGTGGCTGCGCGCGTGGGCACAAGTGGAGGCGACGTGTACGGCTCGGACTGCTGCATAGCTTTGCAGCTCTCGTATACAGGCAAATGAATTTTTGTTAGGCTGATCGATCGCACCGAGCCCATATACGAAAAGAGCGCAGGTGTCCCCCTACGCGGCTTGAATAATTAAACGCGCCAATGTACCCGAGCAATGTACCTGTATTTTGCCACTCGGTTTCCGAGCTTTCGCGATCGTTTCGACGTGTGCCGGTCAACCCCGCAGTAGTTCAGAGATCACGAAGAATGTGATTTTTTCCGCGAAAATGTAACTCGGTTGCGCGCGAACTCATCAAAACCAAAACGCACCTACCACTTTGAGCGGTACTCCCGTCACTTTGAAATGTACGTATGCCCGGCTCCACGTATGGGCTTTTTATACGACGATCGTCATCATCATTGATGGCGCAGAACGCCGCGCGGCGCCCAAATCGGAAGTACGTCGCAAATTACAGAGTATGCGACCCACCAAGAGTCACAGCATTAATGATGTTTAATAACATGCGCCCTTCTCCCCCTTGACTCACATCTATCTCTACTCGTATGTATAATATTTCTTTCTCTGTCTCGACCGTTCGTTCGCTACCTTGTACCTTGGCTCGCGTATATAAGCAGAAGGTTATATATTATATATTTTCAACTCTTTCGCCACCTCTCGGGTCCGCGCCTGTGTGTCTTTGCTGCCTGTAGCGGAGCCGCAAAAATTTTTGTGTGCGCTCGCTCGTTCGCTCGCTCGAGCTCCAAAGTAAGCCATGAAGATTCGCGGAATCAGCATTAAAAATTAAATTACCAATTGAGAGAGAGAACGAGGGGAGGGGAGAGGAAGAAAGGATAAATAGCAATAAGGCAAACAACCAGGCTAAATGCTATAAAAATAAAACACGGGTTTGTTCTTTGGCGTTTTGTCTTCCCGAACCTGAGCGCGGATCTCCTCTCTCTCTCTCCCTCTCCTGTGCTTTTCTTTTACTCTCGTAGGCAGATTATCGCTATATATACACGCACGCATGTAAGTATGCAAGTGTGTATGTATATAATACATGTGAACGTGGTTACGACCGGTTTGGGTACTGAAAGAGACAAACGTTTCCAGGAGCTGCTGCCGCCGCCGCTGCCACTCTGGTTTTTTGTACATTATTTTCTCGACTAACGATGAATTCGCGGCGAACGAGTTGATGTTTCTTTTGACTCGGCTGTCCTCTGATTGATGCTTCGCATTGCCGGTCGTCGTCGTCTTCGTCCTCGTCGTCATCGTCGTCGTCGTTTTCGAGCTTTCTCGTTTGCATACACGTTATTATCATTCTACAAGCGAACGCGCGAAATTGTCCGCGATCTCGCTAAAGTCGATCGATTTCGAATTGGACGAATATTCATCGGTTTGGTCATGTAATGCGCAATAGTAAAATTAGCTTACACCTGACTCGAGTAAGATGTATTCGGCATTCGCATGATAATGTTATACGTATAATATAATGCGCGGTAGCCGCCATCCGTACATTTGGGCTCGTTCCTGCACACTCATCTACCATGTGAAATCAGGGAGAGAGAGAGAGAAAGAGGGAAACGAGAGGAAGAATGACTCTGTGAAAAAATTATTCTTTGATGTTCTGTTTTTTATTTTTTGCTCGCGCATACACTTTATTATATTACCACGATAATGCTCGGACCGTGGCTAATTCGTGACTCTACACGGTGTGCCGAATATTATACGTTTAATTATTCAGCGCAACAATCGGATAAAAGTCCGGTAAGTATACGCACACAGACAGACCCACACACACACGTTCCAACGAAAGTTTCTACCGCGAGAGAATATCTCTCCGAAATTGTGTGTGCTCTCAAGAGAGAGGTTAATGAAGAAGTTGGAGCTATAACAATAAATAGCAGTTATATTTTATATACACGAGCTCTGGAATTACACCTCGCGCATAAATACACACACAGAAAGCAATGCTGTGTGGTGCCTCTCGTACGTCTACATAATTTACAAAATGCAATTTTGGGTGTGCGCCGCGCGTTGAAGGTATAGATATATATACGAGCATCATCGCGAATACAAACGACTCGAGCTGCGAAACCGAAAGTAGCCAACACGTCCGCGCGTATAGGAACGTGAGTGCAGCGCAGCTCCAAACTCTTCACTCGCACACATTATAACTATACATTTATATACTTATACATACTGCAGATATATTTGTATTGTGTACACAGCGAAGCTGCAGCAACAATAACGGCTGCAGCTCGAAATGACCAGCGGAAAAAAATCGCGAGGGACGAAAAAAAAGAGAGAAAAAAAGAGAGAGAGAGAACGACATAGAGAAAGAGCAAGCAAATGAGGCAGGAAAAGGCCCTCGGGCTTCCTGCTTTGGCGAAGGCCTTATGCGTACAAATTGCAAATTGTCCGTCGATTATCGACAGCTATATATATACAGAGCCACGTACACCTATCTCATGCTCTTTTTTACGATTCGTCGATCATTCGCGCAGGGCTTTAGGAGAGCTGAGAGCGAGCTGCTACCTCCGAAAAACGCAAATTATATTAACGGTGCGTGAGTGCGCGCGCGCGCGCAAAAGAGAGAGAGAATAAAAGAGTGGAAGGGTCCAAAACCCCAGTGAAGAAAAACAAATGACAAAGTTCGAGCCGCGCAGCACACGCGCGCGCCTTTATATGCGTATAATAATTGACTTCATGACACACTTTACGCAGAAAAAAATTACCCCCAGAGAGAAAGAGAGCTGCTGCTGGGCTCCTTCGGTTTCGGCTCGGCCGTTCGGGGAAAAATGCTGAATTTTTTTCTTTTACTCTCGACATCTTCCGCGGAAGTGCCCCGTGTATATACATACGTATAACAATAATTTAATGTGTGCACAGATTGCACACTTTTGCTAAGTACACCCGTAACCGTAAATTTATTTCTTCATTGGTTTTTTCTCTACCTGTTTTTTGGTAGACTGTGTTTTTTTTCTCTCTTTTTTACTCGAAGTTCGAACAGAAAGTTTTTTGTTTTTGTGTGTATCAGAAGAGATATTGCGCGCGCGCCGAAGGAAGTGACTTTTGAAACATGTCAAAATTTTAATGTTAGAATTTCTGAATATATCTTACCATGCGTCGAGTCGGGCGATGACGGATTCTTTTCTGCACGTCCAAGCGCGTCGCTCGCTGTAACAAAAATATTCATTAATACTATTATTAAAATATTATTATTAAAATATTCTTTACGATATTTCATTCATATGTATTGTTTTTCCTAAATTAGTATGTTTCAAACGTGCTCCACGCGCGTCAATTTTTTTATTCGTGTTTCGAGGTTAGTTTAAGATTCAGAAATATTAAATTTCAAACGGGCTTCGCGCGCGTCAACTTTTTCATTCGTGTCTGTTGACAGTTAGCAGCGGAGGCGCTCGTATCGAGTCGGCTTGCGTCGGGCGTCGTCGTCAGTGTCAGCCAATCAGAGAGATCTTTTTACGCGGCCTCACTTTTCGGCCGTTCTCTTTTTTATAAGTAGATTATAAGTAGATTTACCTCAATTGAATATAAGTCCGAAGAAAATTTTATTATTACTTATACAATTATTTTGAACCTTTCACTGCAGATTTCTAATCTAATCTAAAAGACTTATTTTTACTTATACAATTGTTTCGACTTGGTCACTTGCAGGTTTACAGATAACGTTACTCGCCATCTAGCGGTAGAGGCTGGCTTTAATGATTTTTTCACTTCACTTTCATTGCACTTCCATGATTTTTTTGTGGAGCTAATGTAAACAAAAATAGTTGGGTACGGATCCATTCATTTTCAACGAAGATTTCATGTAAAAGTCAAATAAAATTCAGTATCATTATTGACTATACCTTCAAATCAAACGGTTGACTTATATTTTCATAATAAAAAAGTCTTTCGTTACTATATACGTGGAAATTAGTATATGTGAGAAAAAGAGACGATTCTCAAGACTAAGCTCTCCGAGATCTGCAGAAAATAACCAAGTCCATTCCATTTGTTCCTCGAAACATGTGGGGTTGAAGAAGCTGCCAGTATATTACATATTACGGATGGCCAGGGATATTCAAATAATCTATAGGAGAGCCGTGAACAGTATTGAAGCTCTCGAGAATGACCAACGTGTGTCAGTGGCACACACCGTAAACAGGACTTTGGACGCTGCCCCGCGGTGGTGTTGGCGTTGCTGCTGGCTGTGGCCAGGCAGGCAGATACGATACCCCTGGGGCTGTAAATCAACCCCCGCGCAACGAGGCGCTCTCTATCCGTATTCAGATAATCCTGTCATATAATACAAAAGTTTTCGATTTTATTTTCGGTGCGGTCGAAGAATACGGGCTACGAAATCGGGCAAAAAGTAGGAATTCTTTTTTTTTCTCCTCTTTTTTTTTCCATCAACGAATCAATTAAAGAAGAATGACGAAAGAGTACATGTATTTGTGCACATGAAACGAAGGCACTTGGATGCGATCGGCGGCAGTTGCGAAAGGATCCCATGATGATGCGATCGGATCCCCCGTGGTAGTAAGTGAGCGTGCCGTCGCTGCCGCCGCCGCACACAGCAAGTATGCGGGTGTTTTTTTCTCCGCGTCCGTATTTACGTTCGTGCAGTGTCCGCAGATGAGTTTTGGGGACGAAAGTGCCGGTTTTGTAGTCTCGCGCGCGCGCACGCCTATATAGAGCCTTTATCGGGTACATACGCGGTGACGACGACTAATTGAGACCCGCAGAGTTCTCGAAAAACTTTTCAAACGGCTAATTTCGGAGACGCTTCGCAAGCTGTAAGTACTGCACGGTTCGATGCTCTCGAGATTTTTGACGAAAGGAAGTGGATATCTTGCGAGAGAAGCGGCCCTTTACTTTTGCCAAATGAGACTGTTTCTTCGTTTCAGTTGATAAAACTGCAAATATGTGTAATAATGATGGCGTAAATATTACATTGAAGATTTCCGATGAAAGTTTGTTTAACGAAGACGATCGATGCCAATAACATATATCGTGTTTACATTGCAAAAATTCCTACTATGTACACAGTCGAAAAAACTCAAGTTCGATCGACACCCCGTATCAGACGTATATGGAATATTATAAGTGATGCAAGCATCGAAGGCGCTGACAGGTCGTATTTATTGCCAGCTCGATTCTGCCCGCACACAATATATGGCATTAGTCTAATACAGTATATATATTCCATATGGCTTATAAGGGAGACGAGACGTTTCGCGATTTCGTCGAGCCTGCGCAAGTTCATCGCGTGCAAACTTCATTTCATATTCATAAAGGTCAGTCAATCGGTGGATATTGCTGCATATCGTATACACGGAAGATATATCGGATACACGTGATATAAAGGTCGATTTTTCGCGTGAATCTCAACTTTGTGCCAGATATTGTATTAACTCGCATGCAGTGCATGGATGATTATTTTAGTGTTTGCTTAGCTCGGAGCCAGTCTCATGCAGCTCCTCGGCGCAATTACGCCACACGCGATATATTATCGGCGGCGGCGGCGGCCATTTCAATTATTCATATTACGAATCGGTTGAATCGAGCTCGCCGGCTCGGTGCAGCAATTCGTGCTGCTTATTATACAAAACTTTCACTCGTCGGTGGGTCGCGCGCGGGCACCCGACAAAAAAACGTGCATAATATATATATTTTATTTATTGCGCTCGGCGCAGTTGCACTTCTCCATGCAAATTGCGCGCATATATGTGCACATATGGATGTGTATGACGAAGGTCGTCGTGTGTGCGTGAAAGTTGCCGACATGTCCGAATAATATAGTATTCGCGCGAATAAAAACGCGCGGCAGGTATATGGTGATCAGTTTTGACCGTGATACGAGAAAAAAGGCAAATATAATGAAGTATTGATGCATAAGAGACGGGAAAAATATGGAAAAGTCGATGAATCCTTCGCAGGATCGGCACAGATCGTGTATTTTTATATGCATGGTCTGGAGGCGCTGCGCACCGCTTTAGGTGTACGTAGCGAGCGCGAGTCTTCATAAAGTATTCATAGCAGCGGTGTTTGCGGTCTACCGCAATGTTGGCCCAGCAGTAGCAGCAGCAGCTTTTCTCGCATAATATAGCCATGTTTTACCATGCTTACTTTTGCGCTTTATTATACGCATACTCACGCGCGCAGCTGACTTTCGTCGTTGTCGTATATGAACTCGAAAAGCGAGTAACTCGTTATATCGGCTATACTACGCTTGCAGTTGAAGCAGGCACATTTGTAATCGTTTTTCATTGCGATATTTATATATACGGTCGGACACACGACTTGCGCTCTGCATCGTATTTGGCGCGACGTTTAAATGCGCGCAGCAGCCTCAGTGAAAGCCATTAATTTGGCGTGTGTGTGTGTGTGTGTGTGTGTGTGTACGCGCGCGCGAACCAACGTATGAAACTTGAATAGAAAACAAATTCGCATGTATAAGCTGACCGCTGCCGCCGCTGCCTTACGTACGTACGTGTCCTATAAGCATATTCCGACGAGCTTTTCCTCCGGCAGGCCCTATATGTATGCGCTTTACCATGAATACGAGATGATACGAAGCTTCGAATCTAGTTTGCCTTCTCGCAAGGCCGCGTTGCGTTGCGTTGCGGGCTCCGGTGTTATATAGCCCGCGGGTCATCAATTTTTTAACAGAGAGCGAGAGAGGAGAGGAGCGAATCGACGATATGGAAAACACGTCCCGTCACGCTGGACCGAGAATGCCTTTTCCATGCGCGCATATGTATAGAGCGCGTGTGTGTGAACGCCTGCAGAAAAACTCGCTTTACGCGTTCTGAATCGACTAGCCTCTGACCACCACCCCTTCACACTTCGTATTATATATACGTATGGAGGCTTCGAGCTTCGTTTATATGCATGCAATATTGCACGCGCTCGAGCGCGGAGAGAGAGGTAAAGGTTGAAAGCTCGAAAGGCACAATTTCTTTTCACTATAATATATAGATTCGAGTCGGTGCGCTCGACGTTGTATAATATTCGTCTCGTTCTCGAGGATATTCCGGAGAAGTAATTATTGCTCCGCGCTCGAGATATATATATTTTTGTCACTGCAGGCGGCTCTACGTCGTCCCCAGACTGCCTCGCTCGAAACTGTCAGACGACGACGACGACGAAGACGACGAGAAAAGTTGGCGAAGAGCGCACATATATATATAATAAATACGAAGATAAAGTTCGTGTCAAAAAAATATAATAATGCCGCGCGTATATAGCGAGCAGGACGCTTGCCTTGGCTATACGGATAGATGAATTGGAACTTTTATCTCATTTTGCTTCGTTTGCTCTCTTTAACGTCACGAAGCGCTCCAGCAGCAGCAGCAGCAGCCGAGACAGTATTTAGCGGCGGGGTGCACATACACTACACGGACGTTTCACACATAAATGCACACACATACACAGCCACCCACACCGACTTATAAATACCAGCGGCAAGAATACAAAAGTTCCAGTACATATAGCTGGGGCGCAGTCGATGCTGCCTGCGCGCTAGCTCTAATTAATGTACCAATTAAAAAACTTAAATTAATGAGTCTGGCGATGAAGGCGGGAAAAAAATTACGAAATTTCCGCGCGTATAACGCGAGATGGTGGTGGTGGTGGTGGTGGCTGCAAGGGGTGGACGCAGGCAGCGTCTGCGTGTGTGTGTGCGTGTGTACGAAGCGGGGGTGGGTACACGGTAGTAGGAGCCGGGAGCTCGAGCTCACGCAGGGTGCAGTAGCCGCGAGAGAAAGAGGGAGTACGCGGTGGTATATACATATAGAGAGAGAGAGAGCGAGCCGCGCTGATGTATAAAAGGTCGCTCTGCGTGTGCGGAGAGCAGCAGTGAGCGCGCCAGGCAAGGAATACAAGAACGAGAGACAGACGCGCGCGTACTTTTTCCAATTACAAACGGCGCCATTAGCGCGATTATTTTTTGAAACAAGAATATTCTCGCACTGTGTGCTGCGTTGAGGCTGGTTTGCTGGCTGGATGGCTGCTGACTGCGTGTGCATTGGCTGCTGCCTCGAGCGCCCCGGCTTATAATGAGGGGGTGGCCGGCTGACTGTGTGTGCTCTTGCCGTGCGCCGTCTGCAATAATGGCCGACGTTATGAAGAAATAAAAGGCCCTCTCCTCTCTTTCCCTCTTTCTTTCTGCTTATCTCGCGCGCAAGAGAGAGAGACAGAGAGAGCTGCGTTACAGCCTCCACCCGTGCGGCGCAGGTCGCCATAGCGACGCGAGGCAAAGCTCTCGGAGCTACTAAGACTTGCGCGCCTAAGTAGGGGATACATACGTACATATCGTATACGCAGTCGCGCATCTTTGCCGAGGCTGCTGCTCCAGATCCTCGCAAGTCGCAAGAGAGGAGCTTTCCTTCTTACTATTTTTTTTTTTTATTCTGCCTTTCTCTTTTTTCAGTATATGGTGTACGCCATGCGGGAGAGGAAATCCAGAGTACAAAGGAGCCATAGTCTCGAGAAACGGGTTGCGACCTCGGCGAGGCTTCTCCCTCTTACTCTCTCTCTCTCTCTTGGCGAGCTTGCAAACGAATGAGCCGTAGCAGAGTCGCGCTCGCACGCACCAAATGTCGTCGCAATACGTTTTCTTTCTCTCCTTTTTCTCTCGGACAAAACGAATTTGAAAAAATATCAGCGCCGAGCTCTCTCTCTCTCTCTCTCCCGCGTTTCGTTCGTGCGGATAGCTTATAAAGCTGCAAAACAAACCGCAAAGATCGTTTTATCGAATACCATGAAAATATATAAACTGCTTTATTATAAATACACGTTGAACTAACAAAAATCTCCCCAATGATGCTATGCGCAAGCAGCATCAGAGCAGCAGCCAATGATATTCGCGTCAAGGTATACGCAATGGTAATAATAATGATCGACGCAAGGCGCAACTTTCGCGATAGTTTTTGTGCTGCTGCTGCTTATACTATATACTCCTCTCTTTAAGCCGCGCGCGCGCTCGGGTATTTCTGCGAATGCGTAAAGTCAGCGCGCGCGCTGCACTGCGTCGACGACTGGACCCTGCCGGCCATTGTCTCGTTTAATGCAGGAATAATGTACGGCGAAATCTTCACTCAATATATACGGTTGGGCTTTGAACACCGAGTCCATAATTGATTTATTGAACGATAATGGGGCTTGTCGGTTAGAGGCTGCGCAAAAACGACCGCGGAGTAGTTGTGCCATATACACCAGGCAGCGGCAGCAGCAGCAGCGCGAGGCACTTTTTTCTCCCTTTCCGAGAATTTTTTCTCTAAAAGAAGACGCTGCGTTAAAGGCAAAAACGTAAGGTTTATTACTCTCGTTATCGCAAGGGCAGAGAGCAGCGCATTTACGTATTGTTGCGGCATTACAGAGACGGCGCGTGCGCGTGCACATCTCTCGCGACTTCTCGAAGAATACAATATAAATCCATCCATCGGCGAATCGGAATAATAATTTGAGAAAATGCATCCGTCAAGCTCGAGTCTCGAGAGAGATAATATCTAATTGTCCATAGGATTGAGCTACTTTGCTTCGGCTACGTGAGCAGCAGTAACATCAGCATCGTTGGTATAATTTTCGTCGACAATAACGTCGAGTCGAGCACACAGCTCGATTGATCGATCACAGAGCACGAGCGTAGCGCGCGCAGAAAACTGCTGCACGACACACGAATATAATAGCATAAAGCGACGTCGTCCTCGACGTAGTAAAGCGTGCTAATCGCTCACGGATAGCCTTAGCGTCAGTTTGCCTAATCGGTTTGCTATATGTAGTAGTAGTGGTGGTAGTTGGCAACGCAGCGCCGCAGTAACGAGACTCTGATGCGTGAAAAAACACTGGTAACGATCTGATGGATACGAAAATAATTGCACTTTGCCGCCGATCATTCCGAAGTAAGACAGAAAAAAAGAGAGATAGAGATAGAGACCGAGAGAGCTCGGGCGACCTCACGCCCCCTTGGCGGCGGCGGCGTTGGCGGCGTCGGCAGCAGCGCAGATGGTGTACGGGCCGACGACGAAGCGAGCGGACGAAAAGATCGAGACGACCGAGGGTCAAAGTACATTTATTTGTCACTTATAGAGTAAAAACGAGGGAGAGACGATCTTCCAACACTTTGCTCGTTGTTGCTCTCGAGTAGCGTACACACACATACACACATGTGTCGAGGCAAAAAAAAAAAATCGAAAATTATTCGAAATTGATGAGAGCTGCAGTTCTCGGCGAGCCTACGTAAGGGTTCAAATCGAAGAAATCACGCGCGCGTGTCTCACTCTCTTTTTTCTGTACGTATATACATATGCAACGGGGTAAACAACCCCTTTTTTTTCTCTCTCTGTTTTTTATTGGACGAATCCGGCGCGTTGTACCGCGCTAAATCTATGCTGGCCCATGCGGTGCTGCAGTACAGCGTGCGCCGCGCCTCGCGTGCGCGTATTATACATGTACGGTGGCGGCAGCGGCAGCGCGTATGAATTCAAGCAAATGGATGAGTTTTCGATTGTGCGATGGGGTTTGTCCCTTTCTTTCTTTTTTTCCGAGCAAAAAGCACAAGATGATGATGATTATGACGATATGGTCGACGCTGTTATGATGTCTACGCGCGTACATACATACATTTTTATATATTTTTTTATTTTTGGCATACGGCCATTGTGTAGCGGCGCGAATACATACATAAAATCTACGGCTCGTTACTTTTCTGATGCAATTTCGTACACACGCGAATGGGTGTCGTAGTAGAAATTTTTATGTCGCATGTGTGTACAGATGTGTGGACGCTATATCGAGCGAATTAATTTATAATTTTGCGCTCGTTTTCACGATGAAGCAAGAGAAAAAAAAAATAATAATAACGAAATAAAAGAGCAATCAATTAACGTCGTTCATTGGGACGATATTACTGCGACGTTAATAAGTATAATACGGTACACGAGAGTCGAGGCAAGCGTCAAACTGTCGCGCGTTAAAAGTCATAAATCATACATCAATGTTCGATATCCTCGAGCGAGTAGACGAGTGGCAGTTCGTTACTCGACGATCGTCAGCTATATTGAAAAGTACAAGGTGCTGCACTCGAGAGCAGCAGCTAGCTATCTATTAAAAGGCCATTAAAAAAGGAGCATTTAATCGCGCATACATGTACGGGCGATAGGCTTATACACACACCCGTGCGCGCTAATACGCGCATTTATAATAATAAATGTAAAACGAAAGAGAAGCTCGCTGATGCCTAAGGATGTGTGCTACTATATAGGCACAGAGGCACGTATGGTTTTCGCGTGATTTCCGCTGATACAGCTCGAATTATAATTAGCACGTCGTTTCCGCGATAGGCGTACACAGCAGCAGAAGCAGCAGCAGCAGCAGCAGCAGCAGTGCAAGAAGTACTGTGCACTTATTTATGTACATACAGTATTGCAGAAGCAGCTATATATATGTGAGCGTACGTAAGGTGCGCACACCGATAGGTTGGCACGAAAAAAGGCTTACTACTTTAGCTCGATATCGCGTGCCCCCGGCGCGTGTGTATTATTCTTTATGTACTCGCGCTTATATGAAATATTCATCGGATGCAAAAGTCGAATATAAAAAAAAACGTGGAAGAAGGAGAATAATGTAACGTACTTTATTAGGGAAAGAGAGTAAAAGTCGTGCTCTTGCGCGGGACAGAATTTCGTGCGATAATTAGTTAGCGAGAGAGAGAGAGAGAGAGAGAGTCGCGCGCGTAAACCCTTTCACGCGTGTGCATAAATGTGAGAGACAGATAGCACAATTAAGAGGTGCAGCTCTAATGCAACTGCCGCTGGAGAACAGGTGAACGCGATCGTGTATAATTACACTCTATGGCTTGGATAATTAGAGAAGTTTGGCGGCAATTACACGGCGTGTATTATGCCTGCGTACAACAACGCGCGTGCGTAGGTGCAGCGCGCGACTTTGCTCGTTTGGTCGATTAGAAATATATTATGTTGCTGTTGCTGCTGCTGCTACCTCGACTGTGCGGTGCAACGCGGCTGTGCGAAAATTTTCGAACGAGATAAGCCGCTGCCTCTGTTTGTTCTGTGCGTGTGCGGGTGCACTACTACGCACAGAAGATTGGAATTCTCGCGTTCTTAAAGTTGTCACGCACCTGTTTATATGCGTGCGGCTGCGGACTTTGCATTATAAATTTAAGCTTATAAGAAGAAAAGATGTGCTCGAGTCACGATTATTATTTTGCGAAACAAACGCGCTAATATCGCGTCGGATTAGGCTGCCTTGAGAAAATACCATCTCGTGTCGTCGTCTCTCAGGATCGTCGTCGCTTGTATAATAAAATACACGTAAATAACGCGCTCACTCACACACGCCATTGCTCGCTCTCGGGTATACGTGTGCATGTAATCTCAACTCGATCACGAAGTGAAGCGGCTAGGAAAAGTTTCCAATGCGCGCGAGGTAATAATATAATAAATATTAGAGCTCGGCTATAGCAGCAGCCTATATAGCTTCGAGGTTCTGCTGCTGCTATACTTTAGCCCCGGCTTTTTTCCTCGTAATTAAGTTATAAGGCACTAATACATATGAGCGGCTGCCGAGAGAGAGAGATGCTGCGAAGTACGCGCAGAGCTAAGAAACAATATGAACTGTACACTCCTGCATGGCCTGGTGATAATCTGGAACGCGATACATTATCCAGAAGGAGAGAAAGAACTGCTCTTGGCAGCTTATAAATACAACTAAGGCGCAGGTCGCGCCTGGTCGCATATATATGACGAGTAATGTAGAAGTTGGAAAAATTATTTGTATAAATGTGTCTGACCGCGCGTGGAACACTACAGCTAGTACACTTTTAAAAAAAGTTTCATTAGAATTAATGTAAAAAGGGAAGAAATTTTTTTACAAATATCTTTGTAAATTTAAAAATATGCTTTGGAGCTTGCTCGTTATATATTTACTTTTACTTTGCCACTTGTAGATTTATAGATAAAATTATTCGCCATCTACCGGTGAAGGTTGGATTTAATTATGATTGAATTTTCATACATTATTGAGCACTTTCCAAAATTGTTAAATTTGAGTATAGAGTTGAATTTTTTTCGTTAATATTTTCATTAAAATAAAAATACACGATTGCTATTTTTTCAGGTAAAAAAATTCAGGTAAAAAAATTAAAAACAAATAAGTACTAGATACATTTTGTCAATGAATATTTCATGTAAAAGTACGTTGAATAAAATTCAGTATCGGTTGGTGTATTTTTAACGTCCGATTTTCATTAATATCTGCATAAAATTTTGAGCTTTTTAACAGTGCCACAACGCGTATTTTTTATAATAATTAGTAAACTAATCATAAGGTGAACGAGATTTGCGGAGCAAGGTTAATGTTTTTTTTCGGAATTCTGGCGAAGGATTGCCGAGAAACTTGAAGTTTACTTCAGAAACTCATTCATCGGCCTCTGTGCCGAGTAGTAAGTAAAATTCGTGCGAACTGGAATCTAGTAATAGAGTTTATACACGTTGCGCATAATACAGCGGTGGCGGTGTCGGCAGCGGACTACATTACGTCAGAGATACACTTTCAATATTATACTTTTGGGCCCGAAAAATATACTTTGTTGCGCGAAAGAGGGAAATTATACGTTTCGAGATAGGGTCTTATACACAGTAGGAGTAGTAGTAGTAGTGGTAGTAGTGATCGGGCCTACGCGCGAAGCTCGCCTCGCTCTCCAAGTTCCGGGGGCTAATTATTGAGCGGTGCGCGCGCGAGCAAATATTGATGGCCAGTGGCGTCGTCGCCTCTCCACAACGCGCGAAACAAAGAAACGGAAGCTGACAGGCGGATAAGCATACACACCGACACGTATAAGGACTACCGCTGTTGCATGCCAAGGGGCATTTAGAGGATCATCGCGTACTATAATATATAATATATATATAGCATACACACACACACGCGCGCGCACACACTCGAGAGACGAGAAAAAAAGAGGGAAGGAGTGCATGGTACTGTATACCGACACACAAACATTCCGAACGAGAGAAACAAGTCGATTGCGCGAAATCGAATTAGGACTCGGAGCTGCTGTTGCTATACATATATTGCGCGAAGAAGAGAATTGCGAGCGAGCGAAGATGTAATTAATTATTTTTCTAGCAGCGCCTTGCCACTGACAGAGCTTGACATTAGCGGTCGATATTATTTTTAGTTTCGCAGATCGAGCGAGCGAGAGAAAAAGGGCAATGCTCGCTCGGTGTGCACAGTAATTTCTGAGTGTGCGCTGTGTTGTTGTAGTGCGCGCCTCATCGAGTTAAATACTCATATATCCAGCCAGCCAGCCAGCCAGTAAGCCACCATCGCAGCAGCAGTAGCAGTAGCAACGTGACGCGTCTACGCGTCGATCAATATTTGCAATTCCTCGAGTGGTGCGGCTCTCCGAATCGACGCGCGGAACTGCTGGTATTAAATATCTACTTGGGAGCAGGCACGAGCGCGCGCCTGGCGTACGATATATACGATTTTAGATCGCTCGATCCTAAATCGAGCTGGATATCGTTATAATATTCGGCCTGTAGTGGCTGATCGCGCGCGCCGCGCTCGTGGCATAATTCGACGATATACGAAACCGCGCGTACTGCGCACCACGTCGTTGATTGATTATTTTATGGTATCGATAATAATAGGAGATCGTTTACCTGAGAAAAGAAAGAAGAAGGAGAGGCAAAAAATTTTAATACACATATCCGGCAATTTCAATAACGCGCCCAATCCTCGACGATCGTATACATTAAGAACGGATCATCGGCTCATCGTGATGAGCAGAGAAGAGGGATATGAAGAGAGAGGCATGTGCACAGGTCAACGCGTTATAACAAATAAATATTACCATCTAATGTATATCTATGGATATAAGCGATCGACGATACACCTGCAACGATGCGGCGATGGCGTGGTGCTGCTGCATCGCAGGCGGCCAAAAGAACGAAAAAACAGACCGGAGCACGTCCTAGCCGCAGACAACAATATATATACTACCTATACTTTAATGCGGTGCAGCAGCAGCGTACAACAAGCTTTACTTTGCGTGCATACATTATAATAAGCGCGCCGCGTGCAGTTCGCGAGGGTACAGCACACAACAGAGGCGTGCGCCGTTATATACATTCAGGACAAAAATCAGGAAGGTTAACGAGACGTATCCGCAACTCATAACGCGCTTAATTAAGCCGCGCATGAGCGCCACAAATTGCGCAGAGAGGCCAAGAATAAGAAGAAGAAGAAGAAGAAGGAGAGAGAAAAAGATCGTGACCGTACACGGAAAAGGAGATCGGACCGACGATAGGGATCTGATAAAGGCATCTCTCTCTGTGCTCTCTCTCTCTTTCTCCCCGACAACTTGCGAGCACAACATCGCGGCCAGGTATCCAACGTAGTCGCGCCCGATCGTCGTCGTCGTCGTCGCGCACTTTGCAGCATCTTCGTTATATTATTATGTACATTACATATAGTGGCCTTGTTATATTTTACAGTGTAAGCTCGCGCGGCCACTGCTGCTGCTGCTGCTGAGAAAGAAGAATAGACTTTCGATGCTTTCTTCGCTGCTGCAGCTGTAGACGACCTCCACCGAGCGATATGCCTCATCGCCGATGCCTAAATTGTCCTTTAAATTAACTAGTCATGAGCGGCTCGCTCGTCTTTTTTCCACAACAGCAAATATGCTGCTTTCGGTTGACGAAAAAAAAAGAAAATTCCATATGGTCGTCGCTTCGTGGCGCATTACACTTGGGGCACGCGTGTACTACCTATAATAGCAGCCGTGTATGAGTATTGTAGTACGCTGGACTCCCTGTGAATTGTGTATAAGATCCAATATAGTCTATACCCAGCTACAGGAGAGCTTCATATGGAGAGAGAGAGAAAGAGGGAGAGGAAGAGGGAGATATTTTGTGAAAGCACTCAGGGTTAAAATGAATCGTGAAAAAGCTTTTGAAAAGCGCAAGAAAAAGGTCTAAGTGGTGGGAAGTGAGCTTTAAACGGCTTGAATCGGCCAAGGGTGAATGCTTGATCGCGCTTTCGAGTTCTATCTCTCTTTCTTTCTTTCTCGCTCGCTCACTCACTCACTCGCCGCTACCTTACACGCGTCTCTGCTGCCTCGATCCTATATATATGCTGAATTTCTTTAGCCACTACTATTCAAGCTTCACACTGTACCATACTAAAAGCCGGGGCTTTTTAAAACTTGCATTATACGCGGGTGCGCATGTACACGTAGTAGCAAGCCTATGGGGCAGTGCGCGTCGATAATCCTTGAAATCGATTGATGCATGCAGCTATACTGCGTTGCTGCTCTTGCTCTCTCTTCTCCATATATATGAGTAAGAATAAGTGTCTGTGTGCGTCCATACACACGTATAAGAAGTTTCGTCGATAATGCAAAGCGTAACTGACGTTCGACCTATTGGATTGGGTAATCCGCTTAAACTATCCTTATATGAGATTAAGCCAAGCGAAACATTACAAGTGCCTCCCGCGATATTTTTTTTCAGCAAATTATTCTCTACGTCGGCGACAAATATTCACGGAAAAAAACGTAAAATTACATAAGTTTGACCGTCCGGTTTGTGTGACAGGTTGCACATATGTGTATGGCGAGGAAAGCAGTCGCCACCGTGACCTATAGGCATGCAATTGAAAAAACTTGAAATTCCAATCTAAATATGATCGAGCTAATCGTCGCAGCGATGATCTAATCATTTTGAAACTCATTGCTTTTAGCATCGATCGCGATAAGCCATCTCCGTTTCGTTTCGTTTGGTAATTTTTTCCTATTTTTTTCTTTCAAAGGCGTGCTTACATATATTGAGAGAGAGAGAGAGAGACTCGCCAAGCTGCGAGGATGAAATCGGCGTGGGGCACAGGCCGCGATAAAAATCATTCAAGGGTCTAGGCAGCAGCAGCAGGTTCGAAAAAAAGAGAACTCACTTTTACTATACCGATCTAATCGAGGATAAGAGGATAAAGAGAAACGAAGAAGGTACAGCGGAGGATGATCTTCGGCAGCTTAGGCGCAGCCATGGTTGCGTTACAAAAGTATATAGACGTAGCGACTGTAGGCTTCGGTGTGCGGTGCATCGATATGACGCAAAGGGTGTAGGTAAATGCTACATACGTAAGAGTTTAAAATGGCGAATGTAAAGTATTGCCCCTTTCGGCTCATGCAGAGTAGCGAGAGATCAGTCGCGCGCGTGTGTATGCGCAGATCAACCCCAATCACGGCAATCTGCTTTTATAATCATCTCGCAAAAGGGGGCTTGGTTTGCATCTCTCTCTCTCTCGCTCGGTGATATACATACGAGCGTTACCGAGCTGTGCTCGATATGCTGCAACGCCTCTTTCTCTCTGCCGCTCGGATATGGAGAATCGCTCGTGTATATAAATTTGCCGCTCAACTCTTTGCATGCGCAACTTTAATTAACCATTGTTGGACGTGAGGTTAAGGGCACTCAAGGTAGACGATAGTCTTTTCTTTTCTTTTTTGAAAAATTTATCCGTCGAAAAGTCGAGGTAATCGAACAATGGAAAATCGAATCTGCAGCGCACCGTATAATAACAAATGCGGGTGCGCTCGAAAATAAAATATGTGGGGATAAGGCACATGCGAGAATCATGCAAAAACTGCGTACATTATACGCATATGCGCGTAAAGCGTATACAGGAAAAATAAGTTGAGGGCGAGCAAATCGCCGTATTCGCATATAAATACATGTATGTACGGCCGTGACATCCTCCATTACGATGTGTGTCGCGCGCGCGGCTAGTAAAAGCGCCAGAGAGAGAGATTTTAAAACCCAATCGGGCACATACATCACGAGAGAGAGACATGCATGCGAGGGATGATGCCCCGTGCGCGCATTCAATACAGGCACGATTGAGCCAACTGCGAATTTTGCAGATACTGTAAACCGTGGGGGGACATATATTTATAAGTGATGGCTAGGCAAACTTTGGAGCGCGCGCGTCGCATTCGTCGCGACAAATTTTCTGTCGGGGGTGCAGCACTACTGCTGCTGCTGCTGCTGCTGCTGCTAATGCCGCTGCTGCTGATGTATTTTCTCAAACTCTTCTTTCCCACATGCGCCGAACGGCTTTGTACGCGTATGTATTATAAGGACGAAATAGCCACTGCGTCGTGCACAATCTCGTATCATGTATGTGTACACTACTGTAGCGGCCCAGGGATGCGGCGCCGCGAGCAAGGCTCCTCGCGTATCGTCGATCGGGATCGACAAAAGATCGCCTATATAATAGCCCTACGTATACACTTTTATATAGCCAATTAGGAATTAAGAAATTATGCGCCTGGTCCCAGCTGAGCAGCTGTGTAGAAAATTTAATTAAGACTTTGTGCAAGCCTAAGTTGCGTTCAATTGAGACACTGTGGCGATGCGCCGCATGCTTATATCAGCGGAGAGCTGATCGCGACTTTCCGAGTCTTGAAAGAATTTCTTATGATTATACTCATCTCCTCGATAATAATGTTGCGATGCAAGAATTGCGCATTATAATGAAAAGATATTCAAATGACTCGCAATTTTGGGAAATATTACAATCGTGAGCTGACGAGAGAACAGTTTCTATAAAGCAAAGTCATTATTACTATGAATCGTCACTTGATGCACCGATAACGACGTACTTTTGGCCTCATTATTATTCAACACACTTTATCTAATCAGTTTGCTAAAAAAAGCGAAAAACGTTTTAATGTACGAAAAAGTCATCTTTATAGTACGAATAACAACCATTGAATATTCATGCAGCATTTCATATTATAATTTCGTAATCGATTAAAAGTTGATAATATTTTTATGAATCAAATAGACTTGGAATTTTTAGGAAAAATTCTAAATAAACTACATCTTTCGGTATTATCATAATCATTTGCATACATTTAAAATGAAATACTTTTCATTTAAATTATAATACAAATCACGTAAATAACCAATGAATGAATATCTAATTCTAATCAACTGTATTTCTGTCGAATACTCACTTAGAAAAAAATTCGGCCTCGAATCCGCATGCATTTTCATTCGCTGACTCCCACTGTTACTCATGTAATTGCACAATCCCACCACCATAGCTGTACAAAAGCTCATGCACTGTTATTGCGAGTCCGAGTGTAACGAGCGACACACAAAAAGTCACATGCGACACAATGCACGTCTTCACCCTCGAGGCCCAAGGAAAATACGTCAGTGCTTCATGTAGGTGAGAGATTGCCAAATGAGCGTCGAAAAATAAACGGAAAAAGGAGAGTCGAGTTTAATCGGCGGTCCCAAAACAGTCCTCCCTCTCTCTTCTTTTCTCAACCATCGTAGATCACACGGAAGGCAACACTATAATAACTTTAACAATAGCGACTTACGGAGCTTTCGAGCCGAAAACTTCTTACGACTATAGACGTAACAGAACGCATTTGGCCGTCTATCGAGATTCGAGAAGCGATGTCTACTGCTGGCCGTTGGTCAGCTGCGCGGGTGAAAAACCGAGTACGCCGAGTGAGAGAAAGAGAGAAAGAGAGAAAGAGAGAGAGAGAGAGAGAGAGAGAGGCAGAGCACCCCCGCACACACGGCTACTGTTTCTTTCAGACGTTGCCCCTTCCTCCGTTACTTTTATACACGTGACTGGCAACTGTACTCTCTCTCTCTCACTCTCGAAGGGGTACATACATTATCTCGTCCACCCCCTACTGGCCGCAGATATTTCTATATGTATGTGTGTCGACTGGCCGTGGTCCGTGTGTTGGCGCATACGTGCATGCGGTACGCGTTCACCTACACGTCGGTAGATGTGTACGTAAACACGACTCGAACCTTTTGAATTATAGAACAGCTATTTCATACGTGCGTATTTGTCCTTTTAATTTTTTCGGACGTTCGATGGACTAGCATTTTTTAAAGCTTGAATTTTAAGAGGAAAGGATAAAAATTGTTTGAGCTTACAAATGAAAAATAAAATGCAATAAACTTTGTAAATAACAAATTTTTTGCAAAAACGTATGATAATACATGAAATCGCATACGGGGATTAAAATGAAGCATCATCGGTGCTCGATGGCTCGTCAAAAAATAGGCATATTCCAGAAGATAATATAGGCAGCGCGAAATTCGATATATGACAATACTGATTAATCTCGTCAGTTTCATCGATCTCGAGGCATATACTTGCGAGCTCGTCTGAATTATCCATGCGTGTGTGTGTGTGTGTGCGACATGCTTGTGTTTGTGTGTGTCTCATATATACGTTTGTGTATACATTAGGGTAGAGCCGATCGGACTTCGGCGCTTATTATGCTGATATATTATACATACGCGTATGTACGTAAATACGGCAAACGAAAAGTGCCCGGAGATCTTTCTGGACCGTGGATGAAATAAGTAATGTAGGGGTGGTGTGTGCAGTAAGAAAATCGGGGGAGACACATAATATGTAGAGAGAGAGAGAAGAAAGATAGAGTTTGTGCAAACAGGGAAACGCGTAGGCACACACGTATACAGACGTAGCAGCGTAGGCAGAGAACAAAACACCAAATATGTATAGGCAAATCCAAATGCGGCGCAGCCGGCAAAGTTCCTTTCGTTACGATTCGCGCGCGCATAATGTATAAATACACAAGCACAGAGCTCGACGTTATATTATGAAAATATAGCACATTTTCTCGTTTGCGATTTGCCAAGCTGTTGCTACGACGTCTTCGAAATTTTCAGTGCTCTCTTGAGCGCCGCCGATCGCTTCCGTGACTAATTTGCGCGCGTCTCCTCGATCGACTTTTGTGAAAATCTCGAAAGAAATCGATCGAAATTGGTGCGTAACGCCTTGTTGGTCAAACAATTTTATAGGCTGTAAAACGAGTAGCCGAGGAACGTCTGTTTTGACGGACGAATAATGAATCATTGCACGCCCCCTGACTGTATTACCATCATCGATTTTGTCACCTTTTTTCTAACTAGAGAATTTTTTTATAAATTTTCCTATTTTACCTGCTCTTTGAATAAAAAAAAAAGGAAAGAAAAAACGATGGATATTCGCGGCACGTAGGCGCTGCTGCTAATGGATTTTTGACGCAGTCTGTGCAGATGTGTGTTGTGTTCGAACACGGTGTTATTGGCGACTTCTCGAGGATACTCATACATCCGGAAAATTAATGATTTTACACGCGACACTCCTACTTTCAACGGGCAACACCTTTCCGCGCGCGTATACTGCACGCCGAGTGTAGTGCGCCTACAGCAAAATATAATGATTAACTATAGTCTAACTTGTATACAGAGGAAACTATTGACTGCTGAATTTCGACAATTGCCTCAAAGAAAATTGAACAACTAGCCGAAATCTCAAGGAGTCGAGTGAGACCGCATCGATTAATCATTGCGTTTTTCGGTCATTTGTCTTTTTTCCGAAGGCAACGCATAATTCATTCACGGATATTTAAATGGGTTTTCTCTTATCACTTTTCTTTTGTCATTATTTTGGTAATTTATTGTGATCATTTCAAATTCGTGCTGTGTTAATTAATTTTTAATACCAACATGGATCATCTTTATTCTTGCTTAAATGTAGACCGAAAAATACTTCCGCTATAGATCGAAATCAGTGCAACTTGCGGAAAAAGATTAACTTGTATTTCAGATGTTGGCGGACAACCCGCTCCATGTACTCGTCTCTGGGATCCCACCCACGCACACGTTCGAGAGAATAAAAAGAAGTAACTCTTCGTCGCTTGTGAATCTCTCGACGCGCAGTACGTGTAAGAAGAGTTTTTCACCCTAAATCATCAGCATCAAACATCCATCTCTCTCGCTCTCTCCTTCTCCTAGGCAGCCCCCTTTTGTGCGCGAGCGTTTCTGCGTTTGACCAATCCATTGTTCGACGAGAATGGACCATTGTCGAATTGAATCATCGACCGATCGACGCGCAACAGCAGCGGCACACGCATGTGTTTGAGCTTCTTTCTCTCTCTCTCTCGCTCTTTATAGCATGTAGATTCAAAATATATGGAATATTCACGACTGGGTCAATGGTCATCGCGCGCGCGCGTCGATCGGTCCAAGTGAGTCGAGGTGACGAGCATCAGCAGCAGCATATAAGCCACTGTGCGCCTAGGCCCATAATAAGAACGAATAAAGGTCGGATCTCTGCTTGGATTTTTCCTGAATAATATCCTGCGTGCACACACGAGCAGCAGATCCTATACTTTTCTCCCTTTTACCCTCTCTCTCTCTCTCTTTCGCTACAGGCTCGAGTGAATTATTGACCTAATTGTTGTAGGTTCCGCTTGAGCCTGTGGACTTTCTTTCTCTCTGGACAAATTTCCAGTCGCGAGCGAGCGAGTTACTGCCGCTCCGCATGTGTATTCTATAATATAAGCTACGCTGCGTATATGTAAGCACGCGAATTGTCGAAATAGGCACTAAAAGCAAAGCGCAAAGCTGCGACACGTGTCCGGCGCGCGCGCGCCACGGAATGAATTCTCAATCAGAGAGGGGTGCCAAAACTTCGCATCATATGTAGTAGTCCGAGAAATCCGATTACACCGTTTCTCGCTTTCTGTCTCTAATGTCATACATGTACATCTTTGCGGACAGTGAGAGAGAGAGAGAGAGTGAAAAATCTGGCTCGCGTTTTGAAAACTCCAAAAAGAGAGAGAGAAGAGAAGCATGTTTATGCGAGTCTGTGTACTCCAATGTACATATATTTGCTACATTTAAATGACCACGATATGGATGGCGCGTGGCGTGTAAATATTTACATAGGTGCGTACTGCGTACACGGAGCAAGGCCGAATTAATCAAACCAAAAATGACGAGGGCATTGACTGTGCGCGCGAGACTACATCGCGAGTCCGTGCTATTCTACATATATAATGTATGTACGCATACACACCGGGCGCACACCCATGCAAATGGCCTATGAATCTACATAGGGGAGAGAACGTCCACTCTTGACGCCGCCATATTCCGCTACGAGTTTATATGTATGCAGTCCTGTCGTGTTTTTGAGGGTCGATGATTCTTCGACAATGGTCATACATATTCATTTTCATATATCGATCTGATCCAATGATCGTTTGATGAACTGACGAAAGATGCTTTATTTAACTTGAATGATGATTGACTCGATTACCCACGTTTTACAATTCAGCACTCAAACTTCTACTGATTTTTCACAAGCTGAATTTTTTCCGTTAATCTCAATATTCTTTCAAAATTTAAGTTCTTGTAGTGAAGTGAAGAGGAATGCGGTGCTATCGAACAAAAACTTAATGAGAGTTTTTATTAGTTTAAAACTGTAATGAGCACAAACTTGAAACGCAAAAACGCAATGAAAACCAACTACTTTACTATGAATAATTTTCTTACTCATTATTCTACAGCTTATATAATTATTAAACTTTTATGCTCAAGGGGTCAGAAATTTGAAATAACAAAACGCAAGAGCACCGACTCACACGCGTCTTAGTTTTTCGCCCAAAATGTATAAAAATGCATGTCTCGATCGGGCGGAAGCGCTCGTCGATAAGTCGAGCTCTCTAAGAAAATGAGGCAACAAAGGGGCAATTTCGTAAAGGGTAATTAAGTGGATGGCCTGTGCACGTGCTACACACAGCCACATCGCACGAGTCATTTTTGTTGAAAAGGGGAGTGATGCCTAAGTTTCTTATGTACAATATATAGCGCGCAGATCACGACGACGACGGCCCTTCATCATCAAGCATCATGAGCCGTAGAACGTAGTACGGCACAGGTAAATGCTCGTGTGCAGCCACATATCGTATACGTGTATGTGTATATATAATATACAATATATCATATTATATATACGACGGAGAGAGCCACGCGCTTAGCTCGAGCTCGTCTGTCGAGCCTAAGTATGTATATCCGTGCAGCGCGCGTATAATAATCGTCCGCGTATATATACCGTATATATACCTCGACACTCGTTCTCGTGCATATATGTACTATATGCTACTACATCGAGAATGGGGTGTCTTTTCAGGAGACATTGTGAAGCGCCTAAAGATTGCAACACACGGTATATTATACACACAAGGTGGAGTGGACTCCGTAAGTAGGGTGGTCAAGCAGCTTTTCACCTCTACTGTCGCGCGCGCGCGCGAGAGCCAGCTATGTAATGTGTACAATTGTGTAATGACGTCGCGTGTCATAATGCTGCTGCTGCCTCGGCCAATTCCTCTAGCATTGAATTTTTTCGGGCTAACACCACTGCTGTTGCTGCTGCCGTTGCTGCTTATGCCGCTGCAGCGCGGCATCGTATTTATACATCGCTCATTTATACGCTTCATCATGATATACTTATGACGGACACAGAGGGGTCATGTACGCGTTACATGTTATATACAAGCCGCTCACAAAGTGTTGTGTCCGAGATTTTATGAAAAGTCTCCTTATACACATATACACACACAGGGCTACTACATGCCATGTATCATTTTTCATATTTGTAATCTTGCAGTAGGCGAAAAGCGGCACGCGCGCGTCGTGCCGTGACACTTCTGGATCGCCTGCATCGCACACACGACTCCGGAGCCGGTGTAAGTAAAGATCAGTCCGCCCTTCTTCATTATGTCACAGATTTTTATATATTGAGCCCTGCAGCACGTTTCCTCGTGTACGCGCGGCGCCTTTTTTACGGGCTGACCAGAGGCCGGCTTTTATTTATGTTCGCTGTGCTGCACTGGCACGAAGGGATCGGTCATTTTTTAATTCTAGCTGATACTTCGACACATTTCATAAACACCCGTTTGACTTGCAAAAATTGGCTTAGAATTTGTATTTTGGTCCTATGCAAAAGAATTGACGATCGCAGTAAAAGTAATGAGAAAAAATTACGATCATATTTATAAATTATTCGAGTTTTTGAATTTATTACGAGCAGCAGATTGGACGAACAGATGAGATTATTGGTCAGGGGCTGCGCGTTCAATTGGTTATTGATTGGAAATTGTAAGCCAAATCAGCCTTCTCTTTCTCTCTCCTTGTATAAATAGCAGAAAGCATTGACGACAACGAATAGCAGCGGTCAGTATCGGAGCGAACCGACAGATGGCCACTGGCCAGTTAAGACGAGTATTCGAAAGTATTAAAATTATGTCCGCGTATTAAATAGCTATTTCTGCCGGACCTAATCTTGATCTTAGTAATTTTTCTTTTTTGGTTTTATTACTTGAAAAATCTAAAAAACTGGAAAGTAGCGTGATTAAGTTGTCAATTATTTGAACGTGAAAACACCTAACTTTCGAAACTTAATTTGGAGTTAATATCGGAAACAAAAGATTAAAAGTCAACCACTTCGATATGATCAACCCCTGCAACATAATCTAAATACATCTTCGTTACAGATCGTAGGGAAGCGTATAAAAACATCCTTTACGTCACATCCAACTGTATAATACGTATCGCGACGTCTTAAATACACACGACGCAAGAGAATACGAAAGAAGAGAGAAAGAGAATCGGCAGCCACAGTCGAAAACAGTACGGAGTAGCGGTGGCTCCCTCGCAATCGCTTCATCCCTCGAGGCGATTTTTTCAATTTAAAGTCAAGCGTGTATTGTGCCTTTTAACCAAAGTATAATACATCGCGCCATCCCTCTTTGCGAGATTCAATCTCGACTCGCGAGCTGGATCCATGCAACCTTTGACCTTGGGTGCGAGCGAACGACGCCAAAGGTGTGTATCAAGGAATTGGCTTTCATTGAATACGAGAGAGATGCATCCGAGAGCATCTGTTTCCGCTCGGTTGAACCTGTGTCTTCTTTATCGCAAGATTGATCAACGCGTTTGAACTTGTTAATATAGCAGAGCAATATCAATCATTTTTTGCCCGTTATATAGATATTATATTGTTAAAACTCGGGCTCGAGAGAGAATAGAAAAGAAAATCGATAATTCATTAAGAAATTTCAGCGAATAATAATCCCGGTATATAGTTTGATTACGAGTATAACGAACTCTCGTTTTAATATTCTCGTTACCGAAAGTGGCTATTATCTTCGTAAATGAGATGAAAGCAACAAAAATAAGGAGGCTTGCAATTACCATATAATCAAAATCCAAAAATTTCGCATTATAAAAATTGTGCGTATAACACACTCGCTCGAATTTTAGCATACAACAGCACTCTCTCGCGCCGATGATAATCTCTTCGTCTCTACTCTCTCTCTCTCTCGTTCTCATAAAAGCGCAGGTGCGCGCGTGCATTGCACTGCACACGGTTCTTTTTTTAGGCAAAGAAAGCGAGATTTTTCGGGCGGTATATACCTACCACCGGGGCAAAAGTTGCGGGAGCGAGTGCACGCCGAAACCCGGCGAAGAAAAGGAAAGGGTATATGCATAAATGTTGTGTACAGCCTTATCGTAAAAGAAAGGGCAGGGCACACCAACACAACTTGTGTGCTGCAGAGCGAAATTACTTGGACAAAAAGAAAGAGAACCTGTTTTCGGTTATATTATATACACACATACACGTATTGGTATACACTATCGAAACACGCCCGAGCTCTCTGACATGTGTGCTATGTATACTGCGCGTACGTACGAGCCCCAAGATTCAGGACTACATATACGTCGTGTAGATTTTTTGACCTCTCGGTGCAGTGTACGTGCGCGATATAGTCCCCTGCGTGCCGCGGTTCTCTGCGTCCTTAATACGTATGTTGGACGCTGCAAGACGCCCCGAAACGAGGCCCATCATATTGACTTGCAACTTATTTACCGCGGCGCGTTAAAATCCAGTTTGCCGCGCGGCGATGCACACGTTTATCATTATCCGTATGCAGATGCGCGTCCATACGGTACGCGTAGCGTTTAAGTACCCATCCGTGAGTCTTCAACGACAAAAAGTCGCTTAACCCTTCCCTCGCTCTCTCTCTCTCTCTCTCTGACGTTCGTGTAATTCATTATTCTGACTTCATTTCATGGACTATTAATTTTTAGTACGTTATTTGCTATTAACCCGCTGATTTATGCAGTTACAAATTTAACATTCATTTTCTCGCGTGAACTGCGCCGCTCACGGCTCGGCTCGTAATAATAATGATATTCAGCCTCGTAACGGGGAGGGAGGGGAGGGAGAAGGACGCAAGCTTCGAACGATCGACACGCGATATTATTATTCACGAGTTTAATATAGTTGCACGTATAGCACCAGAATCTTATCGCTTCATTTTTAAACCGCTCGGAAATAATACCGATTTTCAGCATCGGAGGAATCTTCGCTCATAACGATGTATATGCCGTCAGACCTTGACCCTTTGCACCGACATCACCACCACCACCACCACCAACGATGTGTTGTACTACCTTGTTGTCAGACACGATCGGCGCCGATATTATTCTGCGATGCATAGTATAATATTGCACTTTTTCGGTCAGCATATTATATAGAGATACACGGTTGTATACAATATTGCGCGAACAAATCAGCCATGCACATGCACGAGAGCATCATGGATATGCGCGTTCGTGCGAGTATTTCGAGCTGACGAGCTTATACATGATTGGCTGCTGCTGCTGCTGGCCGGCCGATATAATAATATACGACTCGCGGCCTTGTTAGTTGCGCAGCCGTGAATGCGAATTCCATTCAAAAATGGAGGTTTCGCCGCCGATATCGTGAACGTGCACACGAAACGTAGCTATACATATCCATCCCGCATCCTTATACGTGCATCCATTGTGATATTTTTTGTTTTTTCGAAGAAAAAGAAAAAGACAAAGAATAAATCGTCCATGTGTAACTGCATATACATGTGTGCGCTATGCTGTTACTGCATTGCACACGTGAAAAGCTAATTACGTTTGCGAGGGAGAGAGGCGCGTGTGCATTTGAAGGTCTAAATTATCTGCTAATGTTTGCGTGCGCTGCTCGTGCATATAGTGGGAGCAAAAGAGAGAGAGAGAAAGAGAAGAAGGGAGGGCAATTTTCGCCAATATTATAATAAATCTCCTCTCCTAGACAGTATCGCATTATCGTTAGAAACTGTCTACTACGGCGAGTATTAAATATCTATATACATACAAAGGTTGCTGCAGACACATAGCCAGCATACTGATAGCCAGCTAGTCGCAGCCAGGGCTATGCGCTGGAAAAGGCCCGAGATACGAGGCGAGATAATAGCAGCCGCGGCGTAAGGCGCAGTGCGCAGTGAAGAGATCCATGCGCGCGCGCGCGAGGCAGTAAAAGAGCGAGAGAAAACGAGGAAGAGAGGAAAAGAGAGAGGGGTATTATAACGAGTCGAAAAATGAAAAGCTCTTACACATACGCGCGCGCGCGAGGAGAGGCTCTCTCTGCACTGCACTGCCTCGCGCATATATTGTATTAGAGCAGATCGTGACTGTAATAACGCCTTATACGCGCACACATGCGCAGGATCTGTGTGTATGTGTGTGTGTATAAGAGGAAAGGTCCATATCCAGCTCGTGTGGCTCGGCTCGAGCAGCGTCGATTCACCTTTGCGGCGCGCACGTCCATTTTACGTCGAGGTTGCATTAGCCTGGCCAGACGCGCGCGTATTTATAAGAAAGGAATTACCGGGGCTGTTAGAGGGCGGATACCTGCTGCGGTGCTCGCAGTGCTGCAGTCCGGACCCCGTCCCGCTAAAAAGATATAAGCGACGCACTGATGAGTTAGCGACGTATTGACTTAATAATAATCGTTCGCGCAAGCTCCAGCTCTCGGACCTCGCATCATATTATATGCACACACACACACGTGAATATACGCGTACTTGAGCGCGAGCTGGGATATATGTATACTATAGCAGAGGCTTTCGTGCCGAGGACGAGATGCTTATAAAATAGCTATTAAAATTATGGAGCCGATTGCGATTCGCGAATACGTATTACGTGTTTATGTGCGAGCTGGTGGAGGCTCTCGAGACGATCGAGGGTTAATCCTGTGTATATACGGCGCGCAAGCGAAGACTATACACGCAGAAGGATAATTTAACCTCTCTATTGCGGCTCGGTATACCGAGTCTCTATTACGTTTTATAAGCAAAATGAGATTTTTCGATTTTTCATCGCGAAACGATCGGTATAAATACGAGGATATGCATCTGCATCGAGCCGCGAGAGATGTAAACAATGCAGCAGCTTGATCACGCGCATCAGGTCGTTGATAATTTTTCGAATTGCTTGTAACGAGTGCAGAGGTAAATAGGCAAATATGTGCAGTTACTGCTGTGATGGACGCGCACAACTCGACGAGTTCGCGGTTTTCGCAACTCATAAACTGCACAGTTGCATGCATGTATGTGCATCCCAACGATGAACCGGGACCTCGCGAGGGATCGTCCGTCTAGATTAGAAAAAAAAAGAAAGAGTCGAGGAAGGAATGAAGGATTTATTAATAAATTAACTAGCCGCTCGCACGCGGCAAAATGTATTCCAGATAGCAGTTCGCGCAGGCGTCATAAATAAAGGATGCGCTTATAACATCGTTGGCAGTAAGCAGCAGCCGCAGCAGCGTTGAGACGCGGCCAGCAGCAGCAGCAGGCGCCATAACTTTACCTCGCGTATTATTTAACGAGCCCTTGGCTCGATACTTTATACACATCCTGGCATACACACACACACACACACACACACACACATATGCACCGAAAGATGTGTGCGCGCACAGTGCCCAGCTAGAGCTCGATTCTATTGCGTTTCCTTTATTATATAGGTGTGTATTGCATATGTATACGGCGAGTCGAGTCCAGAAAGAGATGCACATCGCGCCAAAGAGGCATTATAACCTCGGCCTCTCGCGCGATCTCACCTCAATTTGCCTATACCATGCGAGTAATACGTACGTATACGAGAGCCGCAGCGCAGCGCACGCCGTGAGCCGCTCGCTCGCTCGTTCTCGCGCGCGCGCGCGTGCATATTATATGAGACTTTTCTCGCGGACTTGTATATCTGAAATTATGATCTGCGAAAAAATCATCGACTCGCCATGGCCCCGACACGTAGGTATATATCCAGCATGCATATATCCAGCAACTCCTCTCTTTGCTGCTGCTGCTGCTTCTACTGCTCCTGCTTCTGCAGAGCTCGGCTCTCTCGGTTGTATAGCCCGCTCGTGCGCGCGCCCAGCACGTCGCGATCCGTTAATTGCCAGCCGGCCAGCTATATATAATATTATATACATACACGTGCAGCATATGTGTATGTGTGTGTATGTGTACTAGTATAATATACGTAAATACGTGACCCTGGACTGCGATATAAATTGTGATCGCAATTGATACGAGAGCTTTTTTCCAGGCCTGGTAATAGTTTGCGGGATGAAATTTTATCTATTCGCAAATTACAAAGTCAACGATGTATAATATAAGTTCGCGGCACAACGAGATGATTATTAGGCGCGAGCAGAGTTTGCATATTGCATGCCATTCGAGAACATTTAATCGAAAAACTCCACGAACGTGTTCTTGTAAATAATACGAACTCTTTCTCGGTGCGCTTCGCGTATCATCGATTAATCTTTTAATTTCTAGTTTTTCCGTGATAATATATTGGTGATAAAAAAATGTTTTATATTAATTAATAATTGAAATTGACAACTTTTTGCATTTATTGTATCGTTTCCATTGCTAAATTCAAAGTTTCATGACATGATTTGAAAATTGAAAATACAGATATTGCTAGCGACTTTTACAATTGTCCAGCTTTTTCGCGACGATAGTGATTCGGCCGACTTGCAACCCGCGCGTCTTTTCCTTTTTTTCTCTTTTTTTCTTTTTCTCTCCCTCGCGCACCCTGATCGATTTAACGCCAAATGTCGCCATGTTTTACACTCGGCAATAATAGTTGAAATGTATGTAGCTAATAATTCACCTAGCGCGACTCTTTATTTCCACAAACACATGCTGAATATACACACGCGTGACCCGTACTTTGAACTTACGCTGTATTTTATACTGCCTTTTTTTTATATATCATACTTGGCGAATGCTCTTTGTTGTGCGTATACCGAATGTGCAGCAGCTACTTTTCGCTCGCAGAGCTGGATTATTGCTCTCGACCGAATTTTTTACGGCTACGATAGGGTTGATAAAAATGAAAACGCGTTCAAAACTGTGACGTTTTCGTTCAATGAAATATCATATGGGTGATTAAAAATATTTTGATTTTTTCCACTTGTTTTCCTATTCATTTAGAGCCAGCTTTGTTTCAGGGCATTTACTTTTCTTTCCTCCTTCACTCCCTCGCGCTCCTTTTTTTTAAGACAGAAAAAAAACGATCGTCCCCAGGGAAAAGCGTAAATCGAAGCGGAGAAAAAAGGGGTCCTCCAAACAGACGGACGTAATTTACACGCGACACCTTATACCATACGTTACACAGTCGGACGACTTTGAAGATTGCTTTTTAACAGACACGTGCACTGCTTGTGTGTGTATGTGTTTTTTTTTCGCCTCGAGTACTCTAAATCAATTATGTGCCATTAAATGCCACCTGATCGATTCGTTTATCGTCGGGATCTGTACAGCATCTATTGGAGTCTTGATTACATTACCGCAAGTTGTATTTATTATAACGAGGCGCAAAAATTATGTTGTATAAAGAAAACTCGAAGAGCGTATACGTTGGACCCTATCGAGTTTGGCGTATATACATGTCGTATTCATATATGAAAAAGTGTTCAGTTCAATCTTTATCGCAAAATGAAGAAACCCCTGAAAATCTATGCATATTCGAGGAAGATGAGACGGAATAAATACGTATGCGCTATAAAGGTATGGCGAGTATGGATCGCTGCGAGAAAAAGAGAGATAGAGAGAAGGTGAAGTAGCGGTTTTAAATTCCGTGAGTCAAAGGGCCGATGTTTGACATGGAAATGTTCTTGAGCGATGCATTAAACATCGTGTGCCCCCCGCGTACATATATGAAAGTGAAAAAAGAGAGGTAAGAAAGAGAGAGAGAGAGAGAGAGAGAGAGAAGATGCTGGTCAGGTCTGAATCATCGTAGTAGCCACCGCCGCCGCGTATGCTTATAAAGTCTCTTGGCCAGCTTGAGATACTACGGAGTATGTGTGCGTATATAGGTAAGAGGATGAATGCATTGTAATACGCCACCGCAGCACCGAATGTTTGCTTAAGCAAACGAGAGAGCCTCGGCTTCCGCCTTTCAAGATCGCCGCGAGGGAGATTCGTCCTTTAACTCGCTCTCTTTTTCTTTTTCTCTACTTTTTTTTTTGCTTCATTTTGCCTGCCGCATTTCGTTGGGACGATATCCGTAGGCGATCGATATACTTGTAATACTCTTGCGAGTTGATACGATAAATACATATATAGCAGACGAACTCCGAGAAAATGAAATAGATATCCCATCTACGAGGCGATTCTTCGCATGAAAAAAGAAGCTGAAAAGGAAAAAAATTCAAACGTATTTTGTGTACTCACTCGGCGAGAGGCCCAAATTTTTCACGTGCAGCGCAGGTGGACTCCTGAGATCGAGATTGCTGGTGGGTATGCTGATGGGCGAGGAAGTGTGCGGCAGCAGCGGCAGGTCCCCACCGGCGGCACCACCGGCCGCGCTGCTGGGCGACAGCGCCTGGGCGTTCGGCGCGCTCGTCGTAGTGCTCATCGTCGTCTTTGGGCTCGAGCTTTGCGGCGGCGAGGAGTGACGCTTCAAGCTCTTCTCCGTTCGCCAACCGAGCTCGCTTTGGTTCAGCCATATCTTGGCTGCTTCCACAAAAAACAAAAAAGGAAATGAAACTTTCGTTATTAATACTGTTGATAAGAATAATTTATTTGAATATGGGCAAAAAATCAATATAAGAATTAGACGAGCTTGCGTCAAGTCATAGCATGCAGAACTGCGAAAATAAAGGTTGCTGTGGGTTACAGCGGCACGAGGATACATATCTGCCAGGCATTAGCAACTATATACATATTCGTCTACGCAGAGGGTAAGTCGGGGGGCTACTTATTCCATCTTATCAACGGCGACGGCCTGAACGCGTATAATTAGCTCGAGCTTGTGCGCGTAAGTTTGGTCTTTCTCCTCTCCTCTTTCTGTATGCTGTATTTTTATCGAGCCAGTGTGACTTTCTTTATTCTGCATGTGATCGCAGCTTTTCTTTCTTCTCCTCGTTCGAGCTGTGTTTTTTGACAGTGAATATAACTATGCGAATAAAAATAAATATGATTTTTTCCTGAATAAACTACATGATCATCTTTGGTCTTCATTTGCATTCGATATACTTAGGGATGCGATATTCATCGATTGCAGTGCAACATATTGCAGCAGTTGCGCACACGTGTATATAATTCGTAATAGTGACCGCGCCGAATGATGAACGCAAATATACGTACTCATTAGCGCGGGTGCGCTGCAGGGTCACCCGGTCCGTTTCGCTGCATACTGCATTCAAGAAACGCGTACATTAATTACACACATCTCGTATTATGTACTCGCGCTGGTATTAAAAACGAGCAAACGAATTCGTTGTATAATTCCAACTGCCTTCGTATTATATGTGCACGCAGTGCATCTCGCATAATACCAACGAACAAGCGCGCGCACGTGTGTGTGTGTGTGTGTGAGTGCGTATAAGCATGCACATACGAAACAATGATTCGCTCGTGTACGACAATTAAAACGTCATTAACTTACTTTTGATTGAACGTTACGCTGGATGACTCGCTCGGTCGAAAACAAAAAAAAATAACTCTCGTACACGCTGCACGCGCGCATGTACCATGAGGATGGATCGCGCGGGGAATCAGGGACGTCGGGCACGATATATATGCGGGAACGAGCGTAATTGCGAGCTTTGCGAAATTGCACCTAAAATATGTTTAATAATAATACATGCGTATATTTAGGAGCTTGCGTACAGCCTCGCATAAGCGACATGCATATCACTTCCGAACGACGTCTCGGCTACATGTTGTATAATATATAGCTGCCGAATCAGCGCAACGATCGTATAGCACGTAGTGATCTTGATTGGCCTCCGTCGAGGGAGGACCTCTCGTTGTCGTCGTCGATCAAGTTGCCTCGCGCATTTGAATTTGGCCACTGTGCGGGTGGGTGCCGTGGACGCCCGCACACACGTACACGGACACATTCGCGTAAACGCACAAACGCTTGTAGAAGTCAAGGGCCGCTGTGTGCAGTGCGCCGTGACCGATTGCTCGACTCGATCGCTCGTCTTTTTCTCTCGAGAGTGACTCACGTATTCACGAGAATAACATACATGGTCGTGTTGCAACGCGCTTGATGAATGATTTACGCAGTGGCCGATATGACGTGCAGTCCCTTATTCCACTCAGTTTTGCCCTGTTCGACCCTGCGCGATGTTTCGGCAGCAAAATTAGCATCGTTTAGCTGCCCGCGCCCACGTATGGATACAGTTTGACGGCTAACTATATATTTACACCGAGTCGCTCGACGAATTATTTTAATTATTGTACGTGTAACAAGAAAATTTACCACTGTAAGGTGTATTTTTTAAATTCCGCTTAATATGCATATTAAGGTGTATCTTGCTTCTACTTATACAATTACATTGACTTTGCCACTTGAAGACTTACAAATAAAGGTATTCGCCATCTATGGTGGATGCTAGATTTAATTATGATTGAATTTTCATACACTTTTGTGCTGCGTTAACGCAAAAAATAAATCAATACTATAACATTAATTATTAATCAAATTGTTTAAATTAAGTTTCAGAATCAAGTCGTTTTTGTTTAGTTTTGCATTAAAAATAATCAGTTTTCATATATTTTTTGTGCAGATAATGAAAAAGAAATCGGTTTTATTTACTTTAATGTTAATTTCTGTTTTAACATTCAATTTTGTATTAAAAGTAAGGTTTTTTTAACAATGTAGATTACTAAAATCGGAAATGACTTTATTTTCCATCATTTTATGCAGTGTCGAGGTGAATATTTATCTTGGCTTCAACTCGGAGGCGCGATGCTATGCGCGATATCCTGGTAGTACATAAATATCTGCATGTACATCAAAGAGGCGATCGAAAAGCTATGCGAGCACAAAAAGAGTTGGCTTTTAACGAAATTGTGTTCGACCGACTGCATCGGCGCGTGATATCAAAGTTACCGATAGATTTTGGCCATTCTCTATCAGCGAGCAAACGTCGAGAGAGTTGCCCGAGCTCGTATACGGTTTGTGTACACACATACACCCTCTCTCTCTCTCCGTCTGTCTTTTTTCGGGCCACGAGAGAGCGTAAGGTCCCTTTAATCTTACGGTGCGTTACGCGTATGCGTGTGTTTGCATGGCTCGCAAGCGCTTTTTAGCCCCCTGCCTATGTACAAGGCGCGGCGCTACAGGACACACAGACTCTCTCGTCTCTCTCGAGCTACTACTATATAGAGGAGCAGAAAAAGCGCAGGCGCACAGCCAGCCACTGACCCTACTTTCATTATTATGGATCATCTCAGGGGAAAATTGAATTATCATCTCGTGGTTTATTTCGTTCTCTCTCTATATGTAGCGTCCTCGAGCTGGCCAAATAGTCTACATATTTCAGCAGGTCTCAAGATCGATATATCCGTACGAGATTTAATGAAAAGAAATAAAAAATGGACCTCGAGATGGCCGACGAATTTAAATCAAAAGGGCCCTCGAAACGGCCGTCGGAGCTCCGAACGTACGAAAGCTCTCAAGCTCCATTAATATTCGGGGCGCAGAGGGCCGAAAGAGGGACATTAGTGGCGAAAACTTTTTTCTCTCTGGCAGGACTCGTATAACTATATACCACGGCGCTCTGGCTGTGTGCGATTTCCCCACGCGTAGCCTAGTGTACATGCGAACTGCCCGAGTGCGGTGGTGGTGTGCCATCGATGTCCGGCAGTGCTCGCGCCCGTCTATATATAAGTACAAGAGAAAGATAGCCCGAGTCGAGTTTCTATAGTTCGCATAAACAGAGCCATTCGTCTGAGGCTCACACCCCCGCGCGTATATAGAGAAAACGAGTCTCTCTCTCTCTCTCTTTCTTTCTTTGGAATCGCCGCCTGTAGTATTAGTACTAGCCCGGGCGAATAGCCACTCGTTACTTATTTTCTCCCTCTTTGCATTTGGAGTAGCTATACTAGCTTCGACACAGGCGCACGGCGGCGTCGGCGTCGGCGCAAGCCAAGCACAGTACCAGCTTGAGCACACCATTCACGGGTTTATCACTGTCCAGATAACAACGATTTACCTTATATACAGGCGTCCAGCGGCTGGTGTAACCCCATGCTAACACGAGCAGCGGCAGCACTGCACAGACGCGCCAGAGCTGCTACTGCTGCCTCTTGGTATATTTTCGTGTATGTGCGAAAAGGAAAGAAAAAAAAAGACGAGATTACGTTGGCTGAAGAGAGAGAGAGAGAGAGAGAGAGGGAGGCAAAAAGAGAAAGGAAGAAAGAAAGGAAGAAAGAGTCTGCAGCAGGCCACCTTGCGTTCGCCCGAGTATTTCACTTTAACGGCCCCCCGGGGGATCGCTTGACCCACCATCCCTCGCTCTGTCTCTTTCTCAAATGTATAAATGTGTGCGTGTGTGTGTGTACGCACTTACGCACACGCACGCATTCTCTGCCTTTCTATTTCTGTCCTTTTCAACATTTTTCGCATACGAGGATACGCAAAGGCGCGCGCATAACAGAGTGTACTGCATTCTTTATTAAATACACGCGGTACTGTTCGTGCGTAAACTGAACGCCCAAAAACGGCCGAGCCATGCAGCAACGCAACGGCAGCAGCAGCAAGTGAAAAAGAGAATCGAATGGCATTCAGCGAATACATAAGAAGTCCGTATAATAAAAATCTCTTTCTGCTCGAATGGCATTGCTGTTTATAGAAAGAAATGATTGCCTTTTCTTCGAATCCGTGAGTGCGAATTAATTAACTATTCTCGCTTGGAAGTTTCCCTAATGAAAAAAAAAAAAAAATTATCCAGTTCGCTCGACGAAGATTATCGATTTGCCTCGATCGCGTTTTGCGCTATACTGATCGATACTCGAGGAGCCGAGCTGGTGTACGTAACCGTTCCGTCGTATTATCTTGAACTCAAATCCAATGATTCTTTCGATGTAATTCAATTTTCCGAAATCAAACGTTTTTCGGAGCAAAAAAAAAATAGATATAAACTTGGTAGCCGGGCGATCGGTCGAATATAATTTAATGTTCGGAGTCGTGTGTACGTGGCTATACACGCGCGTCGAGACATATACATGTGTATAAAACGAGCCGAGGAATTGAAAATTCCAGTCGACTGGCGAGCCCTCGACGAATGATTGGCCTATACTTTGAGATAGGAAAGTACACACACACACACACACAGACAACATGTCCGTGCATATACGATATAGAACAACTTTCAAAGGGGGTATACAGGCTATATAGAAGCGCGTGTGCGTCGTACGCAGCTCGAGATAAAACGAGCTCGAGGCTGCTGCTGCTGCCGGACTGCCTCGCTGTATAAACCCTATAATGTAAGATTAATAGTGGAGCTTGGCCGCGACGACATCAATGCTGATTCGTCGCTGCAGCTCTCGGGTCGCTTTGAAGGTGGACTCTCTCTGGCACGCGCGTATACACCACCCGACGATACATACATATACATGCCCCGCGCGCTATAGCCAAATTGAATACGAGTTTTAAGACATAGCAGCAGCAGCAGCAGCAGCAGCAGCGACGGCGGCACTACTGGCAAATCGGATATGGATGAGCTGCTGTATCATGTATGTATACAGGCCAATGAGCCGCAGACTCTCGAGGATCTTGCCTTGCGGCGATACTCCTGTGCGCGCGCCAATAAGTGAATTGCTTTTCGGACGCTGTGTATACGTATATCCTCGGATCCTGTGTGCAGCATCGCCACATTTTTATCTTTTAGCATAGCGTATATCCTCTGGCGCGCGCATCAAAGACTTTGAGCGACAAGAAAAAAAAGGAGGAAAAAAAGCTTTATTTCGCTAACGATCGACTCTCGTGTTCGCTCGCGATTGTTTCGTGTACTTTCGATAAAAAACTTAATTTCAAAGTCGCGGCTCTTTGCAATCGGTAAAATAATGATTGAAATTTAGGAATACTCAATTGCAACGAGTAGCAACAGAAATGCCTCGTCGCGCCGAATATATTCCTACGAGTGAACCAAAGTAGCATATACACATCTCTCGCTTCTTACCTAGAGCTCTGCGAGAGGCAGCTCGACGAAAGGTGATCCTCGTATAATATATAACATAAGAGAGAATATTGGGCCTTTTTACATCATCCCTCGTCATAATAATGCGCGCACACACACGGCACAAGGAGGAAAAAAATAGCTTCTTTGAGCTTCTGCCCGCTCGTATAGTTAGTTATAAAGTACATGCCACGCAGTGCGCGTCATAACTGTATACATCGAAAATTTCATCGCGGGATTATGAACGTTTGATTGATGGCTGCATTCGCTACTGTTACGGAGGACGAGTAGTTATGTATACATCGAGCACTCGACTGTTTGCGCCGGAAACGAGAGCTAAAAACACTACTGCCGCATTTACAGTTTATTATACGAGGCGCGCGCGAGTCCTTTGCATTTGCTTATCGGATGTTTATTGTGTGTAAAATAATAGTTGGCACGAGCCGCTCGTCATATTATACAGCTGAAAGACGCGAGGCTTATTATGAGTCGCGAATCGTAAATAATAATCGTACGCAGGCCCCGAGACTTAACGGTAAAAAAACAACGTCAATTGCTCCAAGTACCTCGAATCGATAGATTTTTTTTTACCCGGTGAAATATACGTGGCGGCGAATGAGTAATGTAATACACAGGCGTATCGATCCCATACCGAATAAATACATGCAAAGCTTATTAGCCTAAAAGGTAGATAAGACATCGGTGCGAAATTCGAATTTAGATAAATAAATATGCGAGGAGTACGTATACAGTATCGGCAGAGTTACAATTTCGCGAATGGAAGATAAAATCGTGTATAAATGCTGCAGACGTACATGAAAGTATATTTAGTCGAGAGAGAGAAAAATATTGATGTACAATGGATGCGAAGCAGTAGTAGTATGGCATTGAGTTTCGCCTCGGTTGTTGAAGATTCCACTCGACTGATAAGTTTCCGAAGTTTTTTCCTTTAATTAATTTATTCGTCGAGCGTAGGTGGTGTGCGCAAGCGCATAACAGAGAGCGAGCGAGAGAGAGAGAGAGAGGATAAGGAAGAGAGGGAGAAAAAGAGGAAGAGATAAAATCGCAACTTCAATTGCGATTCTCGCTTTTCTGCGTTAATGCATCTTTTGTAATGCATCTCGGGTGCGCGGCGGCCGGCCCGATCGATAGGTTCCATATTGGCTTTTTCTCTCTTTCTCCGAGAGCAGCAGCGTGTATAACGTACCTCGGGATATTTCAGCACCGACATTCGGAATGTGCCGGTGGACTGAATTCGACTAGCTGCAAAGCTAGCTGCAAGCGACACCTCGTGTAGCATGTGTACTCGATAGTTTAAGCACGACTCGAGTTTTGCATTTAAATGGAATTTCCAAACAAATCCATTAGCGCGGCTAGTAAAATAGTAGAGCTTTGAAACGTTGAAAATGATTAAAAGGACCTTCGTTGAACGATGTAAAGCAACATGAAAAATATTTTTCTCCCATGCAGGCGAATAAAGTTCAACGTAGTTGTATGCGCGAAGGCTGCTAAAAATAAAGTTATGAAAGAAAGATCGATAATGCTGCTGCTAGGCAAGAAGAAAGCAGGTTGCAGAGACGCGCGACACCATATTTTTGCACGAAAATGCGCAGCAGAGTACACGCAGAGAGAGAGAGAGAGTGTATATGGTATTTCATCGACGTGCTGCTGTGTAAGAAGGTGAGGCATACATACATAGCGCTTATATATGTACGTGTGTGTGTGCGTACATATACATCGAAGATGAAGGGTTCATCGGACGGCCGCGGCGCGAGCAAGAAGCCTCGAGCTACAGCTACAGCAGCGGCGGCAGAAATTGCGAGCGCAGGCGCGAGAACCGCCCCCCTGGCGCATGTATACCTATGCCGCGCTCGTTCGCGCCGCGTCGAGTACACACCATCCAATCTGCATGTCGACCGTAGGCGCCATTTTAAAGTCGATTTCCAACCCTTGCCTGCCTGCAGTGGTGTAGTCGCTGGGGCGCACGCCGCCGCCGCTTACCTCTACTCTACTGGCGCTATGTGCTATACGCTTGCGCGTTGACCCGCGAGTCGAGTCGAGCAAGAGGAGAATATCGAGCCATGGTTGGCGCACACCACGGGCGTATGCAAAGCGCGCATATCGCGCCGAGGGCTCGGCCCATTGGGTGTGGAGATCGAGGCTTTTTTACCCTTGCACGAGCTCTGCAGGGGTGTCGATTTAACTCGAGATATCTGTGCTCATTCGCTGATTCGTTTTGCTCTCTTTAAATTCATGTACGTCAAATATATTTTAATCGCGAAGATAATTATTCAAATTGTAACGTCACGAGATAATTAATTGAGCGTATAAAATCGATTGCGATCTTTCACAATTAAAAGTGATTAGAAGTAAGCAACAACTTGACTGATAGCCAACGATTTCGACGTGCGTACGAATTACTCATGCGGGACAAATGGTCGCCAGACTGATTATAATTGTATTTATACAAACTTTTAAAAACAATTTTTTATTATTAAACTTATTTAACAGCCCGCGGAATGATAATATGTTATTTAAAGCTTTTTAAAGATTAACCTAGAGGATCGATAAAATTACGTCAATCGCGTCGAAATAACTGTAAATAATCGTACGATTCGGGTATATCCACGAGCTTTGAAGTTTCGTTCTCGATGCGACAAATACGCATGACGTTCTAGATTAAGTTTAAATTTATAATATATCTCGAGTAGTCACGCAGATTGTTGAAATGAAAGAAAAAAAAGAGCCATATTGGCGCTCTCCGGCACAGACGATAATATATATGAACGAAAGACGACGCTATAAACTGTGTCAAGTATTGGCGGACGCGCGCGAGCGAAAGGGGTGAAGCAGCAGCAGCAGAGACGTATAAGCGCGCTATACGACTCGACCGATCCGCAAAGAGTAAAGAAAAAAAAAGGAGCGTGTCAGGCTCGTGTACATTACGTTACATGTACAGTAGTACGTAGACCGAAGGGTTCTCTGACGCAATCGATTTAAAAAAAAAAAAAAAAAAAAAAAAAGAAACGAAAAAATTACAATGGCGCGCGCTGCTTTGAATCGGCGAATAAAAAATAATGCGTAGTACGCGACCACTGCTCACTGTTATGCGTGCGTTGTAAAAAAGCCGCGGCGCGTCGAGCATCTGCTTCGTCCAAAATTAGATAAAGAACGAGAGCTGCCCTCGTATATACACGAGCACGGTCGCCGCTGCCTGGCTGTAATATCGGTCGCGTGCACGCACGCGTCCTTATAATATAAACGCGCAAGCGGTAATCGAGGCTTGATAGAGAGAAAGATCACAGAGAGAAGATGCCTTCGAGGCAAGACTGGTAGAGCAAAACCGATTTGAAGATTTCGATGCTCCTTCGCAATTTCTCACGGTTAACTCATCTCTTATCGTCATCGTGTAAATTAATTTGCATGAGTTTTAATTAGCCAAAGTGCAGTTCGCGAAGCTCTTTTAAAATTTGAATACATCGCGATGTTTGAATGCGCAGTACTTCCGCCGTTCGTATTACTTCTTATCCGTCTCTGCGATCGGAGCTCTGGAAACTTTTTACATAAAATTGTAGCACGCGAATGCACTTATTTTTTTCCAAGCACAGCAGCAATATTAACGAATGATTCGCACTTTTGCGCACGCGCTTACTTACTGTATACATAAGTGCGCCAGAGCAAAGAGAGACGCGCGATGGATCATCTGCGATCAATTTATTAGAATAACATTCGGGCGCGCTATAAACAGCAGCAGTAGCAGCAGTAGCAGCAGGCCAGCATCGAGGCAGAGATCGAGTTTGACTTTGTACTGCGCTGAGGCGCATTTTACAAATGGATATATCTATGTAAGCAAGGCATGCGGCGACTTGAAAACGCGCGGCGTCATCGACGCGAGTCTAGCACGCGTATTATCCATCCCTTCTATATTATATGCTACGCGCATAATGCACCCCCTTCCCTCACTCGCTCTCTCTCTCTTTACTTGCGCGCATTCACTCCCCTTTACGGACCAACTTTCGACTCTGGCCCTTTCGTTAGAGACGTGTTTGTAGTTACATACGCAGCATATCGCTCGCTCGCGCGCTAGCGTCACCCTACCCCCTTGCTTCAGCAGCAGCAGCGCTACTCGACGAAACATTTTAAAACTTGGCCCCTTTTAGCCCTGACGACTTTCTCCCTCTCCCTCTATTCTACTCTCTTTGGACTATGGCGCGAGCGAGCGAGCGAGCGCACCTATGAGCGCGCGCTATATACACGACTTTGTCACAGACACAATCGGTGCAACAACAATAAAGGCTGCTGCTAGCTGGGCTGCCTTATAAACCGCTGCGCTACCGTTACGCAATTCTTTTTCATCTCGCTGACAGTCGAGCTAATGCATATAAGCAGTCGAGGCTATATAGGCCTGTATATTGGAGAGAGAGAGAGAAAGAGAGACGAACCGCTGTTGGCACGCACGCCGCACGCGCAAGCAACGCATCATCCTTCCTTTAATGTACACAAACCCCTTTGTTGTAACTCGCAACGAGGAAGTAGAGAGAGAAGTGCAACACCGATTTTCAAACTTTTTGATTATTTCACGTTCTACATAATATCCAAGGCGAATATAGGTATGACATAATAAGAGCGGAGCTCAGCTGTGAGATGCCATACGGGTTCAAGTAAGCACCTCCCATCTTCGTGGCTTTTCTTTAAATCCTCGCTCTACAATTGTAGCCGAAGCGTATGCCTTATTAACTGCCTCGTTTAACTTCATCGTGTTCATCCAGCCGAAAGGATGTGATTATATCGGCGAACGTCTCCGATCACCGTCGAGCTCAAAGAATCGAAATTAAAATTCGCTTACTTTCAAATTACAGTTGCTCATTTTTTTTATTTCATCGCGATAGACCGAGTATACGTGTGCTCACGCGTTTGCATAGTGGTCGCGATTATAAACTGCGAGCACCCACACGCGGTGAAACTGTACGTTACGACACTTGCCGCGGTATTTCCCAGCCCGATTGCTACTGAGATAAAAAAATAAAACTTCGAGAGCACACGAGCTGTTCGTTACGCATATCGTATTAAAATATTATTTAGAACAAATCGTGATGTCGATCTGGCCATTAGTTGATATAAGAGATTGATTCTAATCACGATCCTCGAAATTCGTCTCTTTGCATACATAACGATTAATAATCCGAAGATTCTCGAGCTGCGTAATCGATGAAAGCCAATCTTTACTTGCTCTCCTAGCGGCAGCCGCATACAGTATGAATTTAATATAGCAAATAATAAATTTTCTACCCGTGACACAATAATAAAGCGCGATTTTGCGTGCCGTAATGCATGCGCGACGACTCGAGCTTCATATGTGTATATTATAATACGTATGCAGTGCAGTGATCGTTTGCCAACGCACACACACACACACACACACACACACACACACAGACACAGACACACATCGAAACAGGAGGCTTTTTTATAAACTGCGCCAGGCCTAGCAGAGATCCTTGTCGCGCGCTTCTCTTGCATGCGAGCTGCCGCGCGCTTATCATATTCATGCAGCGTACATAATTAGCAGAGAGAAAGTTTTTCCATAGACATATATTTATGTATATCGTGTGTGTATGTATGTGCAAAGTTGCAAAGCGTCGGGCTTGTATAATAATGTGTATACCTGCATGCATGCATACATAGTCGAATGTGATATGCGGCTTTGCGCAAGGAAGATCGGTGCCGAGTGATTATATTTATATGTGTACCACCACCACCAACGTTACGGGCTCTCACCGACTACTGGAAATTCGCCTAAAATAAAAAACGCCAAGGCACACATACGTGATATAGATATTTTTCATGCTCTAAAAGACGGGCCTTCGGAGGCCTTTTTAATGGTATTAGACGCGAATGGACGAGCGCGTAAATTATAATCGAATTTCGAGAGCGGCTGTTACTCACTGCTGCTGGTGCGTATGAACGTCGCAATTATTTGACAAATCCTACGAGATCGGAGTAAAAATTTGCCGCTTCATTTGCGCGCGTTTTTGACGCTGAAAATGCTCTCTCGCAGTGTGCGCTCGATCCATTCGTATATAACATATCTATACGTCGTTGTAAGGACGTAATAGAGGTGTAAAACGCGTTTAAGTGTACGTGCGCTGCACTTGAACAAAGCGCGATAGAGAAAGAAAAAGAGAACGAGAAAGAGCAAGAAAGAGAGAGAGAGAGACATTGGGTTTGCTCGCTCGGAGTAGGTAACGGGCTTTTGCGACGTATCCTACGCACACCTATTGTAACACGTCTTTGACGCTGCTGTTGCTGCTTTCTTTTATTATTACACAGAAGGCGCAATTCATCAGGAAAAGGAGACACTGGCGCGAAAATTTACCGATTAGCCTGGGCGCGCTCGAGAAACGACGGTTACCTCTCTGCTATAAGCAACAGACTGCAGTATTTGACAGCAGCAGCAGCAGCAACAACAGCGACTGTGGCAAACGTCTTCTTGCCTTATAGACTTTCGCGATCCGCCGTAAACGAGGAAAGGGCAAAATAAGGGCCCCGATGGGGTGTGTGTATGTGTGCGTGTGTCGTCGGAGTCGACTATCCAACGGACTGTGTCGCGATTCGCCGCAGCTTCGAGCGCTACCTCTTAGTACACAACATAATAGAAAGAAAAAAAAAGGAAAAGAGAGAAGCTAGAATGCTCCACGCGCGCAGCGGCAATAAGCCTGCACGTAGTATAAAAGGAGTATACTCGAGGTAAGCCGGCCTGCAGACGAAGACCGACCAGTCACGGGGATGGATCGCGACGAGGATAGCTCTCTTTGCGTCGAGCTCGATATTTTTTTAATTTTGCGCCACAACGTCCTTTGCAGTTTAAATATTATACTGCATCAGCACCCATAGCAGCTCTGATCATAAGACAATGTTGCAGAAACGTTTGCATTTTTTCAATATTAGGTAATTTATACTGACTTGAATTATTTGAAAGTAATGTAATGTAGTTTTGCTGTGTGAGAGTGACTTACGTAGTTAATTTGATATAGAAAATAATATAAAATACTTTGAATAAAAAAAAATAATAATTAGTAACAAAAATACGGGGGACTTTATGAACACGTACATGCAGAATCATACTGCAGCGTGAAAATAAGTAGTTGCGCCGGGGAATACAGCGGAAAGAGACAGCGAGATCGAGAGAGAGAAAGAGCCAAAGCAGAGCAATCGGTCGATGTCTCGGATGCCATGGCAACTGTGCTCGCGCGCGCACCCGCGTTGCCGCTGCTGCCGCCGCCGCCAAGACGGCAAATCGACCATAGGAAAAAGAAAAGGAAAAACTGGAAGTAGCATTGACCGTCCTCGGCTACTTACTTTTTCCTTCTCTCTCTCTCTCTCTCTCTCTTTCTTTTGCGTAGTTGGCACGAGTTCTGTACACGCATACACAGATGACTCGAGGTTGCTGATTAGCGCCTGCGACGAAAATAACGATACGCTAGAATTCTGTTTTTTGCAACTCAATTATAATAGCTGATTTGTAATTTTACGACTTGCGATCGTTGCGGGCGTACATAAATTTAAGAAATTTTTTACAAAGGAAGTAATGAAAAAAAAGAAGGGGTGTAATCGGATTGCAGCTCGAATTTGGATGTTATCTTGCGCTCGTACATTTACACATGCACTCACGATTTATGTACAATGCGCAACGAGCTGGTAAGCGGGCTGCGTAGAACTTCAGGAAATTGTGTAGGCTTATATCGTGTGAGATTTCGTTTAGACGTGTGTTGACGTTCGCGAGAGGATCTCGGTTAACCTTTGAAGCAACGTAAGATGCAGATCTTTGCCACGCAGAATCGGGTTGTTATATTACTCGACACGACTTTCACACCTCGAGCTTTGGCCCTGATAAAACGTGTAACATTATCATCGTGCGATGACGAGTCCGACAACAGGCATATTTACATAATAAAATCAATTCTTGCAGTGATTCTACTTACATTGCGTACTTACGGCAATCCCATATTTTACATATTGTATATATTTCGATAAGCGAGGCGTACCGGTGTACACACATTCGCCGGGACGGAGGGTTTAAAGCGGAATTTATTGGTAAAGATAAAGAATTCGTGGGTTAATACATTCACGTGTACCTGGATTATCACTGTTTGCCAGACAGCTGTTGAGTCAATCTTAGCTCGAGAATCTCGTTGATTTAAATATTTAAAGCTAAAAAAAGACACAGTAATAAATAAAAGAAACTTGTAACTTGGCAAGGGGGAAAAATTATGCACTTTGCGCGACGCGTCCTCGCTCGTAAGGCAGCGGCCCATCTAATTAGCGTGACGTTTGTGCCATGCGCGTTATAACGTCATTAAAATTGTAGATGTATATTATTACAGACGAGGATAGAGCCCCGCGCAGAGCTGCATATATGATTCGCGCACGCGACGCTCAAAGCTCACACAGCTACTAGGCGACACGGCACGTCGTCGTAGCAATTCACAATGCGGCGCAAAAGTTGTAATGTCATCGGGCGCGAGCTCGGTAATGACACGTCCGCTCCGATGCTTATATAGTAGGCTATATAGCTTCTGTGCACCGACAGATGTATCAATTCCCCGAGCAGCAAAATCGCAAGTTGGAAAATTAGTCGCTGTCTCGTTAATCGATGTATCACGCTCGGGGTAGTATCGCTGTATTACATCGCGAGTGGCGGTGCATACGATATGATTTCTCAATTGCAGCGAGCCAATTTTACACTTTTTGATAATATAATATCGTGTGTACGATGACATGTTGACCATGGCCGCGCAAGTATAATCATGTATCATGGAAGGTGCGCGTACGATAAGCCTCGCGCGCAAAAGAGACGCACCTTGCTCTTTTTTTACACTTTCCTCGGGAACGTGTGTGTACCAAACAAACAGTATTATCGGACAACGAGTCGCGTCTGAATAAATTGACGCGCGCGCGCGCGGATGATGCTTAAACACACAATAAACAGCCTTTTGGGATTTTTTTTTCTCATTTCGCAAGTTTCCGGTAATGACGAATTGTTGTTTTTTTTTCGTCCGATTTCGCGCGGTATTTGTTATTCAGAATTTTTCAAAAATTTTTTCGACGCATGCACTCACGATCGTTAATTGTGTTTACACGATGGCGGATTATTTATTTTAATGATTTATTTGACTTGACAAGTTGCGTGTATGTAAATATTAGCGAGTCTCGGGGAAGGAATGTAATCTGTGCGGAGGTACATATTTGACAATAATTATCGATGCGACTACGTGTCAATCACATATTACAGGCCCAAAACTTATAATGTTATTCGAGAATAGAATTCATTATCGATATGCCGGTGATACCGAAAAGATAATCGCGCCTAGTGTGTTTTTTCTTATTAATATACAAACACGCATACAATCTCTCAAATACCATTTTTTGATTTAAAACGGTTCATGTACGAAAATATTTATATTGTTTTCAGCTCGTAGACACAACTCGAGATATGGACGGAATGAACAGCAGCAACTTGTGTAAGGCGAGAGATTTTACTTGGCAAATATATACAGCGTCGAATTATAGAGAGAGAGAGAGAGAGAGAGAAAACGCCAACAACACAGTAGCAGTTCGCTGGTACAATGCGCATACACAAAAATACACGTGTATATGTAAAGGTAACACCTGCGCTCCAGACACATACATACGTAGGCGCATACGCTAACTGCGAGATATCTGGCCTGCAGATCCACGTCAACCGATTGTAAAGCATCACATGCTCGGTAAGGCTGCACACATCTCGACACCTCTAATGACGCATCCGCACGTATACCTATATATGTACAAACATGTAAACTGCACATTTCGAGTCGCACAGATACATTTGCATTTCCTCGTCAGTATAGCATATAAGTTTCGCGACGCTCCGTCGCCTTATCGCCGCAGCGGTATCGTCGTCGTATGTACGTATGTATATATTCGCGCCCTTAGTTTTTCTCCGTCTCTAATAAGCTCTCCCTCGAGCTCTTTTTGCACGGAGCGGCTCGACGATTTCCCAATGGCTTTTTATCGTTGGATTGGATCGATCCTCACGATCCCCCGCACGTGTTCTCTCTCTTTCTCTTTCACTCAATGTTTATACGAGTGTGACTTTGTGCTATATATTCTCTCGCGCCATTATCGCGCGGCTACGATCGACCGTTTTTGCAGTGAGAAAACTTTCGCGCTTTTTCGGTAACTAAATCGAAGGAGCCGTGTCGACTCGAGAGTAATCGAAAGACCTGCACATTTTATCATGCGAAACCTCTGAATGATTACCATTTCTAAGCAAGATCTTATTACCAATTTCGAGTATTAATCGTAACGGCTGTCAAATTGCGATCGATATAATAGCCTAAAGTCGAAAAAAGCGCAGTCAAAGCAGTTTACGAGACGGACGAATTTGCCCTCGAAATCCGATGAATCGCGCGCGCTCACTTCGATGCTCGATTTCGATAAATCATATACAGTTAGCTTCAGCTATACTTTTTTTTGCGCAACTTGACAGTGGCACGTCGTCTCGCGTACGAATACGTACAGGCAAACACACACACAGACGGATCCCCGCGAGGATAAACCACTGTCATTCGCAGATTACGTTTTGCTTACCCCTCCTTTGTTATCTCTTGTTCCAAGTATTATATATGAAACATCTATAACGTATCTGTTCAAAAAAAAAAAAAAAAAAACTAAATGCAAACTCACAAGTACACGCATGACGCGACACACATACGTATACGTAAGCATCGAGATGTGAGAATTTACGTTGAACTTTTTGCCTGCTTTTTTAAAAAAGTGAGGTCGAGTACAATGTAATGAAGCAAGCATCGATTATGTGTGTGCGTGTATGCGTTCGCGTATCGACCCCCTTTTGTAAAAAACTGTGTGAAAAAGCGTTATTTCAGGGTGAAATCCTAAGCACAGAGAAGTTCTCTCTCTCTCTTTCTATGCATCGTGCATACGTATATTTTTTCCCCTGCATAATATTTATCCTCGGTACTGCGTAAAACCCGACAATCACCCAGGTCTCTCGCTACTGATGATGGTGGCGAGTCGGTTTTGTTAAAAAACTCCGAGCGCAGGTAAATTTCGTGATTTTGGAAGATCGTTACTCGTAGTAGGCCTCGATTTTATACATATAGGGGTGAAGCAAAGGGGAGAGAAAAAAACGCGCATCCTGCATATTCACGACGCAACGAATGTAAAGCCGACGAGGGAAAAATGATTGCGTCGAAGGTACTTTCGTAAATACGAAAAAACGGGTAAAAATTTACGCGCGCGTTTTTTTGGGTAAGTAAATGGCTCTGTTGTGCGCGCAAATGCGATGCTCATTTGTTTTTTTTTTGTCCGCATATATATTGGAAATTTTTCACCTATTTCTGGGTCACAGGGAGTTGACGTAATATTACGTTTTTAGGCCCTTTGTGCATAGAGAGATCGGGCAGAAAGACTAAGGTTACCCTGATCTCGGAAATTGATTTTTTCTCTCGTTTCGGTCGCTTTTTCTAGACCCTCATTCTTATGTACATGGCTCTGTACTTACCTTCTTTTTTTTCATTCGATCATCGTGTGCAATGTGCGCACGAGTTTTGATCAAAAGGGTTCCTTTCTTCATCTCTTACCTCTATTTTTTAAGGTATTTTTGAAAAGCAAATGTATATGTACGAAGCGCCGAGGCGAGCAATAGAAAGGAAAAAAATCAGAGCCAAATTATTATTCCTTCTTTCCGGTAAATCGTAACGAGTACTTATGTTTATATAGTACACCGATTACCTAGGACTATTGAGATTCGTACAGGGATTTTCATTCGTGGAGCAAGTAGATTCGGTTTTTATTGTTCTCGCCTTGGTTTTTTCATTCGTGATTAATAATTCAGTTGAAGTACATTTCCGCTTCGGCGTGCAGTGCTGCTACAATTTCAAGTATATTCTTTACTTTTCTTTTGTGACTATAATGCCTTGATAGAAATTAAGATTCTTCCTAGTATATGAATAGAAAATCAAATTGAAGTGTTTCAAAAAATTCATAAATCATGAGAACAGATTAAATTATTCTTATTTGTCAAAATCCGTGCTTTGGCTTATAGAACTGTTTTCACTTTATCACTTGTAGATTTACATGTAAAGACATTTTGTTTCAGCCATCTAGTAGTGAAAGCGGAAAGTGGTTGCAAACTGGTGTACATTTTTTGGAAGAGTTAAACTGTTATTACAGATCATTTAAAATGCGCTTTATGTTAGCAATATTATTGTAACAGAAACAAGCAAATTAATCTCAATGTATTTTGAAACATTTTAAATGGTCATTAGACCATTTTTGATATTGAACATTTTTATCAGGTTAGTGATGTTAATTAATTGACATTTTATTGAATGTAATTTTTATTTATGAATAAAACGTTATTGTTGTTTTGTTGTTATTATTTATAAACTCTATTCTCGAAAAAAATCCTTCGATATATTTTCCGACGAAGAATCGGATTAAATAAATTCCATGTGTGCAGACGCATGCATATGTACGGAACGAGCACAAAACCTGCATCACCGGGCTAATTTGAGAAAAGCCTCGCGAGAAAAAACATCTCGCAGGTAGAGATTGTTACGCAACAACAACAGCCGAACTGCAACAGTACGCACATACGTATATCGAAGAAAAAGAAGAATATAAGAAAGCCGCCTTACACATGTGCCCGGGCGATGATCTCACGCCTGCACCAGGGATCAGATAATCTCTCCGCAGAGCTAGTCGTCGTCGCTGTGTGTGCGTACATCGAGTCGAAAATCCAAAATCGCGAACGAGAGAGAGAGAGAGAGAGACTAGGGCAGTTGATTTTTTCCATCTTTTTTTTTATTCAACGCGCGGGGGATGATGAGATTGAATGACAGGACAATGGCGACGCGCGTATAGCAAAATGCTGCATGTACGTAGCGCATGACGATTCAATATGGCTCAGGACTGAATAATACGACTCGTAGCAGGTCTCGAGTTTCCGCGTTCTTAAATACGCAACTTGTACACGCATGTGCGAGAGGACCGAGATATTTTGGAGAAAGGTGCAGCGAGTAATGTATTATCGTTTTTCGATGCTTCTACGCGTGTGTACGCGGGTGAGAAACGTCGATATTATTATTCTTTTTTTTTACTAGCGAGGATTTAAGATTTTTTTTTTTCATAGAAATTTTCTGACCTGCTCATTGTTATTTTTTGATATTGGTCATGGCATCATCGCATCGTCGACGTATCAAATGCATTCAACTTTATTTACTTCTGAATCACAATAATGGGTAACTTAAGCACGAGAATCTCTCGATTCACATGCCAGTTTTTTTATACACTACATGTATAAAAATAAAAACGATTCTACTCGTCAACGTGGCGCATGCATGCATGCACAAGAACCTCGCTATTAATACGTATATCATTCGCCTTTTAAATAGAACGCGACAGCAGCGCGCGAACGCTGCAAATTTTTCGAATAAGTCCATGGAAAAGCCATTCGAATAATTAAAATTCTGCGACGAGGCAGTAGTAGTCTCTTTCTCAGCGTTGCGCACGACAAATTGTAAATAAATAAATGTCCAGCAGCAGCGACGCACTTGCACTCAATTCATAAATGTCTTATGCGCGCGTCTGGATCAATGACGAATCGACGCGAGCTAAATAGGTGCATAAATTTTCCATCGAAATTCCGTACTGCTATCGATTAATTGCGGCGACTTCCTCTACGTGTGACCGATCGATACACATCCTATATATCTAATGTGTTTATGTATGTACATTATACACGCACACGTGTGTCGTCGTTGAAGGATGATGAGCGCGCGGACGGACGCGTCCTCGATTTCGTTCCTATTATTTCGAGAACGCGATCTTCTACTCGTATATGTATTATTGCGTGACTCGCTCGTTCGCTCCAATAGCGATGATGTGGCACGGTTATAAATGCGCACAGTCGCTTGCATGTACATAGTTCGCGATCGACGATTGGCGTATGTAAGCTCGCGTGCATCATTTCACCTTGATACACATGTGAAATACGCCCTTCAACGCTTATTTATGCGCTGGCATATCAAAGCGCGCGCATAATCCAACCGAGTCAAACTTGAAACGCAAGAGACAGAAGTAGAATATCTTCGCGTTCCAGTCGTAATGTGCAAAGCTAGAGTTGTTGAAAGTGGTAATTACGCATTTTTAAAACATCACGAAATGATCCGTAAGGGCAGAAAATAAGAGCGTTTGTAGTACGTTAAATAGTAGGAAGGGGGCAGCATCTACTTTCCCCTGCACTCGAGAGACAGAACACGAGAGTCTCGAAAAGCTTAAGGTGTCGTCGTCGTCGTCGTCGTCGTCGTCGTCGCATGCGCACGCCCGCATGGGGATGGTGGTTGCCCATCGACCAAGGGCGCCATACGCAGGTCTCCGTCGTGCGCTCGTATCGCGCTGCGCCTTTTGTACATAGCATACGTGTACCCCACGTTAAACTACATTGGCTTGGTAAAATCAATTCCTGGCCAATTTGAGGGAGAAAGAGGGTGAGAAATGGAAAGTGAGGGCTTTCGAGGCACGCCTTTAAAAGTGCGTAAATAAATACATTTGAACGGGCCCTGTGGGGGGTGGCGCGCTGGCCTCGGACGAAACGAGAGATATATTGCCGGCGACGACGACCAGCGTCGTATATAACGAGGTACAGGCAATACGCTTCGGCTCAAGTTCCCAAATTAAACTTGAAAGTGAATCGTGTATCTGTGGTTGGATAATGGATAAATAATACGAGAACCCGTAATCTAATTGAGCTCTAAACTGACGCGGAGAAAAAAACAACTTTTGTTTTTTGGAATTTTGTTGTTCGAATTACTCTACGAATTTGATAATCTTTATGATTGAAATTAACACTAATAAAAACAGATGAATTGACGGATTTCGCAGTACGAAAATAATGTTCTTATCGAAAACTTACGTTTGCCGCGAGGATGATTGATATAGAGATGTCTCAACTCACCTGGAAAAAATGAATAAAATTTAAAAATTAAAAATAATGAAAGACTCGACAGAATTCTTAAAATATCAATCTTATATGCATTGTACATCGCTCATTATGTGTCACTTGAAAAAATCGGATGCATTTTATTTCTATACAAATATAATGTCCATGAGAGCTGCGGACAAAAGCCGTCGATACATATGTATACAAAATAAATATGTACATCATAATTGACCAGGAGAGTTCCTGCGAGTGGGTAGAGAGCGAGCATCTTTTTTTCCGTATGGTTGAGTAAATTTAATATTTTCTATTCGTGCGGTATACACACATATGTATAGGAAAGCGAAATCTCCGCACGTACAGTCGGTTCCTTTCCCATTCAAAGTGACGAAAGGGAAAAAACGCGATTCTTTTCTTCTCTCTGGCCTCCGCCAATAACCAATCTAAATCGCTTTTATATAACGCTCTCTCGAACCCCACTCATGTATTGGCGCGATGTAAGATTCAGCCTACTTTGAGAGTCCGCAGACCTCGAGCTGCGGTCCTTGTCGGCGCCACCCGCACACACGAAAGAGAGAGAGATGAGCAATTTATACACATTTCCGTCAGCAAATCGAACGTTGAATACATAAAGTTACGTACTTCGGATGCAGTATCTGCTAAAGCCTGGGCGCCATTGTATTAGACTATTTTTCTATCCGAGATTAAACCACTAAGGTAATGTGCTCCTTCATCATCATAGCAGAACCGATGTTCGAGTCGATACGAACTACGACTAACTTCAGGTATTTTCAAAGAAAAAGAAAGTCGCGAAAAGTGTCTCCAAAAATAATATTTGTAAAGAATAAAAAATCATAAAAATACTAATTGATCGCCAGATCCACGATATGTCCTCGATTTTATAGCGAGTTGTAGATTCTCTACAAACCGAGAATCTTTGTAAGTGTTTTCCACGCGTTTTCCTCACAAATAGAACTCATTTTGAAATTCGTATATTTCAAAGCACTTTGACTTATATAATTATCATTACGTTGTCACTTGCGGATTTATGTATAAGCAGATACTCGCCATCTAGCGGCGAAGACTTAGGACTTACTTAAAGTAGCCAAAAATTGGTTTAAATTGTTGAAACAGTTAAATTGTTATTTTAGATCATTAAAAATGCGTTTAATATTTCTAACATAATATTGAACAAGCCAACCCAGGTCATGTTCTTTACAACTTTTTAAATGGTCATTTTTTCGTCATTAGCCGAATATGAATGTTGACTTATGCATCACAAGCTTCAAAAAATTAACTAAATATTAGTTCCTTCTCCACTCATATATAATTCAGTTTTTTGTTATGCTACAGAGCAAAGTATAGCATAATGAGTTTATGTGGGATGACATTGATTATCGACAATTGATTAATTTCTTTAAAGTCATTCACTCATGCATTGACTGCAACTAAATATTAAAGGTTAAAGGTCTTGGGAAAAAATAAAAGGGTTTCCCTGCATCGTGAACGAGGCACTCCGCATTTTAAGAAGAAAATTTCTGTTTATTCAGTTCGCGCGCGACTGGCGTTTTATTCGGGCATGCGGCGGTGGCGGCCTTTTGATATAATTCGACGACTATGCTTTCTTTCTCTCTCTCGCGCGCGCACACGCCAGAATGGAGGGAGAGCACCGGCACCAGAAAGCAGCTCAGTTGGAAAATAACAGGAACGCGCCACCGCCGTCGAGCCTCTTGGTACTGGCAGCTGCTAAGATCCGTTTTTGCAGCGACAAAAGCCCTCGAGAGAAAATTGAGACTCTCTCTCGCTCTTTCTCTCTCACTCTTGACTGAGCTTTACTCGCGAAATTTACGTAATCGCCGTATGCGTCCGCGCGTACACTTACTCACACACACGCACACACACAGCGACGAGGCAGCAGCTTTTCACCCTCCACGTACTTGGAGATTGGACAGTCGGAAAATTGCAGCGCTGCTGCCATCCACTGCCACCACCGTCGTCGTATTTCTCTTTTCCTTTCATCTTCCGGGGGCGGCTGCCACCGAGCAGTGGGCGATCATTTTTATACAGTTCCAAGACGAACGATCGTAATGCGCGCGAGCTTGCGGAACAGCTTTTCCAACATTTATCTTCTTTTTCTTTATTTAAGTGAATTGAACGATAAATGATTCAAAAGTTGAAGGGATAATTTTTAGTCGTTGGCACACTTTGAGGGCGGCACCGTATATTCATATGCGATATACGCTGCATTCGGTATTCACAAAGTCCACACGAGAAAGAAGAAGAAGAAGTGAGCAAGCACGTGTGCTCTCGACAAGTCGAGAAGAGATTGAAACATTTTTTTGTCCGAGCTTTGGGCTACGGCGCGCGAGCTCGAGCAAATAGAGAAAATTTGCGAAGCAACGAAGACTAGAGAGAGAGAGAGCGCGAAGCAACGAAGTAAGAAACGACTGGCGGCCGGGCAAGGCTACTACCCCCGCGTGATCCCGGCGAATCTCCGACGAATTGTTTGCTCCCCCGCGACGACAGGAGCAGCAGCAGCAGCAGCGGTGGTAGTGTACTACGGGGCAACAGAACACGAGTGTAGTACGTGACGAGTACTGCCCACCACTCTTTTGTGCATGTGTATGTGTGTGTAGCGTCGTCGTCGTCGTCGTCGTCGTCGCGCGCGCATGCGAGAGCAAGAGCCCAAAGCTTCTGCGCTCTGTTCTCTTTTTCTCTCATCTCCTTCCCATACATACCGGCCTTCTGATGTTTATTCTACTTATTTTATCGCACCGTACACACACTCGCAGTTCGGGACGAATCGATGAGAGGAGAAAATACGACGACGAAGGCGGCGGCGTATAGCAAACTTCCGCGCGCTGGCCTGTTAGGCTCGACTGTGCGTGGACTGCGATTTACGCTCTTTACATTCTTTTTATATATCGTGTATATACACACACGCGTGCAGGCACAGGACTGTTTTCTTCCTCGTGCGGAGGTAAGATTTTTTCGCTGTACACGATGTTGCCAAGCTTCACGGAGGGTGCCATATACTTCCCACTTTCTTGCTCTCTCTCTCTCTCTGTCCCTCTTACACACTCTGTTTGCGCGATAAATTATCGAAAAAATTAATTTCGCACGAACGAATTTTTTATCGAGCTTTTCTTTCTCTCTTTTGAGCTCTAGCTCCTGGACATGTTTGTATATGTGCGTACGTTCGACGAGTTTTTTGTTTTTTTATACAGCGTTACGTCAGGGCATGTGTAGCAACAGCAGCAGCAGAAACGAAGGAAAATCCGGAGGTACCGTATATTCTACGCGCGACCGGTAACACAAGCTCGAAGCTCCGAGAGCTCATTAGTTTATATCACGATGGTGTATACGTATTTTATTAAGTACGCTTGATTTATGGAAGAGAGAGAGAGAGAGAGAGAAAGAAAAAAAGTCAGAAAAAGGGGAAAGAAGTTGAATTACCATCGTAAAAGGGCGTCACGAGCGAAAGAGGAAGAACCTGCATAAGTATCCGCAAGATAAGTCTCTCTTCGTGCATCGCAGGACATATTCGCGTGTGCCCCCTCTATGTACGCGTCCGACGAGAGAGAGATTGAAGTTCAACCTTTACGAGTATATGAGCATTATAACGTTCTGTTTATAGCGAGTGCATGATGAAGATTTACGTGTGTAAATGTGTGCATGTGTGTGTATACGCGGCATAGAGCACGTAATATCATTTCCCTCTCCCTCCGTGATTGCGGAGTTTCGATAATGTACGAAACATCAGTCGTTCTAATTAATTTGCCGAGCGAGCCCTAACGCACGTGTTATACCTGCGTGTATGCGTGCAGTTGTCTAATTGCTCGGATTGCTCGGAGTCTCAAATCGCAGCCAGCAGCAACTACGCATGATGCGTTTTACGACTCGAGTATTCGCTCATTTTCTTCGCTCGAAATTTTTATAAATTTTACCGAGAAATTTCGATCGATTTATGTATGTATCGAACGTGTATACGCATCGACGCTTCTCCGCTTACCACGAGCTTAGGTCGAATCGCGGAGTTTAATCACACTTTTAAATTGATTAGCCATTCATCCGATCCACGCGGGACTGCTTCTCTACATTGCGGGAATATTCCAGTCAGACCTGCATCGGTCAGCACAAAAACTCAGGTGCGCGCTGCACTCGATCGCGCGGAATAATTCAACGACGCTGCTGCTGCTGCTGCTGCCTCGCTCGTTCGATTACTTTGTATAGCAGGTGCACGTGCCCCTGATGCGCAGCAGCTCTCTCTATATATATATATCTGCGTGTTTCAGTAGAGAGAGAGAAAAAAAAAGAAGGTAAAGAAAAAGAAGGTAACGAGGAAAGAAAAGCGCGAGCAGCGGCGGATGGAAAAGCTCGATCGGAGCTAGACTTTATACTGTTAGATGCAGCTCGCTTTGTATAAACGACGAGCGAGGATTCATCAGTTGCGCTATCTCATTACCCAAGTTGCTGCTGCTGCTGCTTCTCGACGGGTATAGCGTATACGCAGTCATGTCGCGAAGATCGAGTATAAGCGAATGGAATGAAGAAAAAAAAATTGCTGCGATCGTAGATTAGGAACCAGCTGTTTATAGTGTGTGTGTGCTACGAGCTGCGCGCGTATACAATATATGTATCGTATGCGCGCAGAGAGAAGAAAAACTCGCCTCGCTGGCTCGCGTGAGCCACCCCCATAAGGCGAGAGTCGAGAGAACGAGAGAGAGAGAGAGGAAAATCTTCCGTATACATTCTTATATGCGACTGACCACCGCGCGCCGAGTATATGGAGGCAAGCAACGCACCGCTATCTATTTTTTGCACCGATGAATTTCCAGCCACGTTCAAAGGTATCTATCTCTCTTTCTCTCTCTCTTTTTCTCTGCGCTAATGCGTAATGTACTGTCCCGTGTGCTCATCGCATAAACACACGACACACACACACACACACGGAGCTTTTATACTAATGCGCGAAAACCAGTAGCCGATGGCCGCACAGCAGCAGCAACAGTGCTGTGTATCACACGAGTTTACGCGATGTCACATACAGTACGCTTATTTCCTTACTGGTATACAGCAAAGAATCGGACGAAAAAAGCTCAGAGATTTGCGATTATAACGAGCTGCTGCAGTGCGCCAGACGCTGTCTGACGATGACTTATCGAATTGACGTCCGAGCCTCTCGCGTCGAATTAGAATGCACACGCGTCTCCGAGAAATCGTTAATATACGTTCGCTCCGAGTCGAGCCATGCAGCAGCTCGCGTTCCAGCGTGATACAGTTTTTATATCGTCGTCGCTGCGTGCAACGATATACATTCACTCGTCCCGCAATTCTCCATGCGCCACGATGTATACTTTAACTATTGTGAAATTGTTGTTGTTGGCACTATAGAGGATATCTCGAACGAAGGGGATGAACTTTGTAACTCGTAACGTGTACGAGCTGCGAGATTAATATTATGAAGTTGTAAACCGGAATAGAGAAGTGGGAGCTTAAGCAGCAGCAGCAGCAGCAGCAGTCGCGGTGCATCGCGATTAACATAGCGATTAGCCGCAAACGTAAATTGGCTCTCTCTCTCGCGCGCGCGAGCTATGCACGGCGTTTGTATTAGCCGCTCGCGATCATATATACAGCTGATCATAAATCTCGAATTACTTATTATACAATATTGTATATAGACTCGCGAGCGCGTGCTTAGTTATACATATACTGTACCGAGTATCTGACCTCGTGTATACACAGCATATTCATGCACCATTAATATATAACGTACAAGCAGCTGCACATGCATGACGCGCCGTGCAACAATTTTCCAAACTGCTAATTTATGAGATTTTCTTCAAATATTCGCAGTATCGATTCCGCAGCCTCCTGTATATAATGTAAAGGCAAATATTTCTTTCTCGAGTCTCGGCGGATTCGTCAAAGATATTTTCTCCTTCGTTTCGGGCGATGCATAATACAGCAAATTAATTCCACGAAGCTCGCACGCACGCTGCAGCAGCATATAAAAATTTTCTAATCAGCGACCGGCGCGCACCGGCTTCATAAAAAACTATTCAGCCTGTACAGTAGCAGCTGGTATATCGAGATATTTGCATATAATACCGCGTCGACGGATCCGCTGAAAATTCGCTGAAAGATCGAGGCGCGTATAATATGCATAGTCCCTTCATCTGCATGCCCCGAGTCAGTTTTATATGCATGCATGTGCGGCCGGACCGGGGCCGCTTTTACGACTCTATTTATTTCTTTACCACGAACAACGGATCGCCTTCGTCGTCGTTGTTTCTCTCTCTCTCGCACCTTAACGCGCGCGTAAGCTCGAAATGGCATGTTAAGGCCCGATCTAATTAGAACGAATACACTTGCGGCGGCTCGAATTGCTGCTGGCCCGCCTTCGATACATATATTATCATTATTATTACCATTATATCTCGCTTACGTTGTACTTTTTTTTATCGTCATTATAATTATTTTGCGAGTTGTGTCCACGGATCGAGCGTTCAGACCCATATAGTGCATTATATATTATGCGCGCGCAAACGTTTTTCGACTTACTCTCTTAAATTTTTTGCGCGCACGTTATATATATCGAATGTAGAAAAATGTGTATTATTCGACTTCGAAGAAACGTATTATGCATCCGTAAGGCAGAAGATTTTTTTACCTCATTCATTCATTTATTCATTCACTTGCTTGAAAGAAGCGAGCGAGCACGAGAGAGAAAGAGAGAGAGAGAGAGACAAGGAGAAAAAAATGCGCACTTCTGGAGTGCATAAAATTATAGCTCCGGGGTATGTAAGAGCGAAGTTTGTGCGGATGCTTGCGAGTGTGGCTGCTGCTACTTTCGAGAATATCGTTTTTTATCTTCGGTTAATAATTAACAATTGCATACTAAATGATCTCGTTTTGTAAAAAAAAAGAAAAAAAATATGACGAGTACGAGTCTAAAAAAATTGACTTATGGTTGAGCAATGCGCGAGTCGTAATGAATCCCCACGACCCACGGAGGGGATCGTTTACGAATTACTCTATAATAACAAAGTAGTATGTCTTCGAGAGAGAGTCAATTACACGGCAGTTTTGAGTTTAGTACGTGAAATACGCACAATGAATGTCACACAAGTCAATGAGAGAGGATCGAAGGTAAATATCATAAAGGTGCTGTGTACAAGTATCTGCACTGCACGCAGCCCATCGACGAGCCAAGTGAAAACGGAACATGGAATTAGTGCCTGTTGTAACCCCTTGATTTGCGGACAAAGCGTGTTATATACGTTCACGTTCACTGCGTTACTATACGTGTATGTGTGTGCGTACAGTTCGCAGCGATCACCTCGGCAATAAGGCAAGTCGCTGTGCACAAAAGTCGCAGGGGGTGCAACTTACTCAAACATATATAGCCTTCACGAAGCGCTGAAGTGCGCACGTCACGCAACAACTCCAGTCGAGTATACTACGCGCACACTGCGCGCACTATACTCGATAGTTTCGCGCGCGATTTAATAAGCTCGAAAAGTCAACTTTGGTATTATACGCTTGATTAACGAGAAGAAGCTTAGCGCGATCTATGGTGGTAGTACTGGTGGTGCTTCGAGGGAGCATATGCGGCAATTTTCAGGAGCGAGAGCGACGTACTGCACATTATAGCACAGCGCTACGTGAGTGCAGCTCCGAGCACAACGAGTGTGTGTGTGTGTATAAAAGTGAGCAAGAGAACGAGGAACATACTCCTGATTGATACGTTCGCTGGGCGGAGTAGTCTTCTCATCGGCAACTTGCGGCTTCGGCGGCACAACACGAGAGAGCGAGAGAGAGAATACGGATGATGATTTAAGGGCCATATATTAGACACGCGCATATACGCGTTATTGAGACGTTGCAAGCCGAGATATGCGCGAGCTCGAGTGAGTGGGAGCCGCGTATATATACAGCACATGTAGCAGCTTTTGCACCTTGGCACTTACTTATTATTATCCCGCGTGTCTCTCTCTCTCTCCCTCTCTGGGAGCTCTCTCGTGCCCACAGCTTGCACGTAATACACGAGAAAGACGTAGTTGCGTCTCGTGTGTGTGTGTGTGTGTGTGTACCTCCGCACGTCGCGCTTTGTACATGTGCGCGCTCGCTACACACGAGGCAGAAACAATCGCGAGGATGAATATTTTACTGTAAATCACCCGGTCCATATACGCGGCGCAGCCTCCCTCCCTCCCATCGACGTTTAGCTGTTCGTTATATTTCGGAGTCTCTCGCTCGTGCACCGAAACGCCAAAGCTCGTCGTGACGTTTATTATACGCGCTCGAGCCGAGCATAAACCGCCTGCTGTACGTTTAACCCGAGAGCTGCAACGTTGGGCCAAGGTTTATAGAGAGTACACGATCGAGGGCCGACTGTTTCTTCGCGACGATCTTTTGCAAATACTCGCTCGAATGAACGCAAAATTCGTATCGCAGCTCGGTCTATATACCGCAAAGTAGGATTAATCGCACGATTTTAAAAGGAAGTAAGCTGAAATAATTTCCCTCGCGCGCATGCGCCTGCTTGCCTTCTCTTCTCTTTCCAACTCTCGTTATGTGTACGTGTGCCATAATTTCTAATCTATATTTCGAGAAGCAATTACTGTACATAAAAATATATCAGCGCTTCTCACCGGCTTTTACCGGGAAAATTTGCTTTGTTTGCGGTAAATACACAACCGAGAGAGAGAAAGAGAGAGAGAGACTAACTTGGCTCACTTCGGGTCAATATGCGATTAGCCTTCGTCGGTCTGTGTCGACTATGTTTCATGTGTATGTATACAGGTAGAGATACTTTGGGTATGTTCTCTTTCGTTCGGTTTTCTCTCTTTCTCCTCACTCCTTCAAAAAATTAAAAGAAAAAAAAGAGGAATACACTCTCGACTTTCGTGATCTCGTGGATTAGCGGCTCTCCCCAGAAGAAGAGGTAAGAAATAATAAAAACGAGGCAGCAGCGAAACGACGCCCGGAAGTGCCTAGTTTTCGTGTACGAGGGATGTATTAAATATATACACGTAAACGCGAGGTTAATGGAAAAAAATACACGAGCCGAGTCGCTGCTTTGTACATCGAGACCGAGTGCCAACAGTATATATAAAACGCGATTGAATATACATCCAAGTGCCTCATCGATATATATCGGTATACGGTTGAGGCAGCCTTTGAGGCGCAGAAAAAAGCGCTCACGCATTTTGCCATAAAATTAAGAAACGAGGGTATACATCCATGAGTACAGAGTTGTACTGTGTGTGTGCGAGGTTGAAAAAAACGACGCATCACGCGATTCTTCTTTTTTTGCAGTGACGGCGGTGGCGGCGGCAGCAACACTACTGCTGCCGCGGACTTGTATATAAGATCGCATTTAAAAGTTTATTGTCTTCGTGTTTCGCTCGGTATATTATTCCAAGAGAGCGTACAGGTATATATAGCCGCAGCAGCGAGACGAGTTTAATTGAATTCGCGAGGAAATTATCATTTCGCTCGATGTATATTTAATAGTTTTTCCCTAGTACACTTTGTGCCAACTGACTGCAATGTCGTGTATAAGATATCTATGCCAGAACGAGAGACGAGCAACAATTATATACGAGCTGCATTCGGTGAGCTTCTGTTATTGTTATTATTATTATTATTATTGCGGCGAACGCAGTTTTTAATCTTTTGACGGAGATATTCACATCCTTGATGACCGACTTATGGAATTTCGATAAGAAAACTCGAAACGATTATGATTTGCCTGATGCGTCTCCATCGTGTTGTATATTTTTACGATATTTTGTCGATACATCCGATGTCTCGACCAGGCTCGATAAAAATATTTCAATTCAAAAAGATCATCATGCAGTTGTCTATCGAAGATGCCATTTACTTATGTATGGAGCTACAATCTGATCCAGGCTTTTAAGGATATCAAAGATCAAATTAAAAATACTGATTATTTCATTCAGAAATTTTTACCATACAAAGCAGCTCCATGGTCTTCAAAAGTAATATTTTTTTTAGTATATGTACTGCCGAAGCAAGTATTTCGCGAGAACGGATGAGGCGATTGCTCCCGAATCCAATGTACGTGTCGACATTCAACGATAATAATTGAATAATAGCTCGTCCAGTGACGAGCGAACTTATATTACACGCACCAAATAATAATAAATTTTTTCGCAATTCATTTTGTTCGTTTGTTCGGGAATTTATTCAAGATTCAGTTCTACATTTGTTGCGAGTTTCGTTACGCCATCTAGCGTGAACAGGTGAAAACAGTTTTGGGAACCAAAATCATAATTCGAAACACAAGGGGCTACGATTAATTTTGTGTTGGGCAACAAGTTGCTGATTTCCTCAAAAGGTATGCGGTATATCATTTATAAATGACTCTGATGACGTTGATAAAAATCGCAATAGATCGCGCGCGCAAATCTCTCGTCTCGTCGTTGACTAGCATTAATAAGAAACAAAGCATTTCACGCGCGGCCATCAAAGCCGAGGAGAGAAACGCAAAAGGTGCAAAAGGGCATATAATACGCGCGCACACAATGAAATGTATTTATAAGCAAAGTTGCCCCCAGGAGATCATTAGCTGAATCTTTAGGGCTTTTGGGGCTGCTCGCGAGGAAGAGAGAGTGAGTGGAAACATTTCTACCCCTTTCATAATACCCGATCAACCCAGCCTCCTAATTGCCACAAGCCTCGGCGCGCACGCGCGTAAGAATATTATATTTATATACAGTATTGTCACCAGAGCGAGCGAGTATAAGCCGTCGTAATTTCACTCGCTCGTTGTTCCGATTCGCCTCCGGCGGCCCTTTTTTCTTTTTTACTTTATTCGCCTTCGCGTCAAGTCGATATTCATCTCCGTCCGCGAGATGAAAACATTAGCGCTTGTTCCGAGAGTGCAGGGAGCGAAGATAATGGGGAAAGGGCGAGAAGTCGAGAGGAGACTCTTTAAGACGTTTCTTCGCGCCTTTTCAAGCCTCTGATAGAGCGATTCAATTTTAATGGCTCAATACCATAATTGCTCCGTGCATATGCGCGGCGCAGGGCATCGTCATTGTGAGCCCGCATGTCCACTGACAGGCCTGAAAAATTGTCCTCGATCAATAAACAAACTTTTGCGAGCTCGCACGCGCGCGCGCCGCCGCGGATCGATCGATCGTTGCGCGTTTTGCCTTTCGGGCCCCGACGCGATCGCGACGATCGAGTCCATTCATATTACGGGTACAATAAGCGCAAGAGCCTCGCGGGCTTTAAGAGGATATTAATTGACAACGAAGTTTGACGTCTTCCTTTCATCCACGTTCGGTAATATAATGCGAGTGAAATAATTCAGCGCGCGCGGCGATGATTTTAAGCCGCACACGCGGCGAGGTGCGAATAAAAATCTAGTTAAATTCAAAAAATTGTTTCGAGGAAATGTAATTTCTAGCTTCGAGCTATAGAAGAAAAAAAACATATTATAAGAAAATTGAATAAACAGGTGCATATTAACGAGATCACGTAATGGAATCAATGTTTCATTCATACGAGCTCGACTTTAATTACCTTACACAAATGCAATTTAAAATGTGTAGTCTGGCCTTTTGCCCATTATACATCATAATCGTGTAGTACACGCCGGTCAATTTCTTGATAAAATTCTAATTTGAAGATGCGGCGGCACACAGGTGGTGCGCTCGCGCCTCGAAGATCTGCAGTGGTATATACTTGAGAATCCGAGGCGAGTTGAATATTAAATAAGCCGCGCAAAGTAGAGATAATTCCGACATATTTGCTAATTAAAAAAAATTATAATAAACCAGAGGCGCGTGTACGGTTAGAGCAGAAACTTTTGCAATAAGCTAAAAAGTAACCTGAGCTTTTCTCGTCTATGCATTATAGCTGTACAACGATGTATCGTTGCGTGTTGGCGACGCGATGTTACTTATAATTAACATCGTTAATGCCGATTTGCATTTTGAACGATGAGTAGTGCGGTGCCGCATACGATCGTCGATAATCTTTTCATTTATTAGTACCCGACTTTTTACACTCGAATGAAAAAGTACAGTCCGACTTCGTAAATTAACACTTATACCGGCAAGTATCATCGTAGCCGATCTCAAGCTCACCTGAACGCTCATTAGAATTATTAAAACTACACGAAAAATGAGAAAATTAAGCACGAGAATCGTTTGCGTTGCATAAATGTATAATTCTGCAGCGGCGGGGAGCGATACGTATATACGTTTTTAGCAAAAGTATAAGTCGAGTCGAGAGTATATATATAGCTAGCTGGCCGCGCGCGGCATAAATCAAAGCTCGAAACGAAAACGCCCTCTTTAACCGCTGAGTGAATGAGGCGCCCGCGATCGGAATTCGCGTCCTTGTCTCTCCTTCTTCTTCTTCTTCGACGTCGTCTTCTCCTACGTTTTTTATTTTGGCTCGCCAGACCGCAGCAGCAGCACCGGGTCACACCGACTCGAAACTCGCGAGACTGTGAGATTTAAATACAGCGCGGAGAGACAGAGACAGACAGACAGATGCAAGATGAAAAAGGTAGTAGCGCCTTTTTCGTCCGGGCTCGATGGAAACGAACTGGTTCGATATGTATGCCACTGCAGGCATTTGCACACGTGTGGTTTATGCGTGGATACGATTTCGCTGCGCATGACTTAGAGAGATCCTGCGCATGTAAACTTGAAATTTAAATACGAGCTTTCGCGAAGTCATTGCGTGTCGCGAAGACGTTTAGACCCGCGATTTACAACAGCCGCCTTCGACATTGCCTTTGCTGCAACGAGATATCATATTTCAAAAAAGTTTATGACTCTTAACGTATTTAATAATTATAACGTTTAATGATTACAATAATTAATACACACGAAGCATTACATCGTAACGTCGAAGCAGAATTAAGCTCGCGATCGCACATATACAAAATATATAAGCTCGCCCGCGTGCATGACGTGGGTGGACTGAAAAACGGATGACATTAGCATATCGCTGTATGCACACATGCGGGTACGCGTATAATGCATAACGAGGCACGTCGGTCAGTCTCTCGTGGACCCAGTCGTCGTTTCTCATTTCGGAATAAATATCGCATTATAATCAAAGGCAAAGAGGCGCTGCAGCAGCAGATATCTGCTTGAGAGCTGCAGCAGTTATGCATCTTATAATATAAATCAATGCTTTGCTTTGCTTTGCGGCCAAGTTGACTGGCAATTCATATACAGGCTGATATTGTGTGCACGCGTGCGGCTCTGCTGCTGATATACCTGTATAAATGTAGGTGTGTGTGCACGTGTGTATATGTGTGTACGTGCGGGCAGTTATCGTGCGTTTCTTTCTCATCATCATCTCTTGGTTCGCGCGCAACTTGCATATGTATAAATACATATATGCGGCTGCTGTTGCTTGCACGGATGTGTGTCTGTAATAGTCTCGAGCGCGCGTGTGGATGCAAAAATCAAGCGGGCGGCGCTGTGGGGGGTACACGTACGCTCATACGCGCGCCACGGCTCTCTCGCGGCCTATGCTAATGGTACCGACTCACGTGAGAATCATCATCATCTTTTTGCACGGCCGATGATCCTCTCATTCCCATATAATCGCGGCTACGGCGACGGCGGCGGCGGGCCTGATAACGAATGATGTAGTAATACGATCGCATTTAATCGTTGTGTTATATTGTACTTGTATTTGCGCATGACGGCATGCCGTATGAGCCGATCAGCCGGTCTCTCTATATATTAAACTTTGTTGCGGCTATATTATACGTATCGGTGTATCGGTGGCACCCAAGCTCGATACACATTACGGCTCGAGTTTTTTTTTCTCGTGCAAGTCCGATCGCGATTATTGTTATACACTGCAATGAGTCAATTACTTCCACTTGAGGATCGATTAGGATCCGCGATCGCAACAATTGTAACTCCGTGAGAGATACGTGCAATCGTGTGGCGTGATCGTTGAACCCGCGCGCTGATCACCTCCGAATCGCTCAATACCGACGTCTAAATAAATATACAACTGTATACAACTCATATTCGTAAGGTAGATGCAATAGAGCACTTGCAGCTACTTACTGTAAAAGATCATCCAAGTGCTCATGGAGTCCGAGACGTCATGCATGCAAGACAAGTGACAGATACATTATGATACGCAAGCACATCATGCTGTTGTGTGTAATAAATAGTTTTCCGAACTTAGCGGAGATGGAGAGAGAGAGAAAGAGCACGACCTCTTTTCTTTCTGGCAGCAGAAGCAGCAGCAGTGCAAGCGGAAGGCGTGTACGAGCGAGCTTATCAATTTGTTCGGTTGAGTTGCACACACACTCAGGCAAATGAAATTGCCTTACGAGAACAGTGTACGATCAGTGAACGATCGGCCACGTCTCTCGCTTGCACGTGTGCCGATCTGCACATGCGCGTTTCGCAGGCCAGATGCAGTACTATCGTTTAATTCGAATAAATTAAATAAGTTCGTGCTCGATTGGAATACGGTACGAATATTGCATAAGGGTAAATATGAATATTCAAAATCGAATGTGCCTCAACTGACCTGTGCATACTTAAACTGTAAAAAAATCTTAAATTTAATGTCAACTAACTTTGACATGAAATCTTCACAAAAAATTTGTGAACAAAAATTATTTAACTCAACACTCAAATCTTTTCTAACACAAAAATATTGAAATTCTGATTTATTTGTTGTGCTAACTGCTTAAAAAAGGTATGAAAATACAATGATAATTTATGTCAGTTTTTACCACTAGATGGCGAGTACCTGTATCTGTGAATCTACAAGTGGCAAAGTGAAAATAATTATATAAGTAAAAGCACAATTGAAAAATTTTATCTTAAGGCTTCATATTGTATTAACTTTAATGCTTTTATACGAAATTGTATTGCCTTATGTGAAAGGAAAAAAAATTCTTCCACTTTTAGATTAATTTTAACCTAGATATTTTCAACAGTGTAGATTTTTTGTGTTCAGTTACATTTATCGATTCGTTTCGAGCACGGCATCAAAATCACGAGGCCTACTCGTTCGTTTTCAGCCTACGTGCGCACTACAATTAAATTTGTTGAACGTCCAAGTTGACTATTGAGAAAAATTAAGCTCCGATGCACGATCTGCATTCGTGTGTGTTTGTGTGTGTACGCGCGGTTTTCTTTTTTTACCAACGTATCGATTTCGTATTCATATTTATAATTCCATAACCAGCACGGGTGGTATAGGCTGTCCTTTCTGCGTCCTTCGATTTCTCTCTCTCTCTCTCTCTCTCTTCTCTCGTGCATTGCGCGCACATACTAATCGGTTATATATCGAGTCGCGTATACGTATATTGGTGTGCGTGACTACCATATAGCACAGAGTGCCGCGCGCAGCCCTCCATATACGCGCCCTGGACTTTGATTCATTATAGGACATGTACGATAATTTGTAAGCTCGATGAGAGATCATAAGTTTTGATGATATGCACACACGCGCCCCGTGACTCGACGGACTTTATACCGAGTGAGAGTACCCGAGTACCGACCGTACATATACACCGCATTTAATACGATACTCGACCGGCCAAGTGTGTGTATGTGCTCGCTGCACCGCACCGATCGTCTTCTCTTTTCCTTTTTTTTTTTTATTCATCGTAAGGCACAGTTGGCGAGTTATACGCGCGCGTGCGTACCGCACGTGTGTGCGCGAATGCAGTGATGCAGTCGCCACGGAGACCTGCAATATACGATTGAAACGATCCTCGACTTTTTTGCATACGAGTCCGATCTTTAATAAGAGGGACAGAAGAAAGAGCGGAGGAAGAAAAATTACGATTGAATAGCGCTCGATGCATTGAGTTTCTTTTGAGGGATTTCGGACAGACCAGGCCGATTTATCAATGCATTTATAAGAAGTATACATGCGCGATTCATCCACCCGCGATATGCACAATACTCGACTCGACTCGCTGTTTTATTTTCTCACAAAAGCTGCTCCGAGGGCCGCGCGCGAAAACGGTAGTCACGGGCGGTACAAATTATAAGACTATGTTGTATACGCGCGGCTTTTGAAAGGAAAGAAAAGATCGTCAGAACTCGAGGGATACAAATTAGATTAAAATCGCCCGCAGGTGATTGTTGCGGCGGCGGCGGCGGCTGATCGCGTCGCAATGCTGCGACCTTATATACAATAAACAATACACGTCTGTGCATGTGTGTATGTGTGTGCTGCATGCTGAAGCACTTGATAAATAGACGAACGTCATGCAAAGCTTAAATACCACATACATCGCCTTGGATCGTCTCTCTCTCTCTCTCGTCGTGCGTGGTGCGCTGTGTGCAAGTCTGTCTGCGCATTCGTCTTATACGAGCTGCTGCTGCTGCTGCTGCCGCATGTGCGATACACATTGTGTGAATAATTAGCTCGATTCTCGTGAGATCTTACTTTTGCCGGGGCGGCCTCGACGTGGCACACTGCGTGTTGCGCGCGCTATATGCACGTATTATGATATCGGCGAATTGTCGTCTTGTCACGCGAGAGTTTCCGCATTCGTACGAGCTGCGGTGCAGCTTCGTTTAAAACATTGCCTGCCTGACTTACGTATATTCACATGCACACACACGCATGCAACAACAATATATGCGCACAGAAGCAGCCGAGCTTTGATACTGTTCCGACGGCGCGGCATAAAATTAGCAATGCAAAGACAGCTGTACGTATAGCATGGCGCACAGCCAGGAGAGCCGCAAGAGCTTATATTGCTCTTAATTCGTATAGCTGGAATTTCCTCGATCCGTCGCGTGATCTGCCGCTTCTTGCTTCTCTTCTTGCCTCTTTCTACGATCTGATGATCCATTGTCGCGACTGCGTCCACGCGAGGGATCGTGCATGATAAACTGCTGCACGACGACAACGACGAATGCAAATAACGATCTGTCGTGCGCTGCGCCTCGCGGCCTGATGAAGCACTCACAAAGACGACGACGACGACGACAAGTGTAGCGTAAGTCTGTAAGTAGATCGCCCTTATATATAAAGTTCGCATTACCAACAGTGCACGTAATGAAAAAGGCCATGTATCATCGAAACCCGGACGGCAGCAGCTCGATCGCAACACGCGCACGTCGCAACGTACATTATCCTTTGATGCCGCGCGATCGTCAATTTCTGCATCCCCACGAACGCGATAGAAATGTAATCATTATCGCGCTGTACATTATCTCCTCTCTCGCTCTCGGGACACAACGCGGCCAATTCGAAATTAAAATTCGTAACGCTCGATCCCGCGCGTGCTTTTTTGGGCCCGTGATAATATATACTGCAGCGCTCCCAAGGCTCCTCCGCTGCTGCTGCTGCTTCTTCGCTCTTTCGGATCTCTCGACCTTTTTAACTCCACGCTCATTATGTTGTACACAATATGCACGTAGCCCGATCAGCGCGGCCTGTGGCTTTTGTGCGTGGCCTATTGAAATCGACGAGGCTTTCGCCTCAAAGCCCGAGACGATGTATAAAAAAAAATAATAATAAAAACGAGGTCTGTATACACCGGGCGACGTCTCAATACAGCCTCGATCGAAATTAAGATCGAACCTCGATCGTGATGCTGTGTGTGTGTGTGTGTGTGTGTGTTGTGTAGTTGCACTGGCTGCACAGCAATCCAGTGCACTGCAACAAATGCACTGCAGCAGAGAGGCGGCAGAGACTTCTTCGTTGGGAGCTCGGATCCAACCTTATTACGATCGCCCCTCGTGTAGCAATCACAAACACTTTGTTAATATTTTCAGCTCGCTGAATTTTTGGTATCTTTTTTGATCTTTGGATTCGTGTAGTATATAAACTGCAGGGAGTATTTGACAACCCAATAGGCATTTTTTTAAATTTCATACTTAGGAGCCGGCATTAATGATTAATTATCAATCTTGCTCAAGCGTGAAGACTTAAAATTTTTTAATACAAACAGCGGCAAAAGTATACGGCGCGAAGAGAGCGAGATTTCGCGGTGAATTCGAGGCTCTCTCTGAGCCTGGAATCAAGATCGCGAAAAGCAGCGACTTAAAACTGTATAATAGTCGAATCGTTAAACGCAGATTCGAGATAGGTTGTATACACACGACACGCGCAGCATCGGCGGGGCAACGGTGTACGTATATATTTATATATTATTCATCGCACGCGATAGTCGCATATTCAGGAGGCTGCTGCATTCTGATTAATGAAAAAAAAAGCGTATAATAATGTGGGTGTGTGGTGTATACGCGTTCGATGCTTATCCAGGTAAAGTGTGGGATACGTATCATAAAAGTCACTCGCGCCACGGGCAATTCGGCATATAGCGCGTTAAGCAGCGTATATGTACGGCAACGAGAGGAGGATTATCTATTATATACGTGCCTTAACTTTTCTCTACTGTTCGCGCTCGCGTTTAGAAAGCATGCACGAGACTGCGCACTCCGCAGGTGCACGCGCGCGTAGGAAGCATCCGTCTAATCTTTCGGGGTAATATACTATTTTTTTTTCTTTTTTCTTCTTTATTTTAACTTTTAAATTTTTTATGCAGCCTCTTTTTGCTTATATTACGATGATCATCATCAACAACGCGTTTTTTTGTCTGTGTGTGTATATAAGAAACTAATTGTTATGTTTATGCCGGTTCGCGAGATCTAATTGATTTAATTGACAGTTAATTATAATTTAAAATTAGCCTTAATAATTATATCGCAATATAATAAAAGTGAAAAATCCACAACGTGACTTTATAAACAGATTCGTGCGCTTACCACTTTCCGTCCGAACGTTCATGTGCGCGCGCGCAGGGCTGAGATATACCGCGAGGAAAAACGACGGAATAAAACCAACACATGTTTAATTAATCGCACTGGCTTTCTTCGAGATTATAGCTACACACATATTTATAATACACAAATAGCCATGCACACACACTCGTATGGAAAACGTAATGATTTATCGTAAATATTGTTCCGAGCTTACTCTCGCGCTCTTTGCAAATAATAAGCCTCTGTCCCTCTCTCTTTGGCTGTGCTCATTAAAGTCCGCTCGCTCGCTCGCGATGCGCGCAACGTGTGTAGTCCTCATCGGCGGCGACCCGTATATATATACCTGTTGTTGTCGCCTGAGCCCGATGCACCCCTGCGCCTTGTCATCGCGATCGTCAAAATTACAGCGTTCGAGCGTTCAGGGACCGGCGAGCAGGTAAAAGTCGTATTACTCACCGTAGGCGCAGGTATATAATATACATACACAGAGATATATACATTTCGAAAAAATGATTTTTGCTTATGCGAGCTCCAGCTCTCTTCTTCCGCTTCTGAGGGATTTCGTTCGACTTCGGCGAATTCATTAAAATATCGGCGTCTCGCTCGCTCTCTCGCTCTTTGGAGAGCAGCAGCGAGGAGAGCCTCCCAAGAGCTCGTCAGCGCTCTCTTTCTCTCTCACTCGCTCGCTCGCGCGCGGATGTGTAATGATAGCGTTACGCCGCCGCTGCGCCGCCTCATACGTTGCGCAGATTTATGTGCGGCTGCGATATTCTTTCTTTTCTTTTTTTTTTTTTCAACCTTTCGTTTTGTCCCTTTTTCTCGTGATCCTTGTGTGCGCTCCGCGCACAGGTAGGCGTACGCCAATTTGCTCTTGTTCTATTTTTCATCTCTCTTCTCTGTTTTGACGATTCTTGCAAACGTAATATATAATATGCATACGCCACACGGTGATTGCTTTTCATGATGGCTTTTTGGGGAGGAAACGAATGATTCTCACAGGCGACTATACCATACTCTCGCACAGGCACTAATCTCGGACTGTGTTTATATAAATGCAAGACAGATTTGAATGTTTTTGATTTATAAGCGCGGCTGCGGCGGTGGCGGCTCCTCTCTGCGGAAGCGCAGCGCCCTTTGATTATACATCGCTTTTGAATATGAATAAGCTATACACTCTGCTTCGCTGCGCTTTATGTGCTTTATCATATCCTTGTATGATATTACAAGGTGTATCGCAATAAATTGCAATTTTAAATATTCGAGTTTTACAATCGTTTTCTCGAATTGGAAAAATTACCCTCGTGTGAACGTACATTATGAGTTAGACATCTTGTAAGCATTTATAAAAAACTCGAAATAAAAAACAAAGTCGCGAAGACAATAAAAAAACATACAAAATATTTGTCGTGTCGAGGCATATATTATAAGTATACATGTGTGCCATATTATAATACATTTTACAAGTCCAGTCGGCACAATTAGCACAGGTGGGCAGGTACAGAACAACAAGGACGGCAGCGGCACGGAAATTATCGAGCTGTGAGTAGGCTAGTAATTGCTCATCGCCGCGCAGGTGATGGCAAAAAGTCGTCTTTTCTGCCACCACGTAGACTGTAGTAGAAGCGAGCTCGCACGAGGTGTTGCACTATAACTCGAATCAGTTAGCGCTCTTTTACGTATAGGCAAGAAGCTGAGAAAATGAGCGAGAAAGAAGGAGTCGAGCTTGCTTTTTGTCTCTCGAATTTAATAAACGTCGCGTTGGCGTCTCTCTGCTGCTGCAGCAGCTCTGCAGCTCGTGATGAGGCCCACTCTGTATACGGCGGCACGAAGGCGCGAATTCGACACAAAAAATCTGCTACTGCCAGAGCTCGAGTACCACCTTGACGCGCGAGAACGCAAGAGTATATTATACGTTTAGTACGTGCGCGAGATCTGCCGTTGCCGAGTTCTTCGTTTATTCCCACGTGCGAGGGCTGACGAGAGAGAAAGGGAGTAGAAAAATGGAAAAGGTGATTTTTCGGTGTGGACCGTGAATCCTGCGGGCAAATTATAAGGATATAGCTCGAAAGCAAAGAAATGAACTAATTTTTAGCGTGTACTTGACTTCCAAAAATTAATATCGAATGAATTGATTTTCAATGCAGTGAAAGGTGCCTTAAAAATGTATAATTAGATCGATGTGCAAGAGCGCAGATGTACATAAAAGATAGAGAGAGAGAGAGAGAGAGAGAGAGAGAGAGAGAGAGAAAGAAAGAGCAAGAGAAGCGCCAAGCGCGAATAACGATTCCAAAGGAGATACAACAATAATCAACTCGTTGTGGCCTCTCGGCCTCTCGCAATATAATATAATGCACAAGCGGAAATCGCTCGATTCGCGAGAGGCAATATTGCGCACTGCCGCAGTTAATAGTAGTCAAATTACAATAATGAAGCGTACGATCGAGCGTCCATTAGCCCTCTCTACCTCTCTCTCGTACTCTCTCATCGTTGCACACGAGGATGATGATTTGCCTCTGCGCCTTTTGCTGCCGTTGCGATCGCAGGCATATATATAGCCAACGAGCGCATACATAAACGCGAAAGAGAACGAGAGAGAAAGAAAGAAAAGTTATACATACGTAACGCCGAGGTAGCGCGCATAATACGCATCAAACAGAGAAAGAGAGACAGAGTATGCGAGTGAGAGGAAGGGCAGAAAACGAAGAAAAAAAGTCCTCTTCGCGAGAGAGAGATAGAAGGACACAAGACGAGAGGAAGGGGCTGCTGCTGGCTGCCGTTGCATCGTCATCATCATCGTCGTTCCGAGAGCGAGAACAAGAGCGAGCGAATGAGAGAGGGTACAAAGACAAACGCCGCCGCTGCGCGCAACTCGCAGCGGCAGCATCGTTCGGAAAAAAGTGGCTATGCTAAATAATAGGTCTCGGCCGGATCTTCTCGAGGAGCGAGTCGACGAGAGCCTCAGAAGGCAGAGTAGGTGCTGCCCTGCACGAGCCTTTCTATATATACTCATTGTCATACGTGCCGCTGATTCAGCTTATTGTACTATATATATACCTGCGCGCGGATTCGGTGGCGGCGGCGAGAATTTTCGACGACTCGTTTCGTGGCTTTGATGCCCATCACCCGCGGGCTGCTGCTGCTACTGCTGCACGACGATTGATTTGCATGGGTATGTGACGAGATTCCGCACTCTCGAGCCGTCCTCGCGGCTCCCTCTGTTACTCGGCACCGCTCCGTCGCTGCTGCATTGTTGTTTTTGATGGAATGCGGCCGAAAATATTTTCAGGTATTTCACTTCGTATATAAATGTAGGCACTCGCGCGCCCGTTTTTGCCCCCGAAATTTGCGATGATCCCCGGGTATATGGCCCAAGAGCGCGCGCATACCATTTGAATGAATACATTTGTGATTGCCATGAGCGCATCGGCTTGTGTACAGAGTCGCCGCGACGACTCGAGTCTCTGTAGTGCCGATCTCTTTCGTGGCGTCCACCGCCCTGGGCCGATCGGTATTATGTTGAAAATACATAATTGCTTTTAAATTATCGCGACTATGCTACGCAACGTGTATCGCGTTAATGTAACTGTCGTCGAACTGACAAAGAAAATTAATTCAACGCGTTTGAAGGTCACTACGACGACGACTGTCGAAAATGACCAAATCGGCGAGCCAGCGGTAACTATTAAATTTTCACGATATTCGATTGATCGCAAGCACATTTGTATCTATGAGTTTCGTTTAAATTCGCAGACCTTGGTCACTTTTAAACGTGGTGCTGTTTTAATGAACATCGTCAAGATCAATGCGTTCGAATACATGATGGACTTAAAGTCTCGACTTTACGGTCAAAGATTTTATATTCATGCATGCGCACCAACGAACTTGTAACAACAACAAAAACAACAACAACAACAACAACGAGCAGCTTGCCAGCAGCAGCAGTCCATAAAGCACAAGTTGATTTTTGAATTAGATATACATTAAGATGCAGGTGCTGGAGCTAGAGCAACGCTAGGAAAACACACGATGGTGTATTAGTTAAACCAGTTTGCGTTCGCGTAAACGCGCCATAATGTGAGCAGAGTGTGCATAGTGTGTTCCACTATGTAGTCCGTCCGTGTACGGTGCACGTGATACAGCCTCTGGCTAGCCGTCGATAGGACGCACGTCTTTATAACGGCTAGCAGCTTTTCAATAATTGCCAGCTTGACGTATCTGTGCATAGTATACGAGAGCGAGCCCGAATGCAACGACGATGTCGCTTTGTCATCGCGGAGCTTTAAAGCTTTATAACAAAGCTCACTAGCACCTTTCAGCGCACTCGGCGTGCAAAAGATCGTACCCATACTTGATCACGTAATAAAAAGTTGTAAAACTCGCGCTCGATACATCACACGCCATCTACCCAAATTCAACGACCAATCACAACAATTGCATTTAAAATACATTACTGAACCATTTGTTAAAATTAAAGATGAAGATATTTTTTTGTAAAAGTGTTTATGAAGGTGCCTTATAGTTATTTAACTACTATCAATAGCTCTAATTACCAATTGAACTTGATTTCTAATATAAGGCATAATACCGCTGTACACTGTACTAGTGGGGGTAAAAAGAAATATTTTTCTTTTGTGTACATTTTTTTCCGCATCCATATTGCACGTACGTATAACAAAATTGTGCGCCTGAGCGAATGACATTTTCATCACAAGTGTAGCTTTAATGATACGCGAGCGCCTCTTATGGCCAGTCATTGATGGAAGGGGAATGTATCGCCACGGAGCTATCTCTCACACTTCGCTAACGTATGAGTTGTGCGTTCAGTAGCTAACAAAGAGCTAAATTCCTGCGGTAAGCAAGTGTTTACAAATCATAACATTGAAAGCGCCTCTATCGAGGTACAAGTGTTGGCTACTCGAAATATAACCTCCAATATTTTCTCGGCGTAAATCGTAAAAATTCACAGTGATCACGTACAACTAAGCAAGTGATGGATAGCAGAGGAGGCACAGTTAGGTATAATATTTTTTGTACATATCATAATATTTATTAAGCAAACGCCTCATCATGCTTCATTGTTCTTCAGAGTAAAGGAAGAACCAAACAGTACTTGGTCTGGTGCAGGTGAAAATTGTATTCTCGATTTAGTAAACTCAGGCGAGATCAAAAACGTGGCAATATCCACAGTTTATAAATCCACAGTGAGTTAAATGATTTAAATCTTGTTTCAATATTTCACTATAAAAAACTATTACTCAATTTTAATTTTACACAAACCATATGAATGAGTCTATGCCATTTCAGGAAGAGTTCGATGAAAAAATATTCATAGACTTAGAGTGCAAAGATGTTAAACCTGAACTGAAATCTTCCTCAAAAAACATCTGCAAAACTGAACCTCAGAATAATCCACTTATTGTGGAAGTAAAAAACCAAATTCAGAGCAGTTATTCGAGAGGAAAAGGGCTACTTATTTTAATTAAAAAAGGATTCAATTACGAAAATGATCTGCAGTTTCAAGAGACTTACCAATCGAAAGATAAAGTTTATAAAGAAATATTCACAATGTGTCAAAAAACGTATAAAAGAGAAATTACGTATAAAAGTACTATTAAAACTCATACTGATGCAAATTCGAGCAAACTCTTCGAATGTGACATTTGCCATAAAATATGCGGACGAAAAAGTCACCTCAAACGACACATCAATGCAGTACATGAACGTAGCAAACCCTTCGAGTGTGAGATTTGCCACAATTCATTTGGACAAAAACAACACCTCAAAACTCACTTGAATACAGTCCATGTTCGTAGCAAACCCTTTGAGTGTGATATTTGTCGCAAATCATTTGGACGAAAAAGTGACCTCAAACGTCACGTTAATACGATACACGATCTTAATAAACCTTTCGAATGTGAGATTTGTCACAAATCATTTAGACAAAAAAATAACCTTAAAAGTCATATAATTATAGTACATGATCGTAAAAAACCATTCGAATGTGAGATTTGTCACAAATCATTTGGACAAAAAAATAACCTTAAAAGTCATATAATTACAGTCCATGTTCGTAGCAAACCATTTGAATGTGAGATTTGTCACAAATCATTTGGACAAAAACAGCAAATCAAAACTCACTTGAATACAGTCCATGTTCGTAGCAAACCATTTGAATGTGTGATTTGTCACAAATCATTTGGACGAAAAACTCACCTAAACACTCACACTAATACAGTACATGTTGGTAGCAAACCATTTGAATGTGAGATTTGTCACAAATCATTTGGACGAAAAGCTGACCTCAAAACTCACATAAACACAGTACATAATCAGGTCAAACCCTTCGATTGTGAGATTTGTCACAAATCATTTGGACGAAAAACTCACCTAAACACTCACATAAATACAGTACATGTTGGTAGCAAACTCTTCGAATGTGAGATTTGTCACAAATCATTTGGATACAAGAATTACCTCAATACTCACATAAATGCAGTTCATAATCTTAGCAAATCATTTTGACAAAAAAGAAACCTTACTAAACACATAAATGCAGTACATTGCCGCTAACCTGTTAAATGCAAGATTTGCCATAGATCATTTGGATTCCAGCATATCTTAGAAAATTACGTATTAGCAGTACATGATAGTAGCAAACCAAATGTAAGATTTGACCCGATAAATAATTTGAACTATATGTAGACTTCTCACTTGTATAAGTACGCTATGACATATTGGAAATCTTTTATGTGAACATCTTTAAGATTTTGATGAATAATAAAATATTTTAAACTGTTATTCATTTTGTTATTATTTTCTTTTTATAAAAATTCAAATATTAACAGGCACTTTAAAGTAATGTTGTGAATCGGAAATCCTTTCTTTGAAGCAATAATTAGCATCCCTTGATAACCCCTTCCACTGTTTTCCGTAAACACAGAAAATTTAAAAACAGCAATCATTGATAAAAAAAGTTATGTAAGTAGTGATTTAGCTCCCCCGATGCAAATTATATCGTGTCTATATACGCAAGACGAAAAAAAATTGGAATCTCAATAAGGGATAAGAAAAAATCTCTTTCACTCGCGTGAACACTTTAAAAAATATATCGCGTCTGCGAGTGTGATACGTATAAGACTAAGAGATTTTTTCCTGCGTTTTTCAACAAATCTTGCAAAGTGATGCGCTCGAGTCTTTGAAGTGAGTTTTTTGTCGCTGCAGTACAAGAAGAAGTACGCACAAACATATTAGTATAAAATCGAGTATATCATTGGAATCGCGGAATGGGTATGTCGGCGCAAAAAGCCATTTGTATAATGTATAAAAGCGAGAGAGAGTGAGAATAACGTGGAAGATTATGCAGGCAGGATAACGAGCAAATTCGTCGCTCACGAGGACGACACGTTGCGCCCGACTGTGCGTGCAATATGCTGCAGGCGGCAGTGGCGGCTTCCTTTGTCGTTCGCTCGCCGCCATCACCGCCGCTGCCGCCACCGCTGCCGTGCTCCAAATTTGCGTATATAGGGATAGAATTATTGCACGGAGCGCGCCTGACTTTGAGTGACGAATACCGCGAGAGTGGCAAGAGGGGGAAGGGCGGAAGAAAGGAGTAGCCGCGGCGCGGCGATCTCTCGACGACTCGAGTAAGACAAATAGATCTCGAGATTCGGTCTGCGCTCGTATTATATTTTTTGCCCGCGCGTGTATGTGCGCGACGCTTCCTTTCTCGGACGCTCGTGCTTCTTCAGCAGCAGTCTCGGATGTAACGACGGCCGATTAACGAGCCACACCCTCGAGGCTAAATTTTCCTTGGCCTCGGCGTTAACCCCCGTATACGTTGCGTTATTGAACGGAGAAACGTAAAAATAAGACGACGAGTCGCGTCTCGTTGCTCGAGACACGAACTTGAGCGTATATGCGATCACCGTATAGCTGCTCGTAGAAAAAGGTAACCGTACAATTCGAGCTCTGTGCAGCAGCACATAGTAAAGCGAAAGCCTAGAGGCTATTTACGCGATCGACGACGACAACGGACAAATTTTCCTAATGAGCTGCTGGAATCCCCCTAGTCTCTCGCAGTAGTCGCCGGAGAATCCGCGAGAGAAATAGCCGAGCCATACGATGGACTGCGCAGCAGCAGCGGCGTTAAAGCTTTTTCTAGTACGAGTTGATGTATGCTACACGCATGTAACGTATGTCTCGCGAACGCATAGCGCAATGTATAATACGTTGCCTCGGATCAAGAGTTGGAACGGGTTAGGCTCTATATATTATACGTGTACTATCTGTAGCGTTACCATAACGTAACGGAAAGGGAATAGCTATCTTTTATACCATAGCTGCTCGTGGCTCGGCAATGAGGGGGATTAAAAAAAAAAGAATTTATGGCATTTTCCGAGAATCGTGGTCGAGCCAGGAGAAGACGAGAGAGAGAGAGAGAGAGGCTCTCGAGGATGTTGATGGGAAATCTCGTGTGCGATACACGCACAATATTGTGCCCGGCAGTGACAACATACGAGCTTGTGGTAGTGCACGCAGCTTGACGAAATCGCAGCGCGAATGACAGCCGCGAGGACGACTGGATTCCGTATGCACAAGGGCCGCGCTCGGCGCTTTTTTGCCATCCTATAACGCAGAAACAGTTATCGTGAGCGCTGAGCAGTAGCAGCAGTAGCTTTTTCATCTTCGCACACCGCGTTCCATGAGGCGCGTGCGCAACGACACAAGCTTTTTAAATGCAACGCGTATTTTGGCGAGAACTTTCGCATTAGATCGTGATGTAAATAACGTCAACAACGTTTCTTTTCATCAGCTGCTTTTTGTCTAGACTTGAACAATTATTTTGACTTTGCCTCTTGCGGATTTACAGTCAAAGATACTCGTCATCTAGTGTTAGAAATCTCACACATTTTTTGAGCAATTAAATCATTATTTAAACGTTAATTTTCAATCAAAATGTTCAAAGCAGTTCTCTTCTGTTTCTGTTGAAACCGAGTCAAATCTTTTTGATTTAGTTTTGTTTTAAAAATGACCTATATCACAAAATGCACTTTCATGCAATACTGATTCATTAATTTTCAACGAAGACTTCATTTAAAGGTAGCGTAAGTAAAATTAATCATCCATAATACCTTTTTTTTTAATTTTATTGTGTGCTTCCACATTCAATTTTAGATTTTTTCAAGTACATATTTTCTTATCTAAATACTTGCTCGGGTACTACAATAGTTATTAATATTATAAATTGATTGAAAAATTTGATCTCCCATATCATATAAAAATTGCTTCATGTATAATGATAAAAATTAAATAAATAATAACGTCAAAGCATCAATATTCTTTAGTCAACTCAATTGATTCAAGTCTCTAAAATAATCATTCAAATTGATAAAGAGTTTTACTTCCATCTCTAAAAGCAGATATGTACGGATGGGGACGAATCGCAAAAGCGAATACACCTGTAAACCGGATGCTCGCGCGAGTTCTCTCTATCACGTACATAATTATGCATCGGCCTATATACACACACACACACGCAAAAAGCTACATTTATACGAGAGAGCTGCGCGCGCATGATGCAGCTGCGGCAAAAAACGATATCCTCCTGTCATTGTAAATTCATCAGCGTGGTCATGTAGAGCTCATACACACACACACATGTTTTAAATCGGCGTTAATCCAGAACAAAACCTTGGCCGAGCGCTGACGCGGCTTACATTGTAAATAAGCGAGCGCGTGTGCATGCGCTAGGTAGTTAAATTAGTGCTCTTTTTCTTTCCCTCCCTCTCTCGTACTGCCCCTATTGCACGTATGCAGCGTATTATATGTATGAATACTCACGCAGGAGGTAACAAAAAATTGAAAAAATAAAAATAAATAAATAAATGAAAACAAAACTTGCATATACGAACGAATGCATGTGTGTATGTGTGCACGCACGAAGGCAAAAATGAACGAGAGAAGTGAAAGACGAAGTAAAAAAAAAACGAAGAAGAAATAACGTAAGGATACTGGAGGTAGAGGAAAGAAGAAGAGATAGAGACAAAGGACGAAAAGCAAAGGCCCCGGGCGAGGTCAGCTACCGCCTCCACTGGGCTCTCTCTCTCTCTCTTTCAGCTCGCTCCCACCCTCGAGTTGTAGCTGCTGCTGCTGCATGCAGTAAGCAAGCGAGCATACATGTACGTATATATAGCTATCGAAAGAAAGTCAAGTGCCTCTGCTGATTACCCGTACACCGCTGCTGCTGTTGTTGCACTGCGATGCTGCTTGTGCGCAGCAGAGGGCGGGACACAGCTGTAATGAGCACTGTCAAAGGGGTGCTCAACTTCTATATTTATACCTGCGTGCTCGGGTGTGTATGTACGGCTATATATATACTCGAGTCCGAAACGCGTGCATTTCTGCAGTTGGTCTGCGAGGTCAGGTGCGCGAGAGACAGCTCCGCGCGTGTGTTTATTAATCGAGACTTTTCCATTCTCGATGCCGATTGTGTTCAAGCTCTCTGTGCAATCTGTATAGCTCGCTCTGTGTAGGATCAATTTTAGACACATACAGCCGCGTAGTCAGGAAGTATACACGGCATAACTGCTCAATTTTTCCGCCTTATCAAAGAATCCGCTTTATCGTTGAAATTTCCCCCTTTGGTAAATGCGTGCGTATAATACACATTCGCGCGCGATTCGGCGAGTACATCAATCTATATCAAGCGCGGTATATGCCGGCCAAAGAATGGCCGTGCAAATCGCTCGATGACGGGACAGAATCTCACTCTTTCTCTCTCTCTCTCTCTATCTTCGCCCGCAAAAGCGGCGTACGCATTACAGCGGGAGAATACACGTTTTCCACCAGCCTGTAGCGCAGCGTGTATATCTAAGGTAAAGGACTGTCGGCGGTGACGGCAAGCCGAATTATGGAACGATGTTATTTTAAGTTTTCCATGGGGGATCCCGGATATAATACAAGAGCGAGAGCGAGAGAAGCTATAAGGCGCTATATACGCCCAAAGTCCTAATCGTCTGTCTCTTCACGCTCCTCCGCAACCCGGCGCTATACAGAAGAGGGAATATATAAAACGCGTGTTGTGCGCGGGCGTGTTCGGGCCAAGGGTGGACTTGACTTTCCCCGCGCGTATATATATCCATACGGCTCGAGCTTTGACGTCCGTGTGCCTGTGTGTGTCTGTGCGCTGTATACAGAGATCCCCCGGACGAACGATACATCTTTCGTCGCTATATATATACAGAGAGCAGAGAGACTTGGACTTTTTTACGTATGTAACGTCTTCTCGCACGCGCGATCGTGCCGAGTATGGTAGTGGGTGTGGGTGAGGGTTTTGCGAGCTTTTTGCTCGGCTCGCTTCAGATCTCCACCCCTATATAACGGCTAAAAGATTCGCGCGCGTGTACGAGTCACTACTGCTCTATGCGCCTATGTGGGGTGTGTGCTCTTCTTTTCTATATACCACTGCTTTCCAAACGTTTTACACTCTTTTACATGTAAGAAACCTGTTGATTCGATATAGCGCAGGCCGAGCCTCTCTCTCTCTCTCTCTGTAGTGCTTCGAGGCTGTTTATTTTAAAGCAACTCTTGGATGTTGGGTGTTCGAAATGATGAAGTTGTATACGGACGCATTTATATGTATTACTTTTCGTTTGACATGTGTTACGCCCGATTCCGCGTTCACCAAGTTGAATGGATTTACCATAATAAAAATGAATATCTTTTTATAATTTTAACAATTAGACTTTTTTCATAGCTATCAAGAGTGCGATCGTATAATATTTTATGGCGACGAAACACAGCAGCAGCACCTGCAAATACTAGAAGGTGCAATTATGTGACTGCGGGTGTCTCAAAAAGAGATCGAGAGTCTGCAAAATTTCTCTGCTCGCCCTTAACAAATGCTGTCACACACACACGCACACCTGCGAGCATGGTATTAATGTATAAAATTTAATTCATTTGTACGTGTGTACCACCAGTCGTGTATAGCTCCTGATGGATTTTCGTCGTATTATTTTTCTCGCGCTGTCTAATGGAGTTGATTCATGCGATATCGATGTAATTTTAGAAAAATGTAGCTTTCGAGAAAATTAAATTCACGCGTCGTTATTAAATCCCGAATTCTCGCCAATGCCGAGTTTGCTTCGCGCGATGCGAAGTGCTCTGTATGCGCGCGACAAAAACTTATCACACAGCGCACGTACTATAATGGCAGCGCACCTATGCAATGCATAAAACGTTTCGCAATAATTCACGTCCGTCTCTCTCTCTCTCTCTCTCTCTCGCACTTCATATAATCCTGGCACAAAGATATCTCGCAGCTGAAACAAGTGCAGTAGCTGCTCGCCGAGAGGAATTCACACTTTTTTGCCAGGCAGCTCGCGCGAGAGTTCGCCATCCGCATCTGTAACTATACTCCGCGATGCGGACGGTCATTTGTGATCTCCCATGCGCGCACAAAGTGACACCCGACACCCGGGCTCGTTGTATTATTATATATACAGCATGAAAGAGAAAGAGAGCGAGAGACAATTTGAGCGTCTCTAATCTTTTTATATCGAGTCGTGAAAAATTTTCTACCTGCGCCACGAAATGCCGCCACGTATACACACATATCTTCGCGGGTGAGATGCACTTTTTGCTTTTCGAAACGCGACGAGAACATCGATTACGCGATATATCTTGTGGTACGTCGTCGTACGACTCAAACTTTTCAACGAAGAAACTTGGAAAAACCGTAAACATATTTAAGCATTTTTAGGAAAGGAAAATACATGCATTGCAAAGTCAGTATAAAATGGTACTTGAAAATATAGAAACACAATTGAATAAACTTGATTTGTGGATGACTTACCATAAGTTCGATCTGTCATCGGCTCGCACGCATCTGCAAAAGAAACATAAAAATAAAAATAAGATGAATTTCGAAGTATTGGTGAGAATTTTTTTGATTATATAATTGACAAAGGTAGTGAACTGGTATTCGAGAATGCACATAATGTCTCGAATAATTCATGATTTCTCGAGAAAGAAGTAAAATTGTTTAAATTTCGCCTGGAATAAGGTGTGGGATGATGATTGCCCGAAAAAAAAAAGAAAAAACACGAAATTCGTATGAATGTAGGAGCGCCCTTTCATCGATAATGACGAGCTCTAGTACACTTTTTTCGTTTCCAAATACACCTATTAGATGAAAGCTTTAGAGTGAATGGACGATGAAAAGAAGTTTAAGGAAAAATGAAAATTGAAAAATAATTTTCTACATACTTGATATTATTATTTTACAAAAAAGAAAAATTTAATAAAGAACGTTGACTTGACGCACCTAATGGGCCAGTATAGCTGTATGTTATGTGCATCAGTACTAATACCGACATCATAATTCATCTGTGCCACGTGCGATTTTGGCTCGAAGGTAGAAAAAAAAAAAAACAAAAAAAAAGGGAAGAAGAAGGAGGACGAGCAACACGTCTTACGTGGCGGAGGCACACAATTTGGAGTAAGGTGAACGAATTATCCCTCGGCAGCAGCAGCAGCAGCAGCAGTGGACAAGGCACATCAAAGCATTAGGCCATGTTTCCTGTTAGAGCTGGTGCACACGCGCGGCCGCCTCGAGCTATTATAACACATACACATCGTATACCACCACCGCCGCCGTCGCCGAGCATTATATACAATTTTTTTTTCCTCTTTCTCTCTCTCGATTTTTACATTATTATATGCATGTATTGTGGAGCGAGTTGTGTAGTCACGGGCCTGAAGCGCAGCGCAGCACACTCACACACGGACGGGACAAAAAATTACCCGCGCTATTTTCAATTTCTGCGATTCTTTGCACAGCTGCGAATTCTTGCCGTTTGCTGCAGCGTCATCAGTGAGCGCGGCGAGGGTAATGCGCGCGAATCGCTGCATAAATTAAGCGCATCGAGGGAAAGAGAGAGAAAGAGCCATGTCATTACCATTGGCATTCGATGAAATGTTAAAGTGTGCACGAGGAATCGTGAAAAAAATTATTATTCTCAACGTGCCAAGCCTAAACACTGGTTTGAAACAATATAATTACCAACGCACAACGCGGGGCCCGGAAGTATCCGAAATAAAGAATTTCAACGCGTTTTCGCATTATGCGCCTACCTGTATCGAAATGGTGTGTATGCATGTGAGAAATGAGGCGCGGTTTCCCGTATTATACGCGTACGTATGTAATGTCTATACATGATATATGCACATACGATGCTTATATGCAGTCGCTTATAGCAGCAGCATCAGCAACACACAAGCTCGATTCGATATGTGTATGATTGCGGAGAGGATCGAGCACGCGTCGGGAATCTTGTGCTCTCTCACCTTTGGGCGAGCGCGAGGTGCAAAGATCGACAAAGCCGATAAAACCAAAACGATACACACACACATGCAGATACTCGTTTCTCTTTCTCTCTTTCTTTCCTCTTTTACTCTCGCCTTCGTCGTGCCGTTGTCCTTCCGATGTGTTATAGCGCTGTGCTGCACTCGCGAGACTTTCTCAGCTACATCTGGTATTCCGTTTCGCGTCTCGGCGTCCTAGTGTTCGTGTGTGTGTGTATGTATACGAGGTGCGAACAGACCGGCACCTCCCAATGAAATATAATGTGCCACACGCGCAGATACCAATCAGCCCGCGCTGCAGCAGCACAATCCGCTCACAGTGTCGCGTGTGCACACACAAGTATGTGTGTGTATGTGCGTATTCTAATATTTTTCAGGGAAACTGCGCGCGTTTGCTCGACGAATCGCTAATGGTCTGCTTGGCTGCGACGCAGAGGCAGCCAAGCAGAAAACGATCGACGATAAATATTAAAAAGGTTTCCGTATCTACGTGCTTAAATCCTTTTTACTGTTTTTAAGGGGCTCCGCGTGCGCATTGGTGCCTGCACACTGCGCTTCTGTGCCGTGTGCTGTGGCTGCCTGCGCTAGTGCACTATGAATTTAGCATCGACTCGCACCTATACTTACGCACGCACGACAAACCACACACGGGCGCGAGCGAAAATTGATTTGGCATGCGTAACGCGCGCGCAGAGAGAGAGAGAGAGAGAACGTCAAAAAACGTCGAAGAAGTCGTAAAAATTGAATTATGCATTCACGACGTTGTGCAACGATCGCCGCGATGAAGAGGGTTGGGATGAGAGACGGTCAAATGGTAATTAGTCAAAGTGTGAGGTAAATTTCGTCAGGTGCGCAACAGCCGAACCGCGAATATATTTACGAGCTGTGACGGTATTTCAAATGCTTCAGCGAGAAATCGGCATTTATAAAATTTATCTCGTACACGAATCTTTTTCGGATATGCGCGCGGCTTCAGACAACGGCATTCTCTGCTGGCGGTAGCAGCGCGAAGCTCTCATTACCAAACGCTCGAGACACAATTATTCAACAGGTATTAAAAGCCTATTGCATATGGAAAAGAGTTGAACCTAAGCGCACGCTCTTGTATATTAGTAAGCTAATTATCTCACCGCGTATCAATTCACATAATTAAAAATAATCTTCTTTCTTTTTTCATATGTATATCCCAACATCGTTCGATGTTAATCTCAGAAGCTGACTCGAGACTCTCGGCTGCGATAAGGATAAACATGTATAAACAACGCCGAGCCGCCAGCGTATACAAAAGTGAAAATATTAAAAATGATAAATGAAGCATTCAAGTGGTTGTCTAGCGCAGTGCGCGCACACACACACATACGCTCGAGCCTCCGAACATCAGTAGCAGGAGTAGCATTGAAAAAATCTATTAATTAGTGGTGCCAAGAGAACTCTTGACTTTTCACATCTTTTTCAATTGAATAACGAAGCGAAAGAGCTGCTGTGGGCGAATTATTTATGCCATGCATTTCCGCGGATGGAGGTAAAAAAAAAACAATCGTGAGAAATTATCATATATTGCATTCTCGACGAGCTTGAATCCTAATTGCTTGTTCAGCTTTTGAAGTGGAAATTGGACTGCGAGTCGCTGCTGCCGTGGATCGGCTCATAACTATATACGTTTTCAATTCAAATGGAATATTTATAAATGCGTATGTGTGTGCATTCAGAGTTGTATTGTATATTGTGCATCATCATGGGCCGTAGTACGATAAAGCCATGCCACGCGGAGTGGGCCAATTATATCGGCTGGGATTCGCAATGATTTATTTGTATTAATGGCTCGATCGTCGAGACTTTGATGTTCGAAATCAATTAATCAATTTAAGAACTCGATATTCGACGATAAAGTTTGAATCGTATTATGCAAATTAGTTTTGAAAGTTTAGATGTGAAAACACACCGATTTTTGCGAAGCAATAAGAATAATATGGATCGGATACCTATCGAAACAAGTTTACTTATTATATTTTTGCATCAATATGGCACATATAGCAAAAATATATAGCACACACACACACACACACACACACACACACACACACACACATAGGCTAGATCGTGAACAATAATAACGCCTAAAAAGCTCACGACTCTCGTCTCGCTTTAATAGACATCGGCAGGCGGTCGGGGCGTAATTATCGAAGTCGGACAATGCATAATACGATCTCTGGATGCTTCTCATATAAGAAAGTATATTAATCGATGCGGATCCGCGGCTTTACAATTCACGTGCGATGAAGCTCGAGTATCATCGCATGTCCTGCATCGTGAGTCTCTCTCTCTTTCTCTGCGTGCGTTGCGTGTCCTGCCGCACGAATGCCGATGCCATCACTCGCGATCCCGCGCGATCATTGAATAACGAGTCTTATTGATTATGTAGATTACGCTCTTGGACGCGGGCGGCATATTATGATCTCCCGTACGTACAAACGTCGATGATGCTTTTATAGATCGGTCGGTATAAAATTACGAATGTGCGTTTGACATGCAAAGTGAAAATTTAACCTTGCGAGCGGGCTGAATTAAGGTCCATTTTTTCTTCTAATGATAATATCAAACTTTACAATTCGACCTCTGGATAGTATAATTTTAAATCGAAAAGTCATACGTGAAGTTCGAGATGCTCGAAAGCACGTAGCCGGTAGCTCGAGCGGCGTTTTGTACACATTAAAGGAGCAAAGCAGTGCCGGGGCGGCTGATCGTCTACACTGCACGCGAACCTGTATACGGGTGTGAAATTATTAAACAAAAAGTATCGCGCGGGAAGATTAATGATCCTTATACACACCGCGTCGAGTGTTTCGTTGTGCATATATGCACGCGTCCAGGAGAAAAAGCAAGGACGCGTCGAGCGAACGCCTTCGAGCACATAACGATCCGTCACCACTTTTGGCCCCGGCTGCTGCTATGCTGCTGCTGCTGCTGCTGCATTATCATCGTCGCGTCTACTACGGCCATCTCCTCTTCTACATAATGTATAATACTTCGATCGACTTATTCTCTCGAGCAGAGAGGGGCGCGCGCGTGCTTAATTTCAATCGACTTTAGAACAAGAAAAACCAAAAGGAAGATGATGATGAGATGATCGACGCGTTGCGGCACTGCTGCGGCGGCAACGGCGGCAACCGAGGCCCTAAACAAAGGCCCAGGCGAGATGAGAGGAGGATACGTCCGGGTGTATAACTAATGGTCGCAAGAAAGTGTTTGCTGCGAAAAGAAGCGAGAGAGAGAGAGAGACGCTGTTGCGGAAGAGACTAAAATGAGCTTTTGGGGAAGCTGCTGTAAACTTAGCGGGTCCCGCCCTGGTCTCTCTGTAGCAAAAAATGGTTAAATTGACCGAAATGTAGTTATGTATATGGCACACGCGCGTACGTGCGCCTATACGCAGTTGCATTTAATGCGTTTTATATGTATACATAAAACGGACCCGTATACGCGAGGTTCAAGCTACGGATGCGCCCATCGTTGAAAGACTCGTTTGTTTCATTACCATGTAAGCGTTTATGCCTTTTGATTTAGCCGACATCAATAATCGATATCAATGTTGAATAATGAGTTGACTGTTGCGAAGGAAATTGGATTGTATTGAATTTTGCATGGATTCGATTGAAAGAATGGAGTGATCGAAGAAATACTGGAAAATTAAAGGCGATATAAGCGTCAGTCCCTCTCCCTTGTAGAAATGTTCTATGTAAACAATGGCCTTATGACTAAAAATTACTGACCATTCAAAAATGTTTTAAAATACATGACCATTAATTATTTTGTTTTCGGCCATTTTTCTGTTTCACTGGCCTAAAAGTGGCGATTTAATTGCTTCAAAAAATTTTGAATAGCTTTCAACCATTACAAGTTTCCACCACTAGATGGCGAGTACCTTGACCTTACATAAATCTGTAAGCAGCAAAATAAAAATAACAGTATAAGTAAGAACACAGTTTTTAAATCGAGGATCGAGGAGTATTATGATTGTTATATTATAATCGAAAAATTTTTTCGAAAGTCTATGGTATAGATTGTTGCGTATTTCTACCGGTCAAGTTGAAGTTTCTTTACATGCGTAGAAAGTTTACAGATTGTTGCCAAATTTCAATGCAACTTGTTTCTCCTACAAAAATGTTAGAATAAACGATCCTCGAGAATTCCATTATCGTTACTTTACTATATACACCGCTCGCCATTATTTGCGTAATGTTCATCTGTATATCCGCATAGACGAATGCGCAGGTACACTCAAGAGTGCACGAGCTCGTACAGTGGGCAAAAATGTGTGTATAATATATATTGCACGCGATCGTGTTCGGAAATTGCATATGTAAGCGTGCACACGATGAGCTGTCGAGTCCGGCTGTGGCGGCGGCGGCATTTTTCCGAGCCGACGATCAATCTTTTTTTCTCTCCACGAGCTAATCGTTTCTGCGTATTGCGACAAATTTACCGCGTTTGTGTCAGCTCGGCGATCTCCCGCAACACACGCGCGCACACACTCACACGTGCATACACAGGCGCTGAATTGTAATATTATCATGCGCTGCAGAAAGAGATGGTTTGGGTGTCTGCATACGACCTCGAGAGCAAATATGTATATTTTACATGTATATTGTTTGTTTATTTCTCGTCTTTCTTTCTCTTCTGGTCATGCGTCGTTGGATTCTCGTGCCACCCTTTGACATATCGTAATTTATATACAGAGATTCGTCGGAATAGTATGTACAGTATTGTTGATCACGTTCGTACTATTTTGAATAAAATGAGTCATTTTCTCGTCGTCCCTTGGGTCTCTCTCGTATTATGTATACATAAATGGATAAAAGATTGCCCTCGAAATGAGAGAGAACTCTATACTCGGCGCGACGCAGGGTTAACGCGGGACTCGACGACGAGTTCGATCAGTCAACCCTTTCATACTTGTCTCTCATTTTTGGGGAATATACGAGCACAAGAAGTAATCTAGAGCGAACGGCGAAATGTTTTGTATACGCATATTTCCCTTTATTCGGATTTCCATATAATAGACGCGTGTGTGCTGCTGCTGTTTGCTATACTACCGCTGCGGCGTGGGCGAGTTCTCGAATTTCTGCGCCCGGGATTGATTCATTTATTGTTTCCCCATCGCTTCTCGCTTTGTTGTGTGTACACGCACGTACTTTTCCCGGGCTTTTACTCGAACGTGGAAAGAGAGAGACAGAGCGAAATTCGAGTGAGATGGATGGTCTTTCACTCGACGATAGGCGCATGGAAATATTCTCATATTTTTCCTTCCTTGTGTATATATAAAAATGTACACGCGCGTCGAAGATTGTCTTTGCTTATAGCAAATCGATCCCGATGTTGCAGAGTTAGCGCCAGTGCGCAAATTATGTAAACACACGCAAGTTCGATTCCCTCGCTTGTATTATTACTGTGTCCGTGCGTATGTAACGAGAATTTTGGTTGAATATTCTTCGATGAAATATTCAGGTCAGAGGAATAAAATTATCAGCACAAGCTCGGATTTAGAAAAACATAACGGACGAAAAAAATCATTTACATTTTTGTCCGCTTATATGGATATACGATTTCAAGATTATGTATATAATATGCAGCTCGCAGCGCACGCGGATTCAATTGTGCGTATTTTGCACATATCGTGTGTATGTGTGTACAATCAAGTTACAGTAATATAGAGCGGTCACAATACATATGAAATGTATGCAATCATACGCGTATGGAATGCGCCTCGCATAAAACTGCAGTTCGAGCGAGTACAGAAAGAAAGAGAGAGAGAGAGAGAGAGAGAGAGAGGCAGAGATAGCATCGAAAATAAGCCACCGAGCAAAAGTCGCAATCCCAGCGTGATATTCAAATCTGCGCTGAAAAAGTATAGAATATTATATGACCTGCAAAATGCCGGCGTCGCTCGATCCAGCGTTATTTGAATAAAGTCGCGATATATCGCATTTCTCGCTTCGCGACGTAAACGTACTTACTTGGGCGCGATTTTCGCACTCTTCGCCGGAGCGACTGACATTTATCATTTGGAGCGTTTTATAATAGGATCATTTTGTTAGTAGCCTACTGGCGCGGAGGATTTGTAAACATACTACATAAATGCTCCATAGTCATTGCGCGGGAGCCGCGACTGCCTGTAATTGCGATATGAGAGCGAATGTAAGCGTGTGTGTGTATGTGTGCTGCAGCGCGTCTCGATTGTGCTCGCGCCAAGTGAACGAGGCCGTTCGGCGACTTACAGTTTAGTTCTTGCGCGACGCGGCGAATCAATGCTGAAAAATCGAAACGGAAAGCTGTGTCTTCTAGAGATTTTCAATGAGTTATCTCGCGCAGGTTGATTTTCAATAAATTCAAATCTCGTTAACGGACGAGAGTTTATTTGTGTCGAGAGGCAAAAAACGACCGCAGTATTGTTACTACTGCTGCTGCTGCACGATGGAAAAATAATAAACTGCTCGCCGCGCGGCTACTAGTAATATAGGACTTGAAATGATTTTCAACGCACGTAGACCAGTATGGAGTATGTGTGTAGGCAAATTTACGAGCGCAATTATCATTACAGCGCCTCGCAGTCTATCCGCGGCAGCCGCTGCTGTTGCTCTTTACTCACGTCTGTATTATTCGTGCGCGCAAGCGAGTACACACAAATCATACTCGTATTGCGGATGGAACAAAAAAAACATATTAGCTCGCACTTGCAAGGCAATATAATCGTGTCCAGTGAGCGATCTCGCGACGATAAAGCTAAGGAATAAGAGAGTATGCGATGGTATAGGCGCGAAAGCTCAACCTTTCGATAGCCGCGTGTATGTGTGAGGTGTTTATCGTTTTTATTCGTGAAATATATTTGCATATCTACGAGGCTATATTCTGCGCGGAAATGATTTAACAGGATTCGCCGGAAGTACGCGCTAGACGAGATTCTATTGCTCGCTTGAGCCTTGCGTATACGGCTCGTCTGTCTGCACAGAATGCAAATGCTCAAATGCGCAGATTCATCTTTTCATTATTCGGACGAAATCTCAGATTCTTCTTCTTTTATTTTCATTCATTTCGTCTATTGTGTAGGTCGTCTTTTTTCCTCTTTTTTTTCATCAAAACCGAGAGAGAAGTTCGATGAGATTCGTATAATGGCGATACGCGCGAACGCGTGCCTACTTATGTAAAGCCCATAAAGTCATATTCCGCACAATTACGAGAGAGGTACAAAAAAAAATTATATTTATGGCTTTGGTTAATTATAAATTTTTTTACACCGCTCCGCGCATTGCCATTGTTCGCGCGTACTATATACGTGTGCGTGTGTATGTGTGTCTATTCGTATGTGTACACGAACCTTAGCTGCTTATGCATCAACCAGCGCATATATGCACGTACATATATTTCATATATGCAATACCCTCGTTATTGTATAAATAACGCACGGTGCAGCTCGACGCGATGCGCACGCGCTCTCGAACTCGCGCGGGCACTCTCTCTGTCTGTGTGCGCGATGCGAGTATATATCTAGAGAAGAGTGAAAGAGAGAAGCCCCGAGTAGCAGAGTGCGTGCGTGCACACGCAGTTAGTGCGCATACGTGCGCGATCTCGAGAGCGATTTTTAAACACCTCTTATGCAAATGTAATTTCATAATTATGCTCGCGAACGAGCAAGCCTGCAAGCGCGTGATCGCGAGGTACTTATACATAGCGAGGAGGTAACATTATACGTATACACATAATATTCGTCTGAAAATTTTTGTATATCTTCATCGGTAGGCATATTTTATATAAGGCCGGGCTCGACTATCCTTTTACGCTATATATGTATATGTTTTATATTACGTGCGCGGTTATCAAAAAAATAAAAATAATAAAAAAAGGAGAGCAGCAGCAGGAGAGAGAGAGAGAGAGAGAAAAAGTTGCAAGTAATAAAATATTATCGCGATGTGCAGCTACGCGCGAGAGACCGAGTTTCCCATGATGCACGCGCGAATTCACAAAGTGTACGCACGGGATGGGAGCTTGCATAAAAATTTTTGTGCATATCAATTGCGTGTGCGTGTGCATGCGTTTATAACATTTTATACGTATACGTATGTATGCGGCCGGAGGCGATTCAACGTGGCCGGTGGCCGTGCGCCGCGTTTTGCGTACACGAGAGAATGATTTTCCGAAAACGCGCGCGTCTATATAACGTTGCAGAAAAATGCTGCAACTGTTCTTTCTAGTGTGATTGTTTACCGAGAAATATAAATATATGTGCCGAGCTACAGTCAGTGGAGAGGAAAAATCCAATGCATCCGCGTATGCATCGCGTATACGACTGGCCGGCATGCGTCGATCAAGCGAAAAACTACATTCGTAGAGTCGCTCGCGCAACACAATCGTGCATACACGCGTATATAATACATCGATATGCAGCTACGGCTGCACAAGATAGGAAGTCGAGAGGGAACATCGCGCTTGCGCTTCTGCCTCGCGCAAATGTAAGTGTAACGAGCCGTACATGCTACCTATATATTCCAGCGGTAGGCAATAGCAGCAGCAGCAGTAGCACAGAGACCAGAGAGCAAAGACCAGTTCGGGGAAATACGTGACATGCTTTTGACCAAGCCTCTATTTGTTTAAAACCCGGAACTCTAACGCGACGAGCCGCAGTACTCTACTACTGCTAGTAGCTATAACTAGCTATACAGCAGCGCGCGGCAGTTTCATTGTTGCGCGAAATCACTCTCGTCTTCGAATGAGCGCGCAAGCGCCTAATTACTCCAATATTATGCCGTGTATTTATAATTGCATCCATATGTATACAAGCGCGTAGGGGGGACTTTCCGCGCGGCGACGGTCATCCGCTATTATAATATGCGCGACGGTAGAGAGAGAACAACGTCGTTACCAGCGAGTGTGAACCGATAATTTTTTTTTCTTTGGTGCAACGATGCCGCGCGCAGTCGATCGCTACAGGGTTCGACCGAAGTAATTCTGTCATTTTCGAGGCTGCAGAGCGCAAATATTTCCATTATCGAGTATCGGTAAAGATCGATAGTTAATTTTTCCCCTTTAAATCAATTACCCCCGTTATACTTTGTCAAAAGCTGTTTCGACGCAAGCTCAACCGAGTTTCACCTGTTTTACAATGAGGAATTTATTATTCGAAAGCTCGAACGATGCACCGAATAAAATGCCGCACGCACGTGCTTGGGTTGCAGTACAGTGCAGTACGGATCCTCGATGCATCGAACTTGTACACACACCCATTCACACACTAGCACACGTATACGTATATATCGTCGGATGGGCGGTGTATACGGCGTACGTAATAATTTCGAAGTCCGTGTGCAGTCACGTACAGACCTGTATATAAAATATATACAAATGCGCGGCGAGCGAGATTCGAGTGAAACCATCGGCCACATACATGCGCGCGCGCATTTTTAATCGAGTAATTTAAATGTCGGTCTAAAAATCTCGACCTCTCTGCGCGGCGCAATATTGTTATGTGGGATGCCCATGTGTGGGTATGCGTGCGCGTATACGTTACGCGAAAATATGGCCTAATTAACTCGGATGCGCGCACACGTAAAGATTAATAAGGTATTATAACGTATGTGCGCGCGAACAAAACGAGTCGTGCGCATGCTTACATGTGCTAGTGTATGTGTGCATGTGTGTACATTATTGCGTGCTGCACTCGCCAGCGTATATAAGAGAGAATCCCTTCTGCATATCGAAGCGAATCTTCTCATCAAAGTGGGCATATAAAGTCGTACTCCTTTACCTCCTTCTTCTTGTGTTACTGCTGCTGTAGTGATGCCAAAGTGCAGCGTTAATTTCGATTTCTTCGTCCGTGACCCTGTCTGAGAATGTCCCTATGATGCATCTATATATTGCACTTTATAATTCAAAAGCTTATCGAAATTATCAAAATAGCCAGCTAAGCTGCATTGAAATTATCATCACCATTATTTTTATAATACTTTAACTCTGCCCTATACACGACTTTGCATATCGCCCCCTAATTTTATCTCTCTTCGCGTCTTATATGATGAACGTCACTTTCGCATGCAATTTTTTTACCACAAATGAAGACCTAATTTAACAAAAATAATGACCTGATGACCAAAAAGTGACCAATTCAAATGATTTAAAATATATTACCATTGACTGACTCGTTATGGGCAATTTTTTGTTAAAATTATTTTACAAATTAAAGCGAATTCAAATAAATTGAAAATGACAATTAACTATGTAACGCCTGAATTGACCATTTCTAGACAATATTTTTAGTGATGTTATTACCTCGACTTGCAAGTATTTTAAAGTGTTAACAACCAGCACTACTTATCCTTGACTATTGCCTTTTTTCTTGCGCTTTCCAAGAGTTCAGACACACGCCATCTAGCGGCAAATAATGTACTATGTGATGTTTCACAAAATGAGAACGAACCCCAAAAACGACCTTCAACATAAGTATTTTGTTAAAAAATTCGAAAAAAATGTTAAAATTGAATAATTGAATAATATATTATAATTTGAAAAATTTTGAATGTAAAATTAAAAATGTTTTTAATGTTTAAAAAAGTAAAAAGATGTCATTGAAGTTTTAGGAAAATCAATTGCAAATAATCTACTCATCTATCTAAGTTATATGAATTTGTCCTCAAGTAGAACAATCAAGAGTTTACATACATCATCACATTCGCGAACATGTAAAAATAATAATTATGAATTTTTTTCGTTTTAAACTTGAACGAATAGCTTGCATGTGCGAGATTACGCGAGCTCGTACAACAGGCATTCCACAAAGAAGGAGCCGTAAAGTTTTATCAAAAGACTGCATCGTAAATATACGGGGCGGCCGCGCGCGAAAAGCAGCAGCAAAAGCATCCGGATTCAAATTACGTGCCTCTCTCTCTTTCTTATGTTTATTTATCATCCAGTTATTAAAATTACATTAAGTGCCTAACCACAGTGCACTTCATTCAGTTGCGCGGCCCTTATGCATTATAGGACTCTAACTCGTGTGTCCCTATGCACGCATTAACAGCGACGAGTATTCGCGAGTGCAGCAAAAATGTCAATTTTTGCTGTGTGTGTGCTCTTCTTTCGACGCGCTTCTCTTTCTTTTTGTATGTTTCTCTTCTCTTCGCTATTATGTGCTTAGGTATATTTTTCCTCCGTTGAGACTCCTTTTTTTTTGGATTTCGCGTATTGTTCGATCGCATAGTGGGGTGGTGCGCGCTTAATTATGTAAAAATTGCCTGCCGTACGCGCGCGGGGAATGCACGTAGGCACTTTTCACGGCAACGTGTATTTGTAATAACAGCTTTCACGATCAATTTAACGAGTTAAAAGGGCAAGCTTAAGTATATGCATGTGGTACATGTATACAGCGGCAGTATATACGAGCACGAGTACAACAATGTACATACATTATATATACTGCGGCGAGGGGCGCGAAGAAAATTTCTTCATCTTTTTTGCACTCGTTTATACGAAACGCGTTGCAATCGAGTTCGGATGAGCGCACCCAGGTTACGGACAAATTGTCCTCTTGACGAATAATTGCATTCGTCTGTGTACGTACAAAACAAACTCCAGTGCTCGCATCGAGTTCGCTGTTGTGTACACGATACACGCATCTATATGCTAATCGTGGAGTGGTCGTGCCGATCGCAGCACGCGGCGCATTTTTGCATACGATGATTAAAAATGATTAAAGTTGGCATAATTGCCAGCTCGGAGTTATAGACTGGCGCTTCTCTGCGTATGTACGTGTTTGAGTGAGCGTATGTGTGTGTTGGTAGGGGGGAGATGTTCCGCGCGCATAAAATTGAAATCATTCGCAATAAGCTAGAGTAACATGAAGTTATTACGCGGTAATATGTCAAGATTAATTATATCGCGGACTTCCCTGAGCGATGCAACTGTGGCGGTAAGAATTGTTTCGCCTGCATGAATATCCACGCACCGCGTCGACCTGTAAAAAATTGACTGCCTTATAATGTGAATTGTGAATTTTGTCTACGCTGATCATAATTTTTATTAAACAGGCGTGTTGTTGAGGATCGTCTCAAGTGAGCTTCTTTTGCAACCTGTACTGTTAAGGAAAATGAGAATTTCAAGTTAAAATAATCAATATACCTATGAGAATGTCTCTTATCGGCTATAGCAAATAATGAAAATATCCCGACCGTACACTTTCTTTTATTTATTTTTTATTTTTGTAAATTATATACATACAGAAATATGTAGCGAACAAAGCCAATGCATTAGCTTGATATATACCTTTTTTTAAGCGCGAATCGCTATCTCTTTTTTTTCCGATTTTTAAGCGAAAGATAAGACGAGCGTGCAAGAATGATTCACTCAAGGCATAAACACCACAAAACGGTTGGATCGAGCTCGACGTTCGGGACTCGGAGCGTAATCGATCTTGGCGTATATTTACACGGTAATCCCGTTTGAGCCATACGCATTTTGAGGAGCGTTCATAATATATCCACCGCTGCTCGTCTGCCATCGATATCATTACGGGGCGCTGACACGCACGGCCCCCGACACACGCGTGTATGCAGGAAAACCGCATTTACCGACGAAAAATTTGGAGCCACGTGAGCACAGGCACACACACGGACACTTAGCATATTACCTCGACGTACCTCAAACATTATAAAGGCATAATAGCGCAAGAAACCGCAAGTCAAATGTGTACACACAACACGTGGACGCGCGGAAGCTTCGTCGCGCTCGATGTACAAAGCACATCGAGTCAAATTGTCTTTTTGAAAAGGAAAACATCGGATGCGCGCCAGTTGGCCATCACGCGCGCGATACTATGTAAATAGGCACCGCATAAAAAAGTTACGAAGAAAAAAAAAGAAAGAAAGAAGCAGCAGAAAAGATTGCAGGCGGTGCGACGACGCTGATATTCGTGTATAATGATTCGCGCACGCAGATCTACGCGTATTACACGAGGGAGAGACGCCGCCGTCGTCGTCGTATGCGGGCTGCCTTTTTTTCGTTTCGGACAGTCATTGCGGTTCCTTCGTACTTCACTGCTGTTTACCGGCCGAACACACGGCAGAGCCGTGGAACTCATCATCGTTCACCTCTGCGCTCCGCCGTAATGTGTATAGTCGGGACGCGCGCTAACCATATTGTGTCCGAAGACTCCGAAGCCGAATTTATTTTCTATCTCTCTCTCGTGCTCTTTCTCTCTATGCAAATCTCCGGGGTAAGGATGGATAATAAAGTCACGCGCTCACGCGCTCGATCATTTATCAGCTGATTTTTACATGCTGACGTATACGGCTATTGTGGCCCTGATCCAATGCATAGATTATACAGGCCTGCGCGCCCTTCGATCCGCAGTTCGATGTATTTCGTCTTCTTTCGATGAAAATTAGTTTGGCGGATCGATGGGCCTCGCACGCGTAGCGGCAACGATGATGATCGTGCAAAATATTATAATTTTATTCTCGCGTTCGGCAAATTTATTTCTTATATTTAAAATATTATATACGAAATGTATTGAGACGAGCTTGAGGCACGGTTTGCGCTGCAAGTTATGAGCGATTCTCTAAAAATGCGCTAATTTTGACTTTTTAATTCATAAACATTAAAATGATTCAAAATAAATAATCAAAAATTAAAATTTAATGAATTTTTCTTCAAGTGTCCTAAAATTAAATGAAAAGTAAAGAAAAAGTTTCGAACAATTTGCATTTTCTTTCTTTCTTTGGAACAAAAAGCTGTAAAAAGTTTGAAACCTATCAAAATTTCTATAGTTTGGGCATTTTTTCATGATTCCAGGACCTGAACAAACAATTATCAGCATCCACTTCGTTCGTGTATCGTCAAAAATTTCAATTCAGATTGAAGCCTCTAATTTCTTTTTTCGATGGTTTGTAAATTTGTTGTTGCATTTACATTCTAATTACAGCATAAAAACAGCATCATTGGAATGTTTTTTTTTTCACGTACTATTGAAAGAATTTACACTCGTATAACATTACATTTGAAACAGTTTGGCACCACTGTGTATGGCAAGTCGATGTAAAGTAGAAATGGATTATTTTAGATTCTATGTCACTAGAGTGTATAAACAGACAACAAAGCGACACACACTGCGTATAGAAGCGGTCGACGGTAGTGGGGGAAAGTTTTCACGGGGCGCTATCACAGTAGCAAGATCACCTTGCTAATATTACACGACCGATGTGTTCACTCGTTAGTGCGAAACTGAATTTCACGACGAGTAGGTGTTTACAAATTATTTAGATATTTAGGGCGTTTAACCTCAAATATTTTCAAAGTGTGTATCCTACAAATTTATAGCGAATGCATATAATTAAGAAAGTGATGGAAAACAGCATCAACTTAGTTAGGTAATAATGTTTGCGTTTTTATATAATCCATTTTTGATGGGTCATTTTAATAAACTACATTATTCTTCAGCATAAAGGAAGAACCATGTGATACTGGGTCAAATGCCGGCGACGGTTCTGCTTCCGATTCGGTGAACTACTGCAAAGACAAAAAAGTGGAAACATTGCCATTTCATGAATTATCCGTAAGTCCTTATTAATTTAAATTACTCTCTATTGATCGACTACAGTAAACTAACCCACAATTTTTATTTTAGGTTAAACATAAAAATGAGAATGTGACGCTTCAGGAGAGGTTAGATAAAAATATAATCATAGATTTTGAGTGCAAAGATGTTAAACTTGAAGTACCGTCTCTGTGGACAACTATATGCAAATCTGAGTATCCAAATTGTCAAGAAAAATATCAATCGAACAATGATTATAAAGAAGATAGAATATTTAGAAGAAAAAGTAAATTATTTCACGAGAACAAAAGGTGCCAAAAAACGTATGAAGGAAAAGTTGATCAACAAAGACATATCAACATGACAGTTGAAAGCATTAGATCATATAAATGTAAAATTTGCCAGAAATCATTTCGATACCGGTATGCACTCAAATATCACATTAATGCAGTACACATCAGCAGCGAACCCTTCGAATGTGATGTTTGTTATAAATCGTTTGGGCTAATACATAACCTTAAACGTCACATTAATGCAGTACACATCAGTAGAAAACCCTTCCAGTGTGACATTTGTCATAAATTATTTGAGCAAAAAAGTGTTCTTAATACTCACATGAATGCAGTACATGATCGCAGCAAACCCTTTGAGTGTGATATTTGTCGCAAATCATTTGGACGAAAAGGTGACCTCAAACTTCACGTTAATACAGTACACGATCTTAATAAACCTTTCGAATGTGAAATTTGTCACAAATCATTTGGACAAAAAATTAACCTTAAAAGTCATATAATTACAGTACATGATCGTAAAAAACCATTTGAATGTGAGATTTGCCACAAATCATTTGGACAAAAACAACACCTCAAAACTCACTTGAATACAGTCCATGTTCGTAGCAAACCCTTTGAGTGTGACATTTGTCATAAATCATTTGGGGAAAAGGGTACCCTCAAAATGCACATAAACGCAGTACATGATCGCAGCAAACCCTTTGAGTGTGATATTTGTCGCAAATCATTTGGACGAAAAAGTGTCCTCAAACGTCACTTTAATACAATACACGATCTTAATAAACCTTTCGAATGTGATATTTGTCGAAACCATTTGGACAAAAAAATGACCTCGATAAACATATAAGAACTGTACATGATCGAAGCAAACCTTTTGAATGTGATATTTGTCACAAGACCTTCTGCTCCAAGAGCAACCTCACTATTCACATAAATTCAGTACACAATCGTAGCAAACCCTTTGAATGTGAGATTTGTCACAAATCATTTGGACAAAAAATTACCCTTCAGCGTCACGTATATGGAGTACATGATCATAGCAAACTCTTCGAGTGTGATATTTGTCGCAAATCATTTGGACGAAAAAGTGACCTCAAAACTCACATTCATCCAGTACACAATCAGAATAAACCCTTTGAATGTGAAATTTGTCACAAATCATTTGGACAAAAAAATAACCTTAAAAGTCATATAATTACAGTACATGATCGTAAAAAACCATTCGAGTGTGACATTTGTCACAAGTCATACGGACGAAAGGAAGTCCTTAAAGAGCACATAAATGCAGTACATGATCGTAACAAAGCTTTGGAGTGTAATATGTGTCACAAATCATTTGGGCCAAAAAGGGTACTGGAAAGACACGTTAGGGGAGTACATAATCGGAGCGACCCTTCCAATAAGAGATTTGCTAACGTAAATACATATAATTATTGTTTAAAATATTTTCTAAAATGAGATTAATCCCGTAACATGAGGACCCAATAAGTATTTTTTTGCATGTATATTGCAATTATCGAAAACTGTTGATATAAATTTACCTTAACTTTGTGAAATAACTCTAAAATATTTTATACTGATATCAATTTTGTCATGACTGAAAAACTGCATTCTTGGTAAATAAACTAATTAACAATTATATATCACGTCTTGGACTAAATTTTTTTTAAACATTTTGGACTTGATAAAATCCATTCAAAATCCCTAATTCATAATGTGATACAAACATTCTGAAAAACTCACACATTCTCACGTATTATCAGAATGATCATTTCTTAAATGAATTTATTATATTTGTCTTGCTTTGTCATTTATTCATTCAGTAAAAATGAAAAGTTATTCGTCCCGGACATGCATACTCTCAGAGATTTACCCATATACGTAATTGCACTGAACTCGAGTCTATATGCAAACGAGAAAAAATACGTTATCATTGAGAAAAATCGAAACTCTGCTAGCTATGCCGCCGCCGCTGCTGCCACCGACACCGCCGCCGCGTGTGCGCGGCACTGAGAAAAACAACTGCCGATCCGCAACATTCAACCTTTCGTGTCACGGCGTGCGCGCAAATCGTGTTGTGCCTTCGGAAAAGAGCTAATAAATCCACGAATACGTATACGTGTGTGCATAAGCAAATAAGCGCGATTCTCCCGTACGTGTACGTACGAACGTGTGCATATGCATGCATCATACCGAGAATCCCGCGCTGGATGCAAGCGCGTAATTCGCAGCGAGATAAATGTACGAATCATCAAAGGATCTCTCGGCGCTGATGTGCAGCTGATCTGCTGCACAGCGCGCCTATACATATAGATGCGAGAAAGAACGAGAGGAATATTATAATGTTGTACGTATACATATGCACACGACGCGCTCGGATGAATAATCTCGCTCGCTAAGTTCGGAATGAATCTTTGTGATTCACGATCGGAGAGAAAGAAAGAGCGAGAGAGAACCCTGTACTTGAGAGGCTAGAACGAGGGCAGCCGGCGCGCGCGCGCGAGAGAGAGAGAGAGCCAAGTTTTTTATTGCTTATGTTATACCGCGAGCGCGAAGGTCTAATTAGAGAAACTCACCGGTACGTATATTATAACGTATATACTGTACGAAGCTAGACGTTATATAGCGCGTATAGTGCGGAACAGGAGCGCGTGCGCGAAGTGCACCGCGCGGTGCAGTTATTATCGTTTGACACCTACTTGTGCTGTTGTTGTTGCTATATAGATATACACGCATATAAAAGCCAAGTAGCAGCGCGATCTTGTATACTTTATATACGTATTTATCCGCGAGTGTACCTATATATATGTGTGCGCGACACTCTCGATCTCTGGCACTCTGTGTGCTGGTGCACGCCGCTCGCGCATCCGCGTACTTTCTCACGCTGCGCGCGCCAAGTCCTAGGTATGCAGCAGCAGCACGAGTGCAAAGACGATGACGACGGTGATGATGATGATGATGATGATGATGATGAGAGCAGTCGAGACTTTTCTCTCTCTGGTTTTTTCGCGATTGCTCGAGAGGATCGTCCGCTATTAACGACGAACATGCTACACACATACTTGTATTGAGCATGCGATCTAGATGAAAGAAAAAATAGGACCTTCTGCTCGACGTGCATAATCTTGAATCGCGCGAGTCTTACACGGTAGTGTTGATGTGTCAACGCTCTATTGATTTTTTGGACTGCGCGTCGATATCGAGCATATTGTTAATCGATTCGTTACAGTTGATTTTCATGTAATATAGCGCCGAGACGGATAACTCATGATAATATTTTTCAATATTCACGTCAGCGATTTCGATCGAATTTCCCTACTATTAACAGAAATATTATGCAGAAAAATCGTGTAAACAATTTTTTTTCCAATTAACGAGACATTCGTAAGAATTATTGCAAATTAGAAACGCCTCGTCAAAATTATTGTCGCGAGGTCGAGAGCCAGAGTTTCCAAGGCGCTAAAGTATATAAAGTAAGGTAGCAGCGGCAGTAGCAGTTATCGCGTACTACGTTAACACGAACTCGAGATAATGAGACCTTAGATGAAAATCCCTTCTTTCTCTCGAGCGCGTCCTTCCTCATTTCTCGAATATAAATCACGAGGCGCGCGTCAAGCAAAACTCGAGTACGTATAGCCGTAGTCGCGCGCATTATACATATACGATACGTAAAATAATTTCGCAATCCTTCAAGATCTCACGTATATTCGCGCAGCGGCAAACAACCGCGTAGTGCGGAATCCGAGGACTAACGCGCGAGGAAGGAGAGAAGGATATATATTCACGACTGTGTGCATAATATAGCTTAGGATATGTATCGTATTTATGTATACGCAAGTCGAATAGTCGCGCGAACTTGGAAAATCACGAGTGTCCTTGCGTGCCTGATCGATGATGATGATCTGGCAGACTGTGCGATACACATATTTTCTATGTGCGAATCATACATCCTCCCTCGCACAGCACACGCCGACGCGATGATCGTGTATATTGGCTATACACTACTGTATTTCTCGAGAAATCCTTATAGCTGCATAATGAGCCACAGTAAATACTTCGTGTGTGTGCGAGTGAATGCACTGTTGAAAAAATTTCAAGTTCAATGTAAAAGCTGATATTTAATTAATGTAATTATTAAAATTTTTAATTCCAAAAACTGTCCAAAAATTCATGAAAATTAAATCATATTTAAAACCACTATCCACCACTAGATGGCTTGTACTTTATACCTGTAAATCTGCAAGTGGTAAAGTAAAAATAATTATATAAATTATACATTTATAATAATAAATTATACATTTACAATAGTACATACGCTGATTCACTTTAATACATTTGTTTGATTATTTCGTATACAGTGACAATCAAGTGTCGAAGGAGCTGCTCACGCAACTTATATACGTTCCAGGAATTTGAACGATAAGAGCGATCACGGAGACTACGGCTCGTTGATAAGGCCTTGTCAAAAATCGTCCGGAAAGGACCGCCGTAGAGTCAAAATCGACGTTTGCACGGTTCATCCTTATGAATATGTACCACAGCAGCAGAGTGTCGGAAACAAGCTTTTTACATCAAGCGCGCTTCACAATACGTTTTCAGGGTCTTATCGTGGGACTTTTATAAACTCGCGATGTTTTTATAATGATTCACCGCGCGAGTACTCGTGCTGCTCGTACGTGTACAATATCCATTGAGCGAGCTCGAGCGATGTGCTATTTTTTCACATTTCACGGCTTTTCGCGATCTGTGTACACATAAATTTTTGTAGCAATTCATCAATGAGAGAAGATATTACCCGCGAGATCAAAGGCCGATTCGGCGGCCTTATCTCTCGGCTGCGATCCAGCGTGAATTAATTATATTAACTATATACGTCGCATTATAAAACGAAAAACAATCGCGAGAATCATCCGAGACTTCTGCCTCGAACGATATTAGCTGTACTTACTTGGACGATTCATCTGGAACGTGCACAAGCTCAGCAATCGAGCTTTCCCGCGTTCGTAGTTTTCAATTTAACCGCATGAATATATAAAAAGTCCAAATACTCGATCAACTTACATGTGTAATTTTTGCGTATTATTACGCATACGCAAGACTCGAGGCGTAAATTATCCTCGCGCAGTCGAGTTCGCAGCGGATCTCGCCGATTCAAGGACCCACTTTGATAGCGACCAGTGCTGCGCGGCAATAAACGACGAGAACATTAGCATATTCATTGGCATTGTTGCACGCGCGCCACAGCGCGGCGCAGTACAGGCAGGCAACGAACGATCCCTCCGTATTTGGAAAAACTCGCTATATGTAGTATATGCACAAACGTATACACACACAGGTTATAACGATTCTTGCGCGCTACACGCATACCACACGCTTCGATGCAGGATGGATTGCCTTCGTCGAAAGACACATATAAACGGACACATACACACACACGTACGTGTAGAGTTTGCGGACGAGCGCAGCACGTGAGCCGCCGAGTATGTATACAAGCATACACACACACAAGCACACTTATACTCGAGCGCAGATGCACTTGTGCGCGAGCGCATGGAAGTGCGATGCCGATCTGATAATGAGGATGATTATGCATAAGAGCTCTTCTCTCTCTCGCTCTCGTACACACACACACACACACACACACACGGCGGTGGTACGAGCCGCGCGCAGACTTTTCTTAGCCGAGGGGATAATTTGCTAGAGTGCAGTTACTTTACTCGCGTCGCGCATTTGTGTATATGTGTTATATACGTTCGAGCCGTAGTAGTAGTAGTAGTGTGCCCGTGCGGGTTCTTTTTTTCTCTCTTCTTCAAGGAAAGTTGTTAATCAATTTTTTGCTATCGATGCACATGCGCGCATGCACACACAAACCCTTGATGAGCCTCGCTTCTACATACTTACATACGTACACGTATATAATATATACTTGGTGCTTCGTGCGGATCTCTCGATGTACACACTCGTGCGGCTATTCTCTCGCTCGTCGTTCTCGCGACTGCGCGAATAAGCCTCGTTATATCGCCGCAACCGTGGCATGAATAAATTATGGATAGTTAAAATCTCTCGCTGTTTATGCCCATTGTCCGAGCATATATAGGCGCTCGTTTTCGGTGATTTCACGCAAGCTTGATTTCCACAGCTCGAATCACGCGGGCCATTCGCAGTCGGTTCGTCGGTTCGTGCGAATGAGAGTGAGAGAGAGAAAAAGAGAGAAAGAGCGCGCCGCTCGTGCGTTAATGCATGCGCCGCGAGATGAGCGAAACGAGCTCGCACGCGTGAGTGTGTATCGGTGCGGTGCAGTGCGGTGGGAGTACGAGCGAGTCATTCATGCGTATGTGTGCATAGTGCATTATATAGTACATTATATATATACGTGTGTGATTCAAGCGAGAAAGAAGGAGAAAGAGAGATAGCGGCGCGGAGAATTCAAGATGACCAAGCGTTCTCTCTCTCTCTCCCTCTCGATCTTCGCTGTATGCATGTGTGGCTGTATAATAATCTGCGCACGTGTCGTTAGCATAACTTATTATACTTGAGCCGCGCATTAGCTCCTTGCCGCTCGCCGAGGCTTAGTTACACACACGTACGTATATCTACTATGATATAGAGTATGTAGACTCGCGCATGTGTACACATATTTTATATCGTGTGCATTTCCTTTTTCGAATGCGCGCAAGCGGCATCGCAAGGACACGCAGGATTTTTCTCACATTAAGCTAACTTCGCAACAACGGCAACAACAACAACAACAAAAAAAAAATAATATAAATAACGAATAAAAAAAGTGCAATAATAACAACAGCAGCGAGTATGCCACACGTGCGTTTCGCCTCTGATATGCGCATGCATATGGGAGTTTTATTTAACGGTAACCTTTTAGTACATCATTTATATGTGAATAAATTCTATGCAAAAGATCTATGCACCACACATACCGGCGTGCATTTATATATTCGTCGCGCATATATACGCGAGGATTCCGAATAAGTGAGTTGTGTGCGAGGCAGACGAGGAGTAGTAGTAGTAGTGGTGGTAGCTCGTGTACGTATAGCTAGGCTACGACTGTGAACTTGTCCCGATTGTTTTGCCACAATTACGCTTTCTTATGCAAACGCGTCTATGGACGTGTGCACGTTTACGCGTATATATACCAACGCAAAAAGACCTTCGCGATTGTTTCGTCCTTTGTGCACACATTTTGCGTATACGCTTGTACGCGCGGCTACGTGTACTTGCGCATATATGTATATTTATATGCATATACGAACAAGCATTAACAGAAAAGGAGTAATATTTTTCAATAACACTTGCTTGCAGTGCGACTCTCTTTTGCTTTTATGCGCGCACACACGACCGGCGCGTCATTGCGAAGAAAATAAATGATTTGCCACTTCCTAATGTATGTTTTCTTTTATCAAGATTATGAGTAGTGCGCCTCGCGCGAACTTAATCTGAAAGTAAATACCGCCACTATATGTGCTTTTTATGTGTGTAAATGTGTATTTTACGTGGATCTCCCGCCGCACACATACTAACACTTGCACACCATGATCATCGCGCACACAAGGTCTGCACTCGCCGTGTCGGCGATTAAGCTATAAATGTACTCGCATTTTGCGCGCGCGCCGCCTGCATTATATATACATAAAACTTATTTACATGTTCTCGAGCGCGCGCGCTCGTAATATAGAGTAATGTAATATGCGTGAGCCGCGCGCGAAATCATAAATTTTCACCCGACCAGCACATAATGCGAGCGGGAAAATTCGTTATGATGAACAGGAGAAATGCCCGTGAAAAGAAAAGAGCTCGGGCTTGCCGATATAAACGCGGAATTATATCGAGGTGTTAATTGCGTATCCAGCTGCGAAAATGCTCGAGCGGACGAGTGCAGTCACGCGGAGCGGCGAGCTCGTATTTGCATATATTTCTTTATATGGTCCGTAACGATCATCGCGAACGCGTTTACAGGACTCGTGCGCTGCGATGCGGTCGATCGCCGCCTATGATGCACGAAAAGAAGACGCATGCATCATCCGATCGAGCTCTAGTAGTGTGCATATGTAATATGCGTCGAGCTCGGTATACGTATATACTATTTGTACGTGTGAGAGCTGCAGTGCCGCATCTTATCTGCTCATGTTTCCGTAATGAAGATAATGAGGATTAATTATGCTACACATGTAGCAGCAGTGTATGTATTTTTATGCGCGTATAATAATCATCGCCAACACATTCGTCGGTGTGAGAGAGTATTTGCATGCATGTATAATAAGCGCGCAGAGAGAGATATGTAACCGTTACGCTTGCGTCCATACAATAATACGATTATTAAAAATAATTTGAAAAAAAAAAAAAAAAAACAACAACTTAGATGCCAAGATGGATAGACGCGTTGGTTGAAAAAAAAGCCGGGTAAATAATGTATTTCAGGCCACGGTGTCACGCAAACTCGTGTGTGTCTGTGCGTGGGTAAAAGTGCACATACGAGCGTGTACCGATACTAAAAGTAAAAGTGACTGTGCGCGCGGCGGCGGTGGCGGCAGCGACGGACACAGGAGCGAAATCGATACGCACGCGGTGAATAGCGGTGTCGGGCGCGACGTGAAATGACGCGAACGGTAAGAGTAAGTAAGTAGCCGAGGCCGATGACAACACACATCCACGACACGATCGAGGCAGGTGAAGAGAGAACCGTTGCTGGAAGCTAAGAGAGGCACATATTTTATATATCGCGTACAATCGGGCCACAGACCCAATGTCTGCGCGTGTGTGTATGTGACAAATGAAAGGCGAAAAGAAACGATAAATATCGCATGCGCTGCATACGCATGGCCGATTATGTTTGTGCGATGAAAGACTTAGATATCGTAGAATGTAATACGTGTATGCGAATGAGATGCTGAACTTGCAGTGAATATTGGAACTCGATTTGTAAAGTCAATGCAGTACCCAGTGACATTTTGACAAAATGATTCGAAAGTACCATAGAAAATCACTAAAGAATAAGAATCTCTTGCAGAAATGCTCAACATTTTATGAACAGTTTTCGGCAACCCTCCACGTTATTTTTTTTTTTTTTCATTTAATGACCATTTTTGACGATAAAATTCATGCGAATTATTATTTGAACATTCTTTGTTTATTATGTGTATTGAATTTATTTTCTTCCATTTTTAACCGAACACGTTTACTAGTTATAAGTCTTACTTACACTTATACTGTTATTTTTATTTTGCCACTTGCATATTTAGACAAGGTAATGGTAATCGACATCTAGTGGTAAAGGCTTCAAGTGTTTGAAACCCGGTCAAAAGTTTTTGAAGCAATTGAATTGTAAGTTTTAGGGCAGTTAAAATGCGCTTGATATTAATAACATAATTCAAACAGAAAAATTAGTAAAAAGAAGTTAATCAATTTTAACGTATTTTAAAACATTTTAAAAATTATTTTTTAGTTATCAGATCTATATTAATGTTGATTATTTCTACCAAGGATATAGCGTGTATAAGGATAAAACGAATTTGATAATATTTTAGATAAAAAAGTTACGTTTTTTCTCCGACAAATTATTAATTTCATTTTTTAATATAAATTATTGTCTTTGAAAATATTAAGCTATACCTACATACAAATGAGAAATGAAAATGGGTTAAGGTGAAGATTTAATAATACAACTAAAAAAGCAAAAAGAAATGAGAATGTGATACGCGTTGTAAAATACAGATCTTTTATGAAAGAGTTCGTTGACATGATTCGAGGGTATGAAAAGGGTTATAAGGCAGCCACACAGGTTCAGCTACTTAGACACATAAAAGCTACTGCTGCTGCTGCTGCCTCCAAAGATGCCGAGAGAGCCATCGAACGCGTGCGGGTCACAAGACAGAATTGAGAATATAGACACGTGACCCCCTCGAGCAGTCGGGCGCGCGCATACCTACATACCCATAAATAGACGGAAATCCTTTTTGAGTTCACCTGTGTGCAGTCCGTACACAGATGTATAATACTGCAGCAGGCCAAGCGCATACATATATGTGTACGCGCGTGTGCATGCGGCAAAAGGTACCACATATATACAAGATTTATCCGACGGCTGCTGATCATATCGTTACATATATACCATGTACAAATGTAGCAGCGTACACATACACACATATTCTCGCGCGAAAAGCTATTGTTGTTCGCCAACGTGTACGTATATGTACGAGCGAGCAGTGCACTGGGCAACTTTTCGTGCCACTCGCACTTATTTCAAATTCCAGAATATAACACTGGCGGATTTTTTCATTTTCACGTGTTATATGGTAATTGCTTTTTGCGAGCGAGATGCTGCACGGGGATATGAAGTGTTGAGAATTTGTGACCGCGCAGCGGATTTTGAAATGACCTATGGTAATATAATAATACATATGCCGATATAACAGGCAGCATGTGATACAGCATGTAGATCGAGTTCTAGATGCTTATTTTATTGAACACCGAGGACTAAAAACATAACTGTGCGACTGGATTTTTTTCCAAATTATTGCAATCTAAAACGTGTAAAATCACACAGGGCGTGGGAGAGCGTCATTACTTATAATCGATACGAAAATGCAAAAGTTTTTTTTACTCTCTTTTTCACCCGAAAAATTTCGATTGGTTTCGCTCAATTTCTCTCTCATTCTCTCTCTTGCGTCGATGTATTCGAGAAGACGTGCAGCATTGAACTGCTCTCGCGCTCCCACACATACGCGCACGCCAGCAAACAATCGCGCAAACAAAGCTTACGAAATCGCAGCATGATTTTCACGTATATATATTTTATATACATAAAATAAAACATGTACCGACACACACACGTTTACAGAACGACAAAAAATGAGGCATTCGTGACAATCGAAGCAAAAAATTCTTCTCATTCTCGGTTTCGCTGGACTTTTTTTTCCGTGAGCTCTCGCCATGTACTATACACTTGCGCTTGTGTAAAAGGTACATGAGAATCGCGTTCTCACACAAGATTCGGGATCGATCATAGAACTTCGGTTACGATACGTACATAGGCTTGCGTATACGCGTGGCTGACCACCGAAGCTGCATACGTACGTAGGGAGAGCAAAAAAAAAAATTGAACCGCTCGCAAACCAGCACAATGAGAGAATTAAAGGACGGCCGTAGCAAAAAAAAAGGAAAAGAAACAGGTTGGCGCACGACACTGCGTCCGAGCGAGCTGCCGAACGAATGCTACATCTACGGGGATTACAATCGAAAGTGCAAAGTGTAAAGCGAGTCGAGTTGCGTCAGACGTATATAGCTTTCATGCGTGTGTGTCGCGCGATCAGTCGTCGCCGAGCTTACATTTCCGGTGGTGCTCGCGCGGCGTAAGAAGAGATAAGAATCGATTAATCAGCCGATTCTCATCGAAACTCAACGACTCTTAACAGCCGATAAATAATAAAATATCTAACACTGACGAGTTCAAATTAATTAATTTTTCTCTCTTCTCATGTCCACGCGAATTCATTCTAGTTTTGACTAATGCTTTGAAATTAAAGCCTGACGCTCCTAATCTAAGTACGCACGTGTCTATCACGTAGCGACGGCGTGAAAAATGTATTATTAATATTGAAAATATGCGTAATAAGTTGAAGCTGTCCGAGCTGCGTGGACTTATAATCTTATCAATGCGAATATCACACGGAATGAGCCATGCCTTATTCAATATACAACTATAATATTATAATGAAAAAAAAAAAATCTTTGATAATTAATTTATCAGCGGATCGCGCCATCGCGCGTAATATGTAGAATTTTTATCCATTGGATTTTATCGATTAAAATCGCCAAATGCCCAATATTGTGTATCTATTGCGCAGCTGTCTATCATTATTTCCCTAAATGTGTCAAAGCTCGAGCTCGAATAATCAATAATTTATAATTGCATTGAATATCGTAATTACTGATATTTTTATCTCCGGTTCATATGTATAATGAATGAAAACAAAAATGGTCTTAACAATTAATTTTTATGATTTCAACGGCAGTTGCAAGAAGCGTACACATGCTTCGTTCATTATTTACTTGATCGAGTGAATTATAATATATTTACGATTGCAAAAATTACATTCTTCGGATTTCCCACGTTGAATTATTTGTAATTGATGTAAATTAAACGAGAAGTGCATTTCGACGACATTCAAAATCGACGTAAACAAGAATATTTACTTGCATAGGAAAAATAACTGATTCGCGCGAGTTTAATCGTGCAAATCGACTCTGATTCTAAATATAAATATAAAAAAATTCTGTACAAGGAAGTTTATCAATGATCCGAGCTTCCACCGTCGATTGCAAATACATTGTCGGAACTCTACCAAGCCAGCGTAAACGCATATATTTACTACAGAAGATATTTAACAATATCGAGAGAGATGAAACGGTGAAATATATAAACATTGTTTACCCAATGATACACACGCATGATAATGAATCGATGATGGCATATGGGGACTTCTTTGAATTTTCTAATCTCTCGTACATATACTGTATGATTTTTTTTGCGCAAATAATGATTAAATTTAAATTGATTTTTCGTATATATAATGTGTATTTATGTATACGCGGCGGTGCACTGTGCTCACATATACTTGTGCGCGCGCGAGATATCGTTTCCGGCCGTGATCTTTATCTCTCTTCGGCGGAGTCGAAGAAGCCAAGCCTTAATTTTTTGAGTGACTCGCGGGGTGTACGTGCGAGCGAGCGAGCATGTATTAAGGTAGATAAATTTTTGCACCCATTCCGTCAGTTTCTGACCAAGTTTAAAAAAGCTCGCGTATACTTTTTTGCACGCACTTTATAATACATGTACAGCTCGCGAGTCGAGCCTGCTCAAGTTGCGCCCGTACACATGCACACACGTACATAACTAAAACGCAAGTATTCCAAGAACGTCGACACAAGCGAAAATACTTGGCTTTTTTCGAGCTTTGAGAGTATGATTCTCAGCCATCGCAAAATAATGCACGAGTTTACCTGACTCGAGTTTAATTTTTTTTTACTTTTTTTTGTTGATTCAAAAAATTCGCTCGCGCAACAATTTTGTATTACGATACTTGATTCAACTAAAATTACTTAAAAATTGACTGACAAAGATAATTCAAAAAGTGTAAGCTTCAATGTTTCACATGGGATGTAAATATCTTTTAACATCGCTAAAAAAAATTTCGCGCTCAACGTAGTTTCAAACCGAGCCAAATGAACAAATTAACGTAACTCGAATAAACTTTCCCAAACGAAATGATATCGCGGGGTAATTTTCCGCACGCAAGCGCCTCTTCCAAATTCAGTTAAATACTTTTCCTTTAATCTGCATAGAATAAGTTTCCAATAATTAACTCTGAAAATGATGTTGTTGTTTTTAAAAATGCTTTCCGGACTATATTTTTCTATACGGTTATTCGTAATGATTTACGTTACTGACGTCTAGGTGTCAATATTATGGCTTTATTACCACAGTCGTTGTGTGAGTTTGCGGCTCGACATGACAAAGCGTCGTAATAATGAAATCAGGTTTAAAATGATCTCATTACGAATGAATACGTTAACGTTTCAATTAACATATCAGTATTTACTAAAGCGCAACCTTTCAATCTTTTATCGTGAAAAGAGCTTGAGCAGATAAAATCCATCTGAAGATAAGCATTGTTCAAAAATTTACGTATAGGCACTTTTACGGTTTACGTGAGGTTTAAAGCGTGACGTTCTTAAATAATATGCATTCAAGCGCCTCATACCCATAGTGAGTCTAAGACTAAACAAAGAAAAACTATTGGTAAAAATTGAAAAAAAAACCAACGGTTTGACGAAATTTTGTCAAACGAAATTGCTTCCTTTGCAGATAAGTTTACGATAAATAAAATACCGAAAAGATCAGGGTTGTGAAAATTTGTTATAAAAATGCATTACATACGTGCATTTACAGTAATATAATGCAAACAAGAAGTAAAATGTATACGATAATTGAATTCGTAGAAACGGTTTAATATTATGTACTTATCGTTCACGTAAGATATTTTTACATTTCAATCGAAGCGGCGCAATCGCGGAGCAGTAGTAGTTGCGTTTCGAGCGAATCATTTTTTTTTCTTCTTTTTTTTGCAAGAACTGTTCACTATTCAAAATCCTGATAGCGCAATACGCAAGAGATTGATTTCGCAATGCCGCGCTGCGCACACAACTGCATAAACATTAACGAACTAGCGCGTTATAAAAAGCCATTGCCATTTTTACACATTGCTGGCGCGCGGTCGAGTCGCGTATGTTATACAGCGCGGCGCGAGAGAGGCTCGAATGAGACGAAGACAACAACAACAAAAAAGAGTTTATACGATTGTTTTTCGCAACGCCCGCAGGCGAAACAATTGCGGGACTTACTCGCGCGCGCACGGCTAAACGAATAATCATCATCTCCGAGGAAGACAGAAAAATAATCCATCGTATCAAGTAGAGCCCAGGAAGCTTATTACATTATGCAGTTATAGTCGCCGAGACGCATGTGCATATTATAATCAGCCGCATGCACAGGGAGCAGCAGCAACAGCAGCCACACGTGAGGCGCCAGAAAATGTATTCACGATTCATCGCCGTTGATTCGGGGCGAACAATTTGGCGCGCGCGTAATCGCGCTAATAACAGAGCGGACCTCGTTCGTCGACGCCATGACGTCGTCGACTCGACTCGACGCGACTCGTCACGTAGCCGAGTACATCCTGTGGCAAGTATATATACGGCCAGTATATCTGTGTACATTCATTACACCTGCGCGACGAAGCTTGTATTAGCCGCCGCCGAGAGAGTAGAGAAAGCGAAAGCCGAGTTTATATTTGGCAAGAGGCGCGACTTGCGTGGGACGATGATTGTGATCGAGTCGATTAAAACGATTAATCGATTCGGTGATCGCATACTCGTCTAAAAATATAAATTTACATTATTCTTTTGCATTATTTTTGCGATTATCGCATTACTAATATACAACGACTGACAAATGAAAAAAATAATAATCACAAGGGTTCGGAGGCAGATTAAGTCATCAACGTTATATAAACATCATATCTATATTATTAAAGTTTCATTTGGTAGCGATCGCAATGACAGGCCTCTGGCAGATTGCTTACAACCTGTATACGAGCCTGTAGAAACTACGAAAATAACAATGAAGCCTGGCTTTTCATCAATTGATTCAGACAATGACTCATTTAAAAAACTTGATGACATTTTAATTTAAAAAATCTAATATATAATATACGCGAACTATAGTGTAAATAAAACTAACAGACATTTAGACGCGTGAGATAACGTTTATTTGCACGATTTATAATATTCTACTAGTTTCTACGCTTATCTCGATACGATATCAAGGTATTTATCGTTTTCATTCACGCCGATTATGAGCAATGATCATTCTTATTATTAGTCTCACTCTCTCATACAATTATGTAAAATCAATATCGACAGTTTCTCGCTACGACACACACAAAAAAAATAGTTTATTCACTTCCAATGTCATATTGTCAACGATAACGGAAGTAATTTTTTTTACTTGATGCGTACGTACTCTGATAGATTAGAATCGCTGATACAGCTGTTTTATGCACACACACTCGTACACACTAACGCAAAAATAAAATCTCAAACGCTATTCAATTAAAAAAGTGTATGCAGTTGCAGGTTTGGAAAAAATTTCATTTTGTTACGATGAATTCTCAAGTGTCGAAAAAGTAAAGAGAGCGCTGCGTTGAAAGTTTACATCGACGCGATAATCGCGAATAGTTAAATAACAACGGCTATTGCGTTGTTAAATTTCGATGCCTACACGGGAACAAATAGTTAATTGTGCAAATTAGCCCGGGTTTAGTGGAGTATTATATATAACAAGCGCGAAGAAAAACAAAACCACGACAAAACACGACGCATTAATCACTATGTTTCACAGAGTATCATTTCCAACGTATTAGTTTATAGCTTCAATTATGCAAATAAACATATAAACACACCTCTCGTGCGAAGATTAATCGACACGATATGGCTTTATAGACGCGCAGTCGATCTGTCAAAGAAATAGACTCGTTCATTTTTGCGCCGAGTAGTAGTAGTAGTAGTAGTAGTGACTCTGAGAGACGTTTCACGCAGCTTCGAGAGAGAGAGAAAAGAAGAGAGGAGAAAATAACCCCTTTTCGTCAAAGGTGCGAAAACACTAATCAGAGTGTATGGCGTATACTGCATGGGTTTACGTACAATGAGGTATACATTTAATAACGAGGCGGCACACAATGCGTTGTTCGGTGCACACACATACACACACACATACATGTATACACACACACGCTTCACTGCCTGCTGCTAATGCTGCCTGTGTGACGTTCGAAAGAAATTGAGAACTTTACGCAGCTGCCAATGTCACGTGCACGCGCTCACGGCACGAAAAATTATGTTGCGCTCGCGCTTATTATTGAACCTGATTTTCATCGCGTTTTCAATAAAAATAAAATCTTGATTTCGCGAGGCACAAACATACACGCGCGTGTTATTTAAATTTTTTCCCCGTCGTTCGACGGACTATTACGATGAAACATCGATCGTAATCGCGCGAGTTTCGTCTTTCACTTGCTAAACGAATTTTACATGAAATATCGTCACTCCAGTTGATTTTTTGAATATGAGTTTCTGACATTCTGGGAATGGGCAGAGATAAGGATTACGAGGAAATACGTGCAAAATTTCAGATGAACGAGTCTTTTACGAAGATGTGTGCAACCGATTAATGTGTCATGTATATTCAACTCACCGCTGTCGAGTCCTCGAAGAGGTCCATTCGGACTGCCACTCGTCGACACACCTTCGTCCTCACTGGCGCTATCACTGGCCTCACTAGCGCTGTAACTTTGCCGCTCGGAGCTAGTTATTTTGGTATTTTTCGCGAGTACATTGTTCGTGCCGTTGTTGTTATCGTGTTGCTGTTGCTGCTGCTGCTGCTGTTGTAGCTGCTGCTCTTGTTGCCGTTGCTGCTCCTGTTGGCGCTGCAACATAGCTCGGACCTGCAATTGTTCGTGCACAGTCCTGGCCCGAGCGAGCTGCTGGAGCTGCTGTCGATGCTGCTGCAGCGAGCCGACGGAGAAGTCGAGCGGCTGATCGACGTCCATACTGGAGCTCTGTGCCGGCTGCTGAGCCGACGACGAGTTGGCGCGCGCCTGCTGCTGCTGAGCTGACTTTGACGTTTGCGACGTCGATACCGGGACGACGGTTTGGCTGGCCAAACTCGAGAGGACGAGCTGCGACACTTGGTCGGCTTGCGAGGCCGATGCTGCGGCTGCTGCTGCTGCTGCCGTGCTCCACAGTCCGAATTGCGGTACGTTGGCTTGCATCGAGCGCCAGGCCTCGATGGTGTTGTTATTGGTCGGGCTCGTTTGTTTCGGTACTTTGTTTTGGGCGAGTTGCTGTTGCTGCTGTTGCTGTTGCTGAGCCACCATTGCCTCCGCGACGTTGTTGCTGCCCTCGAGTAAGTGCATGCTCGGGGTTTGGGTCATGGGCGACGCGAACGGGGTCGATGGCGGGCTCGAGTCGGAGGGCCTTCGTCGCGACGCTTGTGCTTGCTGAGTCGACGACGAGGAGGACGACGAGGGTATCCTCTGAGAGCTACTGATCCCGTACGACTGAGCAGTGGATTGTTGCTGCTGCTGCTGCAGATAAGGAAGCAGAGCCGCTGGGGTCTGGCTGGTCGGCAGTGCCGGGCGTACCGAGCGGGCTGCCTCTGCGACCCAGCGGCGTACCGCCTCGCTGTCGAGGCCCGCCAACCCTGCGGTCTTCGTTTTTGCACTGCTGGTCGCCAGCCCTAGACGCTGTTCTTGCTGCTGTTGCTGCTGCTGCTGATGGTGGTGATAGAACGCCAGCTGTTGTTCGAGCTCGAGCTGATGCTGTTGCTGCTGCTCTAGCTGCTGCTGCTGCTGTAGATGCTGCTGCAGGCGCAGGTGATGGTCCTGCAGTAGCGCGAGGCCCTTCTCGTTGAGCGAGCCGGGCAACGCTGCGAGCACCCCGCTGCCTGCCACCGCGCCGCCGACTCTTTGACCTGGTGCGGCGGCCGACTGCCGCCTTGGCTCTACCAGCAGGCCGTAGCCGTTCAACGCCCCCGCAAAATCCAACGTGTCGTTGTCGGCGCCTCGCGGGTAAATCTCATTCAGAGCTGCTGCGGACGGGCTGCTTACGATTAACTCGCGCGTATCAAACACACAAACGACGAAGAGAACAAAAGCACAACGAGAACCGAAAATGAACACACGAAACACCACGAGACACACGTGCTGCTGTTATGATACCTCTACTGTCACTGCTGTCAGTTGTGTATATTACACCACTGTACTACTACGCGCGACTGTCACTTCTTGTCTTGTACGCACCCCGATGCATTCAGTAATATAAAAAAGATGCGCCTTGCACACACTTGCACACTGTATTCAATCGCTATTGATGTTCATAGGGCGCCTGTATATAAGAAACTGCGGCTGCTGATGCTGCACCTGTCACGCATACAATATAATAGGAAAGCACGAGGCAAGCGAGATTCGTCGAACTGTCTGCTACGGGGGCCGCCGCTGTTTTTAAAAGACGAGCGCCGCGCACCACTACTGACAAACGACGATCGGCTGCTGACGCTGCTCTATGTATACACGCGCAGAACGAAAACAACAACAACACAACCACAACAACATTACACTATAATATATAAGTCTCGATGTTTTTCCGCTTACACTTGTTTTCTGCTTATTAAAAAGAGAGAAATGGACGTTTTATCGTGAAAACTCGATTCGATTCGCACTATTGTTACGATGTAGAGACGCAACTGAGAGGTTTGCACTCCACGACGCACGACGACGACGGCGGCTCGTCATCGACTGACAGCCGAGAGTGGACTGTTGCGCGTTGTGCCGCCAAAAATCTTTACGATACGCTGACGCACCAAGACTCGTGGCTTATCAGTATACAGAAGGCGTGTTCCATTGCCATTCGATATTTGCCTATCTAACGTAGACAGCTCACATACACGTCACACGTCAACGCGCGTAAACACACTTTGCATTGATTTGTTTACATATAGTAGAAATATATGTTTTGGGTTTTTTTTTCTTTGTATAAAAAACAAGATGACAACGTGCGTTTGTTCGTTGGGTAGGTTTATACTGCGATATTCTGCTAGTACAAATGGAGAGAGCTGATAAAAGATGCAGTATGCGCTTTGTGCGTTGTCAACGGCGCAGACGGCTGCGGCGACGACGTCGTAGCACCGATGCTGTCGCGTGCATGTGTGCAGCAACACTATACGAGCGAGCCAAGAGCAGCCGGCAGCCGAGCCATCCTCGTCGTAAAATATACACACGAACGTCCGCGCCTATAGCGTGCGGGTCGGGGCGGCCGACCGCGAGAGAGAGAAAACGACTTCTCTCTCTTTCTGCCGTGCGCTGTATGTGTGTGTGCAGCAACGCGGGTGGGGGAGTCGTTCTCTCTCGCGCAGCGCGCAGGCACGAGTCAGACAAGGACGACGACCACCGCCACAGCAGCAGCAGCAGCAGTCAGCAGCAACGCGAGTAAAGAGCCGAGCGAGCAGAAGCCCAGTGCAGTATGTGTATGTATGTAAGAGTCGCTGGCAGTTTCGTGAAGCAGCAGCAGCAGCACGCCAACTTGCGCTCCCGAGCCATGCACTGCATACGATGTGCTGCTGCACAGAGAGCGAGACAGAGAGAGAGAGAGAGAGAGGGAACTCGCGAATTCGCGCGCGCGCGCAGGCAAAGCTGACACACAGTCACATGCCCGAGAAGCCGCGCGTTGTACACACTATACATACACGCACGCGAATATACAGTATATGCAGGCAAAGCGTAGATACGTACGACTATACATCGTATACACATTCGCGCGCATGTATACGAAGGTAGTGCTATATAGCAGAAGGAAAAGTTGCTGCCGCCGCTGCTCGTGCTGCGCGCAAGTCGAGTTCGTATCAGCGCGCGATATATACACGCGCCGCTGGGGACTATGTGTGTTGTATGTATATACAGCGAGAGCAGTAGTGCGGGGGAATCGCGAGGAGTTCGCTACACCAACTCTGCTGCCGCTGGTTTCTGCTCCGTCTGTCGGGATCGCGGTGGGGGGCCAATAGTCCGCGCCTGCCGCCAGCACCGGTCACGCCCACGGACAGCGCGAGATATCCGCCAGGCGGGATAAGCGATTTTCTCTACGTATATACATTGCATATCACAGCGACTGCTGCACACACATGTGTGTGCGTGTGATTATGCTCGTTGTATAGCTCGAGAATCGAGTCGTGGATGAATGCATGCTCCAAAGCAACGCAGATGTATGCATCTATGATAATTGCATTTGCATGTGGGCTGGTAAATTGGTAATATTTGTCACTCGGGTAACTGTATATTCTGTGAACCTTTTACCCAAACGAGCAAGAACGAATGGTACGACAACAGCTCGATAAGCATCGGGTGGGCTAGTAACACTGACGATCGCTGATAGATTCGTCAGTCGCCGTCTGGATTAAGCGAAATTGAACGATCGAACTTTTTCTCCTGTGAGCATGCTTGCAAAGTACTTGAATGTATATTATGTACAATTGTATATTACGTGTAATTTTCATCTCTTCAATTTTGGCTACATTCATCAAGTGTTTACACTCAAGATTTATTTATGTAAATTACGAGCTAATAACACTAAAGTCTTCGTTGCATATCTTTAAGATGTCAAGTCAACACATACACTTTGTGCATGCTTATACAAATATTATACCTACTCTGTACTGTATAGTATTATTATACCGTACTTTTTTCCTGGATAATGAATAAGTCCTTCGTAGAAACATATCACCCCTCGTTCCAATACTATACACATATAGTACGGGCGCTCTGGTATATGATCGACGATTCGATGGTGCCGGGGATATAATATAAAACTACGCTGCTAATGGCCGCTGTCATCCATACCAACTCGCTCGAGCTCTCCTGTGTAAGCAGAAGGTTAAAGGGTTGAACGGCAGAGCGGACGTATTATTGTAAGGCCAAAACGATAATCCAGCAGCTCGCTCATATTGGGTGTACGTGAGGCGTACACGAGACGGGGTAAACGAACGCCACGTGACCCCGTAATGCGTCACTGTATATTTAGTCGACGGCATTTATATACCGAGTAATATATCCAGCGTGAAATAGTTATACCTTATATTACAGGAAATTTCGCGGACTACGCGCACACACCCGCATAGCTCTGTGTATGCTATAATGCTTGTACAATACATCTCTGTGTGTGTGTGTATAGGATCAGGGGGGAGGTTTTGGCCCACCAGGCTGTACTATTACTACTACTTGGTTTGGAGCACACACACATATTCGAGCTCAGAATCTCTCTCTTTCTACGTCGTCTTTGGCGAGAGAGAATTGGTCATTCGATAGCCCTGGAGTATGCAATATCCATTCTCAAGACTGCCAGTCTCGACTCTTGTGCGCTGCTTCTATATGTACCTTATATATTTTTCTGACAATTTTACCCTTTCTCTCTCTGTTGTTGAGCGTCTAGAGCTTCTTTCGCAGCTTTTTTGCCCTCTATCTATATATAGCTTTTCTTCGCGTAGCTATAATGCAGGCTATCCTCTTTTTACGCGTTCACACAATTTTTTGTCATCCATATTGCTTAATTTAACTTGTCATTCGATCTTCCATACCAAAACCAACGTTCCTTTAAATTATTGGTCAATTTCGCATGCTCTCTGCAAACGAAAACTGCAGAAACTTCCCTTCTTCCGAAAAAGCATAAATTCGAAGGCGCGTGCCGAGCTCGAAGAAAATGCAGAGGTGTAATTCGAGTCGACGCCATGACGATAAGAAGGCCGAGCCTTTTTTAAAGGCATTTCCATATTTGCCATTCGTGAGGCGCCGCGCGGAGGCAGCAGCAGCCTTGGGGCAGGGAAACGAGGACGCCTTCTCCTATCGCCCACGCAGCAGCAGACACCCGCACATACGTATATACGTATAGCTGTGTTTCTCCGCAGACTTATATATAATATATGAAAATTTGATATGCGCGCAACGCCCTCGCGAGCTGCTTTAAAGCCGTTATTGGTCGTCGCGAGCAGGCGAGCGCGCGTCTGCGTCTCTCTCTCTCTCGCACGGCAGCAGGCACCACGGTACATATAAGGAAAGAGAAAAGGAAAGAAGAAAAAAAGCACGAAGCCGGGGTTCGCGCAAGCCTCCCCACCTCACCTTACTTGCCATATATACGTATGAAAAAGCTCTCGCACACCTCGAGATCTCTCTCGCGGGGCGCGCGTACGCCACCCTCTTTGCTCTCTCTCTCTCTCTCTCTCTTTCTTATCGCTCATATTTTCATACTCTCTAGCTGTAGACTATGCAGAGGGGCGTCCCCATTTGAATGCGGTGGTAGTGCTTTGCGCGCGCGCCGCCGCGTTCCGGCGTATTCAACCCTACGTAAGGCAGCGCTGGCGATGGAGGGTTGCAAAGCGAAAGGTGTTTTAAAGTGCCTCTTATTGGCCCATGGGAGAGCGCGCCCCCTTTTTGCACTCTCTCTCACTCTCTCTCCCTCGGCATTATACATATATGTATAGTTCGCCTTTCTCCTTTCTTTTCCGCAGTCAAGGATGTCTTCACGGAGTTCACGGCACTGCTGCGATATGTACATAGAGCGTATATAACAACCTTACCTCCCCTCCAAGCGCCTATGTATATGTGTGCAGCCCGTCCACATTCATTCATCATATACATGCGAGTCCGAGTTCGCAGTGGCCCTCATCAATTCGGATTAACAATTTTTTCGAGGCGCTTGAAAAAACGACGATGATAAAGATTCCTTTGTTGTGTCCAGCCAAGTGATTTTTTACAGCCGAGCGACGCGAAAAGTATCGAATTTGAATGGTGCACGAAAAAAATCATGCCGAAGAAATATATTCACACTGGTGTGCGCTTTACATCGTACTCCTCACTGTGGGAATGTATGTGCGTGCGTGCGTGCGACGATATGCGCGCGAGCCTCTGCGTATGTGTAGTCGAGTGCTAAACCTCCTCCGGTCCCTCTCGCGACGGCGGCGGCGGCGGCGGCGGCGAACACAATCCTACCATTCACGAGTGGCGGCGGCGGAGTGGCTTTCTCTCACCCCCTCTGCGAAAAATAGCTGCGCGCTGCACAACCCCACCATCGTCCACGTCGTAGCTGCCGTCGTCGTCGTCTGACTGAATTTTCCCCGCTTTTCTTCACTCGCTCTCTTTCGCAGGGCTACATATACAAACGAGATTCCAGTGTGCGAGCCCGACGTCGTCGTCAGGGAGGGAAACGGCCCACGTATTGATTTTAATGACGCCCCCGCCATATAAGAATATGTGCGCGCCGACGAGAGTCCTTCTCTATATGTGTCCCCTTGTATACGTCGGTGTCCATATATATATATATGCTCACGATTTTCCTATATTGGTCTATGCCGTGAGAGAGAGAGAGACTATGTTCGCGCAAATAGCGCAATACATAGCGTCAATTTACGTACAATATTCATTGGTAATTGAGCGCTATCGAGAATATATCCGCGATTGCAGCTATATACGTGTGCGATTTCCATGCGAACACCGAGGAATTTTTCGCGCAATTAGCGAGGCATATCGCAGCCGTACGCCACGTGCATATGGCTACTTATATTATATTATAAAAATAATGGCAGGACACGAGCGAGTCGGTTAATTTTGAAACGAAAGAGTTGCTCCGTCGTGTGCCTATTCGATAGACGTCGAATGAAAAAAATTCGGGGAACTAAGTGTCGGTTACACGTTGCGGATTGCTGCCACGCGCCCCGTCAAATCCTAATCTGAATAGAGAGAGAGAGAGAGAGAGAGAGAGACCAAGAATAAAAAAAAGGAGAATCGCTCGCGTGCGAGCCTCTCGGCATGTAATACAGCAGGTATACACATACACACCGCAGCATCGTCGTAATATACTCGAGCTTTGTCGAATTGCATGGCGAGGGGAAATGCGATCTTATGGGCACGTTAACCATATGCTCTCTCGACTCGACGCTCAACCCTTTCAATTCTTTTTTTTTTTTTTTCATTTCGAATTCATCATCATCGCGTGTTCTTGAAGTATTTGCATGGGGCGCTACACTTGTATAAATGCCCGTGTATGCTGCTCTACAGGTGTCTATATATACCATGTACACACATTTGACCCTTTTTGTAACTCATAGAGGGGTACTTATAATATACCTGCTGCTTGCCTGCCTCGCTGCATATACATACATAAGTGTGTATCACGCGCATTATAAAAATTGTAATGTATATAGTAATGCTGTATTATATAGCACGTACCTGCTGCACCCCGAACGAGCTGACGGCATCTTAATCGGATAACCTTGGTGTGGCTCTCGTACGCACGCGCGTGTATGAGTGTGTTGTTCCGACTTAATTGCGTGCAATTATTGGTTTCTCGTATTTATCCAGAGGCATCAGTATGCGAAGGTGCACTTGCACTGTGACAGCTGGAAATTTCATCATTTGAATATTAATGGTCACTTTTTTCAAACTTATTATTTATTTTGTATACATATGGAATAATATTAACTTTTTTTTCCATTGAATCAGTGTTGAGATTTTTGATTACAAATTCGTAGACAATTACGGAGATAATATAAACTCCAAAATATTTAGTAAATGAAAAAACAAAATTATTACGTAAGGTATTTTGATAACGTAAATTGTTGCTTTAATCGTAGTAATTATTAGACACATTACGTAGTTTTTTTATCGTATTTGAAAAATCTCAGATAACTCATAATGTTTTGGCAAACGAGCATTAAATAACATTTTAAAGTCTGCTTTAAACATTTTTATGGGCGATGTTATCGTTGTACTTTATTTTTTTTTCTTTATCGAATCGATCGATCTCTCGCGTGTAAGATGGAATTGTCAAAATGGACAAAATTTTACTTCGAAATTCCCAAAAATTGTCGATCCGTACTTCATTTGAAAAGGGATTTTTATACACGAACTTATTTCTATCGGCCAGGAAGCGTTACAATAGGTTGAACGGTGGCTGAACGTATGTATCTACAATGCTTCTATAGATTCGTTCGAGTAGTGTCTAGAAATGCTCGGTACGCCATTCATATGTATATGTACTTATTTCTCAGTGAGTGTTTAAGTGATTTTACCTGCATGTATGTTAAGTTTTTAGCCTATATTTTGCTACTTTTTCTCATATACTGCAAGATGTTCCCCCGTCAGTTGCCCTCAGCACCTAAACGTGTACTATTTTTTACTCGAAAGACCCCTATTATGCACGAAATTACAGCATTTCAAATGTAAGAGATCATTTGAACTTTTTTCTTGCTACATACAAATATTTTTTTACAAAAAAAAACAGCTGCGCAGTAAAATTTGCCTTCTTTTTATTTCATTTCAAAATTAGTACTTTACAACGATTTTCACACTTTGAGAGCGATTTCTTGAAGTCGAATCTACGTTTCGGGTAATATAGGTGTTTGGTAGCCAGATTATAATTTGATATTACTCGATAAATCGTTCGGGTACGATTGAATATCTCTTCATACAGGTATTTTTCTAGTGCAATTTCGACGACTAACTTTGGCAAATAATTACAAACCTAATAAAATGCACATTGTTCGAACGCACAAAGTTTGAAAGGCTTCGCTGGAGCTTGAAAAATTCAATGGCACTGAAGTACCTGACAGTCATTGTTTGGATTGGGATGAATAGTTCAAATATAGCAGTAAAATTCTGAGTTTTTATATGCGATTCTTTACGACTGAAACTATATACGATATAACTATATATCTAAACTGCTGTTGAGACGCGTACATTTTATTGTGCGACTTTTATATCGTTCGCTATACGATGATGGAATATGCCATGAGCTGCAACGGAAATTATTAAAAAAAATCGGGGCGTTTTCTTGGTAAAAATTGACTACTTGAATGGAAATTTTTTTTAAAGTCTGAAGCAATAATAAAATTAATATTTGCAGAAGAAAATATGACAACTGTTGGTCTCGAGGTTACTTTAGATGTCGGTAATGATGTAATCTGCCTATAGACAGCGAGTATGAAAGGCCAGAAAATGAACTGTAACAATTTTACAAACAGTCCGTAATTTCCAAAAAAAAAAAAAAAAAATTATATGAACAAATTAAAAAAACGATTGAAAAAGCTCATGAAAATTATTGAAATCTTAATAAAATGGTATTGCTAACACCGAAATAAAATTCACCCATACAAATTTAAAGTATGATCGGGTACTTGAATAGAAAGATACTGTTAGCCACGTGCGAGTTTATACAAAATTATGTATAAGCCATCTTTTGGAATTATATGAAACTTATACGGAGATTTCCAAAAGTATTTTTCGAAGTTGCAATCCTAAAGGAACCTCTCAAGAAAGCTTTAAAAAGCTTTTATTGCATTTTTATCGTAGGTTAAAAAAAATAAACTTCGTGGAAGTTTTTTTAAAAATTTCCAGGAAAGCTTTGTTGTAAGCTTTCACGAGAAGCTTTTATTCTGTGTGGATTATTAAATGCATAAAAATTTATATAAATAATCGAGTTAGTATATTATTATACTGTATATTATTATATTGTACTGTAAAAATGCGCACTGTCGGAAGTAAATCGTACATATTTATATGGAACTATATTTATTGAAAGTTTGAAGCTCCGAGCATTAGTATTCAAGGTAAATGTAAATTTGTAAGTCAAAACACAGAAACTATCATGTAACATCATATCGTTAACAGTAGGGGATTAAAAAAAGTGTTGCCCCCACGAAAATTATTGATTGCTGTTCAAATAAAAGTCGGGAAATTAAAATCGAAACCTTAAAATAAGATTGTGGATTGATAAAATAAAGAAGAGAATTTATGTATGAAGACAGCAAACCTCATTAGTTTCACTTGCATAATTAAACGGTTTCCACAATGTATAAAAAATAAAGCAACAACCACGACAGTGAACAATAGTGTAATGAAGTAACAATCATACTGGCAAAATTTTTTTTTCAAATTTTTGAAAAACATTTATATAAATATTATTTCACTAATAATATATATGCTATCTTCTGAAGAACTACTCGAATGCAATGAGCTCGAGAAATTCGTATAAGCAACAAATTATTTATGAGGATTGGATTATCATCAGACGTAAAATGTATTGCATGCGATTGCGTCAATTTTCGGTTACATGAAAAACGCGTTTAAAAGACTTTGAAATATTTTATTAAAGCACACAATTATAAAAAAAACTGTATTCTCATAATAAACATAGTTATTATACATTTAGATCGTCTAATTATACAAAATAAAATTAGCTTCAATAAAATTTTTTTGAACTTGAATCAATATATTAGAACTAGAATTAATATATTTACTATTTACTATTCTTTTTCAGTAATTAAGCAACTTTTTTTCGCTAAGTTTGAGACTTAATAGCTTCTCAAATTTGTCACGTCCGAAATCTTAATGATCTTTGTGGACAGTTCTTTGGTGTCTGAGTAAATCTGATTTTCGTCCAAATTTCTGCACGCATTTGTCACATGCATAATCTTTGCGACCATCATGTACTATATTATGGTGCAAAACCAAATGAGATTTGTGTCCAAATTTATTTTCACATTTGTCACATACGTAGTTTTTACGACCTTCGTGAACTGTTTTTCGATGTCTTTTCATATTGCTTCTATCCCCAAATTTCTTGTCGCACTTGTCGCACGCGTACTCCCTTTGACCTTCGTGGACTGTCTTTTGATGTTGGATCAAAATCCATTTTAGTCCAAATTTCTGATCGCAAATGACGCATGCATAATCTTTGCGAGTTTCATGTACTGTCTTTTGGTGGATTTGCAGACTTGATTTCTGGCTAAATTTTCTCTCGCAATTGTCACAAGCGAAATCTTTCCGACCTTCATGTACTGTCTTAATGTGCTTGAGCAGATTCCTTTTATGTCCAAACTTTTGCTCGCACTTGTCACATGCATAATCTTTCCGGCCATCGTGGACTGCCTTTTGATGCCTAATCAAATCTGATTTTATTCCAAACTTCTGATCGCAATTATCACAAGCGAAATCTTTACGACCCTCATGTACTACTTTTTGGTGTCTGAGCCAAACTGATTTTCGTCCAAATTTCTGCTCGCAATTATCGCATGTGTAATCTTTGAGACCTTCGTGTACTATCTTTTTGTGTACAAGCAAATTTCGTTTTTCTACAAATTTATTATTACACTTGTCGCATGCGTAATCATTCCGACCTTCGTGAACTATCTTTTGGTGCCTAATCAAATCCGATTTTCGTCCAAATTTCTGCTCACACTTGAGACTTGCATAATCTTTGCGAGTTTCGTGTACTGTCTGACTGTGGAAGAGCAAATGTGATTTTTTTCTGAATTTATTCCCACACTTGTCACATACAAAATTTTGGCGACCCTCGTGTACTGTCTTTATATGCACGAGCAAACTACTTTTATGTCCAAATCTCTTGGCACACTTTTCACATAAGTAATCTTTTAAAACTTCGTGAAATATTTTGTTGTGCTTTAGTAAAGTTGATTTATTTTCGAATTTCTTCTCACACTTATTGCACATGAAATTTTCGTGGTCTTTGTGTACTAATTTTTGGTGAGTAAACAAAGTCGATTTTTTCACAAATTTCTTCTCGCACCTGTCGCATGCAAAATCTTCGCGGTTTTTGTGTTCTGATATTTGATGTCTACTCAAATGACTTCGGAACTCGAATTTCTTTGCGCATTTATCGCATGCGTAATCTTTTTGTTTCTTATGAATTGTATCATGATTTGTTATCATTCTTGATTCTAGTGTAAATGCCTCCCGAAAAAAATCATCAACGTTTTGTTTGTCGTCCGAAATAACAATGTCGTGATCACATGAGTTATCTTTTGAAACAATTTCCTCTAATTTCTTTTCACTTTTATTCATTTTGACGTCTAAATTAAACGATGAATTAGTCTATTTAGTGTCACGAAAATTTAATAAGTAAAATGTATCTTTTAGTATTATGACTTGTTTCATCAGGAAAGACAACATTCAAACTAATTTGTTTTTACTATACATAACAAACATGATCAGTGTGTCGGGAGACTATGCCAAAATCGTTTATGATCGATCATGGTTGTTTACTGTTGAATTACTAATTCATATGTTTATACATTACCAAAACCATATGTATACCAGTTTAAAATTAAAACTTGACGACGATTTCTTCGGGAAAATTGTTGAGCCTTTAAAAACTAAGTACTTCAAAATAACTCCCGGTAATATTGAATCAACCCATTCTTATAAAATATATCTTAAACTATTAAAAAATTTGAATATTTATTCCATAATTTTCCAACCCTATCGCTGCTATCCACACGCCATGGCGTGGCTGGCGTGTTCCATAATCCGCTACCGATTGCTAACGCGAGCATCAATTGAGAATATTATATGTAATATATTTATGTAATTACGGGTGAAAAATGTGCGCTAGCAGGGATATATAATTATTTCAATTATTTAATCCTCAAATTTAATTCAGGAAGATCGATAATTCTGGCGATATTTGTAAGTATATAATCCAATAAAATATGTCAAAATTAGACGTATAAACGAACACAAATGATGAATGGTGTCACTTTTTACATCGCCTCTCTGAAACTTAGAATCTCATCTCTTGTCGTTCTTCAAGCCTTTTACACTACCAGCCTGTGATATAATATGCAGCGCTAAAGCCGCTGCAGTGAGGCCAAAACAATGATCGCAAGTTCAAGTGGCGCTTTTTAGAGATCCATCTCTTATCCTCGTGGCAGATCGCTTCTGTGCAATCTATCGCGACGCACACCGTATCAACTTACACATAGATGTACCACGGCACATCCGCATAATTAGCACTTACGTAATCATTTCAATCAAGAAAAATGCTGTACTCTGGACTTATGATAATTCACAAATGCTTCGCGCGGTGTCGTTAAGTAGCAGCCACAGTAACTTGCAGTTCAGAAGACGACGACGACAATGACGTCGACGTAACGGCTTTTCCTGCGGGCGTGAAGGCTCGGTGATATTCATTCGAGTTCGTTTGCGTGTGACGCAAGCCTGCATGTAGTCGTCAGTCGTCAGCCGCGCGAGCTAAACCCTCACTGTTTCTTCGTCGTTCGCGCGAATCTATAATAACGTATAATATAATACATGCACACTGCACGATACACACACAGCTTGAAATCCGTATGAATTAATCGGTCAACGACAAAGTGCCACTATATTTTTATTTACAAAACGCGCGAGCTGCACCAAGCACAGTGTGTGTGTGTGCGCTGCTACATACTATTGCTGCTACTGCTGCTGTATAACTTGCCTTACTTGGAAGCACGAGATATTTAGCACTGTCATTTTTTTGCCCCCTTCGCGAGCGAGCGAGCGCGCGTTTACTTATTCGCAGAAAAGCGAGCGAGTCGACTTGGAAATGATCCGATTTACTTATCCTATGCGTACGTGCAGGGGATCGCGCGAGTTGACTCACTCGTCAAAAACTCTCGTATCTCTTTGAAAGGATGAAAAAAAAGTACGAGCCGCATCGCGCATAAGAAACAATTTTTATGACACTGTGATAAATACATGCAGTATAACGAACGCACTATCGAGTCGAACGTTGAACGGTTATAAAACAATGGAATGTCGTCATACGCAGTAAAGCCCTATATATTAAACCTCTTCGTTGCACCAACAGATGAATGTGATAAAATACGAACCTCCGACTCCGATACGTAGTTTGATTCACACATAACCTTTTTATCCTAAGTAACGAACTGACGAAGTATCAGCGGTCATCGTGCAGTGGTCACAGTATTATCAACGTACATATTATAAGATAAATTTATTCACATTTAGCTCGCACACTATGTAACAAACACTGGTACACACTAGTCGCCTACGATTGCTCACGATAAATTCAAACGGCGTAGTTGTTCGATGCAACGAACCGACACTAGTGACCAAGTGACCGCCGAAACGACTGTTGGAGATTTTTACGGATTCAAATTCCGAACGATGCTTACAATACGGTGGAGCATCTCGAAGCTACTGTTCGACCTCGCGTAGTCCTCACATATAATAGTCGAAAATGACAGTTAAGTGTTAGCAATCGATTTTTGATATATTCGTAGAGTGAATAACGTGTATATCTTAAAACCCTATAACCTCATTGATAAATGATGCGTGATAATTAAATATGTGTTAGTAATTGTGCGGGTTTGAAAGGTTTATAATAAGCTTTTGTGAATACAAGTGAAAGGTTGTATGCTTGTTAATTAAATTTGAGTTTTTGTGCAGTGTCTGTGTATATTAGACTGTATTTGAATTTTAAAAAATCGATCATTTTTGTTAAAAGTTTAATGGCATAACTGACTGAAAGAGAGGTCGAACTATATCAGCGCTTCATCTGGTAAGCGTGATCAAGAAGAATATTGGTTCGGATTTGGTAAGGTATTTAGTAGTTGCATACATTTCTATAGTTATCTAAGTAAAAGCAGGGGCGGATTAGAAAAAATGCCGCCCCCACGCAAACTATCATTTGCCGCTGACGCTATTCTTAAGAATTAAGAGAACTTTTACTACTCTTGAAGAAATTTATAAAATATTTTCTTGATTTCAATTAAATTATTTAATGGTTTCCAAGTTGTTGAAAACAGTATGTTTTCAAATGAAAAATATTGTTTTTGCAGAAATAATCAGTCTATCATTAAATTCATCAAAACCCTTTCCTAGCGCGTGTTCGATCAAAAATCCTGTAGACATCTAAATTCTCGCCCCATTTACAGTTCTAAAGAAGAAGTTAGAAAAATTTGGGCTACTAGTTGCATAAATAGCTGCAGATACCAAGGAGTTCAAAAATGAACTGAGAGTAGTAATTAGTAGTAAGCGAAATCTAAACGTCTATAAATCTAACCGTCATCTAGACGCTGTGGTGTACGAAGGAGTAATGATGGTGGAACGGTGATACATAATCATTTCAGCACAATTTTTACTGAAATTTTAGAAAAACTTTTATATAATTATCTACATTTATTTACAATTTCCAATAATCATTTCTTTTCGCAATAGTCGACTACGAAATCTTTGAAACCGTCGTGTATTTTCTTTTGGTGTCTGAGCAAACTCGATTTTCGTCCAAATATCTTCTCGCAATAGAGTCATGCATGATATTTGTGACCATCGTGTATAGTCTTCTGGTGAAAAATCAAATGATCTTTTCGTCCAAATTTCTTTTCGCATCTGTCACATGCGTAATCTTTGAGACCTTCGTGGACTGTCCTTTGGTGGACAAGCAAATACGGTTTATGTCCAAATTTCTTTTCACACTTGGCACATGCGTAATCTTTGCGACCCTCATGTACTGACCTTTGGTGGGCGAACAAAGACGATTTTAGTCCAAATTTCTTCTCGCACCTGTCGCATGCATAATCTTTGCGACCCTCATGGACTGTTTTTTGATGTACGATCAAAGTTTTGAGAATCCCAAATTTCTTATCACAATTGTCACAAGAGAAATCTTTACGACTTTCATGTACTATCTTTTGATGGGAAAGCAAATTATTTTTTTGTGTAAATTTCTTCTCACACTTGTCACATGCGAAATCTCTCCGACCTTCATGTACTGTTTTTTGGTGGAGAAGCAAATACGGTTTATGTCCAAATTTCTTCTCACACTTGTCACATGCGAAATCTTTCCGACCTTCATGTACTATCTTTTGATGGGAAAGCAAATTATGTTTGTATGTAAATTTCTTCTCACACTTGTCACATACGTAATCTTTGCAACCTTCGTGAACAGTTTTTCGGTGATCGAGCAAATGGGATTTGAATCCAAATTTTCTTTCGCACCTGTCGCTTGCTAAATCTTTGAATACTTGGTGTACTGTCTTCAGGTGAAAGAATAAATGTGATTTTTTTCTAAATTTATCCCCACACTTGTCGCATGCTAAATTTTGGCGACCCTCGTGTACTGTCTTTATATGCACAAGCAAACTGTGCTTATTTCCAAACCTCTTGGCGCACATTTCACACAGGTAATCTTTGAAAACCTCGTGGAAAATTTTTTTGTGCTTGCGTAAAGTTAATTTATTTTCAAATTTTTTTTCACACTTGTTGCATAGGAAATCTTCGCGATCCTTGTGTACTAATTTTTGGTGCGTAAACAATGTCGATTTTTTCACTAATTTCTTATCGCACTTGTCGCATGCATAATCTTTTTCTTCATTGTGACTTGTGTCTCGGTGTATTATCATACTTGATTCTAGTTTAAATGCCTTCTGACAAATATCACAAACGTGTTGTTTGTTGTCTGAAACCACAACTACTTGTTCACTTAAATTATTTTCCGAGACATCTTCATCGGATTTCTTCTCATTTTTATCCATTTTGACGTCTAAATTAAACGATGGATCAGTCTATTTAGTGTCACGAAAATTTAATAAGTAAAATTTATCTTTTAGTATTATGACTTGTTTCATCAGGAAAGACAACATTCAAACTAATTTTATTTTATTATAAACATGCATCAAAATCGTTTATGATCATATTGTTTACAATGGAATTACGAATTTATCTGTTTATACATTACCATAACAACATTTAAACCAGTTTAAAATCAAAACTTGACAACGATTTCTTCGGGGGAATTTGTTAGTCTTTTAAAACAAAGTACATTCAAAAAATCTCCCAATCGACAACATCGAGCTTACACAAAAAACATCGAGTAATCAGATCCTTATACTCATGTATAATAAACAATTTTGAAATTTATTCCAAAATTTGCCACCCCCACGCCATGGTATGATTAGCGTGCTCCACAATTCACCACTGATTGCGAGCTTTTTGTATGTGATATACCCTCTTATGCAAGTGCCAAGTTTGGATTAAGGTTGAATAGTCGGTATAATTTTAGTGAAATCGCGCGTGTTGGACTGCATTAAAGTTCACGAGTCAAGGCAATATAAACGCCTTATATAATTTTAGAAAAAATTGGAATAAGCAATATTTAAGTCAAACAAGAGAGTCCATTTTATCTACGAGCCGCGTGCGAAGCTCTGCTTTAGTAGCTGGCACAATCGTGCATGAGGACGAAAATGAACTCTTCCGGTCGTAAAACGCGTCAAAAGTGACACGCTCGCTAATGCATTTACCACACTCGTTGCTAGCAGCAGTTTCGGATAAATGAAATAAAAATATGAAGTGTGTGTGTGTACTGCTATAGCTCGCCCAATAATTCTTAACTCTGTACCTTCATCCATCTATTTTTTCCAAACGAGCTCGTCATATTTACGTAGCAGTCCTCGAAATTACAATAACGATGTGTGTTTATTATTCGCGAGACGAGATCGCAACACATACACACACACGTGCACACGACATCGCGATGCTTTATTATATTATTGTGCTGATGTTATAAGATAATAAGGTGAAAACTTTCGCACGCTGTTTCGCGTGTAGTGCTCTGAGGACAGATTGTAGAGTAGGAAAAAAATATGTATATAAAGGTGACGCGCTGCTCGAGCGAGAGCTGTATATGGGCGACGTTATTATATTATATGCGAATTGCGATTACAATATTTGATTGCGACTCCTCGACGCGTTTGCGTGCCGACGCAATCTTTTAGACTCGACGTTTGGAAATTATTATACACGTCGTGCGCGCGTGTGCATGTGGGTTACATGTGTGCGTGTACACCTGCGACAGTGCATACATGACGTTTAATTGAAATAAGAGCGAATAGGCCTGCACGAGAGCGAGAGGGAAGATTGCACGATCGTCACTTTAGATATCTATTTAGGTGCTTTGTGCGTTGCTCAAATTTTGAAACTAAATAAATTTAGTTATAATTTTGTATGAACCATATTTCTAAAGAGCTATACTGGCTATATCTTCAAATATCTTCATATTGATTCTTGGGCGCGTACAGCAATAAGACTGAAAAACATCGACTGAAAATTTTACATCAAAATCTTTTATCCTAGAACTTGGAATTTTTTCTTTTAGTTTTCGAGAATCGGGCATGCGCCATCTAGCGGTATCTTCTACCAATTAGTATCTTAATACTGCTAAGAGGCATCGAAAAATCGTCTACCACGCATACAATCAGTAAATATTGTAGTAGTTTTGAAATTTACAAGTTATACATGATCTAGTTTTACATCTGTGAAGTTTCTCTGAAGCTGTAGGTCCTTTCACTCCTTGCCATACTCTTATCGGGTGAACGAAGGGAAGCAAGAAAGCAAGACAGGCGGTTAAACAAATAACAGTTTATTGTGACTAAATTACCAGGTTCCGGCGAGGTATTCGCCACACGTGAAGCTATGTGTGGTGAACAAAACAGAAAGAGACTTAATTCTAGTTTTACAAGAGGTTTTATACCATTTTTCTTCTCGGCTCTCTCGTCGCTTCGCTAATGCGAGGGCTTGCCAAAGGCGCCACTCATCAACCAAATTTTATAAACAATTTTTTTTAAATAAAATTTTATGGACACAATTTTTGTGACAATAATGAGTCGCGCAGCAACTATGTAGCCACTTGCTTCAGGAACTGAGATGCAAAAAATACATGGGAAAGGGGCGCAAAACTATTGAGAGGAATCGGAAACTGCGTTTATTTTTTACATTTGTACATTTTAATTTCTAAGCTCGATTTCCTAATGCGAATCTAAAGTGCAACAGCTCAAGCCAATGCTAAAAATAGTGTTACCCGTGCGATTGATTCGTTATGGTAAAGTGTGTGCACGGGAAAAAAAACAAGAAATATCGATCAAAGAGTCTGTGAACGATGATGTTATTAAATGCGCGCGAGCTTTAATTACCCGACAAGTTGAATTATACATGCCGATACTTGTACACGACCATAATATGACAAGTAAAATTACAACATTAGCGATCGCGAACGACTGGACAAAAAAGGATCGACCGTTAGGCGAACGAGTGCTGCACGCGGGATGAATTTTTTTGACAAATTCAAATTCGAAACGCGAACTCTGCGTGAGTATGTGTATATGTGTGTACGTCGGGCAAAAAATCGTATAATATAAACGCGCTTCTCAACGTGTATCCCACTTATACTCATTTATATACGAGCTCGCTCGCCTATTTGAGCGATCGATCCGCGACGGAGTCGATATCCTCGTGCATTATCCATCATTACTGCCGCATTGACATGCAGACTAGCGCGACGCGCCGATATATTATACAGCCTCTTTCTCCCTCTACAAAACGAGACGAGGTCCAGCAGCAGCACTAGTAACAACATCGGTATATAGGTGTTTTTTTTTTTAATTGCTGTTAGAAAAGGCGCGTACTCATACATGTATGTGCGTTTATGCGTGTGGAGCTCTGCTCCGCAGTCGCAGAGCCTCATCCGTTAAACTATTATACATAGGCGAGTGGAGCCGTCCGCGGAGCAGTAGCCAGTCGGGGAAGCTGCTACCTCAAAAGAAGTTGCACAGACGAGCCGTGTGCGGAAGATCAATGAATAGACGGATCGTCGTCGCCGTGCCACGACGCTACACGAGCCATATACAATATAAATACATAAACAGCGGTGCGGAAAGGTAAGAAAAGAAGGACGAGCTCATTATCAATCGTTGTGTATACATGGTAGTACAGCAAGTGCATGTCCGTATGGATAATTAAACGGCAGGGGCGTTGCCTCACTTCGTATACACACGTATGCATGCGGCGCGGCTGCTTGTCTTGTGGGCTCCGCTCATCATCATAGATAATAGCCGCGCGTTACTTCTTGCTCGTCATGGTAACGACGCGTTCTCGGAAACAGTAGCGCATAGCAGTACGCACTACGCAGCCTAGAGGCGGCTGCAATCGCACACGTGCATTCGTACACACATATATTATGCGTTTGTATGTATCGCGATCGCTTCTTGCTGCAACTGCTGCAAGTCCACTCCGTTCGCGTACATATATGTATATGCCACTGTATTATACATTGCGCGTGCCGTTATGCATGTATGTATACCACTGATGCGCGGAGCTTTAATAATAATAATAATATACATATAAAACCAGCGACGACTACAGCAACGACGAAGACGACTACGACGAGGCGCGATCTGCGGCTCGACATCAAAGCCCGCTCGGGCGCGCGACCGTCCGAGTTAGTTTCAGCCACTTAATGTCCCTTGAGTTTTCACATTAGCGAGGCAAAATCGCACTGCTTCTGCTTCCTTCGTTGGCGTAATATTCTCTTCTCTCGCAGTCGTCGTCGTCGTCGTCGTCGAGCCAAGCTGCGCATACTGCATGTAATATACGATAATAAGACGCAGCAGCACTTAACGCGCGCGCGCGCGTCGACGCGTATTCGCGAGAAATTTCGAGTCGGCACATATCTGCGCGACTCTTTTTTTCATAATATAATCCGTGTGTATGTATGTACATACGCGTTGCACATATTAACTCTGCTGACCGTCTCGTAGCGAGCGTCTCTCGCTGATGTAGCAAGTATGCAGAGGGACATGCGTACATGAGGGTGCGAAACGTATTATAAGACTCGCTCGCGCGAGGATGTGTGTCGTTTTCATCGCTTCAAATGCCTAATTGCTTTAATGAGATTTACATCAATTGCGAATACACATGTTTCTCTCTCTCTCTCTCTCTCTCTCTCGAAAATTATATCTATATGGACGAGATCTTGGCACAACAAAACGTGTATTGTCGTACCAATTCGTTACTTCGAATTTCTTTGATGTCAGCCGCTCTGTACAGATCTCGTATGTAACGTCGTTTTATCGACAGGAATAACAATGCACTTCAATTACTAATGACATTTTTTCGTTTGGGAAGATACTATAACTTGACATCGAGAATAAAATGACATTAATGCTTATCTTTCTTACTCACTTTTCCGAGAATACAAAATAACCACTGTCAATTCATTGGTGATTTGCTTGGTTCTAAAAAAGTATGTTAAATTTTTGGTTTAAAAAAATATAAAATTGTACGAAATATCACATCCACTCAGCAATAAAGCCACAGTAAACTAGTTTATCAGCATCTAAATTTCATTGCACAATATCAAGATATTTAATTTACCAAAAATTTTTAAAATTATGATTGATAAATGACCATTTAAAATTTTTTTGATACAATATATAACCATTTGTTGGCGTGTTTTCTGTGGTTTTCTTGATACAATTAGATAATTTAACTATTTTAATAAATTTAGATCAGTTTTTAATCAATCACTAGATATTAAATACTTTTATCTGTAAATCAGCAAGTGCCAAAGTAAAAATAATTGTATTTATACAAGAGTTTCTAAAAAAATTTTGATCAAAGTGGATTATAAAACTACCACCAATTGATAAGTTTGATGAAAAATAATACCTCGACACGATGCAGTGAATTTAATTTATCCGATGAAAGAATTCAATTTTCAATTAATTGTATGTATTGACTAACAACAAAATAATCGCCATCACGCATATATATTTTTTATGCAAATCATATATTGCAGTTAGAAACGCGCTAGGCAAATACTACTTCGTCCTTCGTTTTCTGTCGGGTCGTTTTTTGTATCTTACGTAGACGCACCCCAACTCATAATAATCGAGGGTACTAATGCAACTCTGAAGTATCTTCCCACCGTTTCGTCACGGCTCCTCGATCGCGCAGCTTTTCTGTGCGGCATTCACGTATAATACTTCATGCAAATATTGATCTTCCCTCGCGTTCGACGTATCCAATGCTTACGATGTACCATAAATACGCATAAAATGCCAAAAAAGTCGTTTTTTCTTTCTCTTTCTCTATTATGTGCGTTGCATCTTTAATCTGCATACCTATCCTCAATGGAGAATACGCATAATGGGAACGAGTGTTGTGTGGGGCGTTGGTAAACGAGATTTTTTTTATTGGACGTTTTTTTTCGCACTATCAGGGGACACGGCTTCTCCTTTTTAGGGTCGCAAATCGACAGTTGGCCCGAATACATATACTTATCCATCTATGTGATTCTTAAAATAGCGAATAATTTGACGAATCATTCGCAATATTATAGCGTTTAGATATATTGTAATTGAATTTTATTTTGATTTTTCAAAATGATTAAACACTTTTGAAACTATTCATCATTATTATAATTTTTTGAATAACGAAAATATAACAATTGTAATCAAATCAGTTATTTGATTTTCATATTTAAATAACGTAAAATAACAATTTAATTCATGAAAATCTGGTAAAAACACGAACATAATAGTACGGTTATGAAAAGGAAAATATATGCACTGCGTCACTTGCAGTTACAGTCGAATAGCGGAAGTAGCGTCGCAACAGAACTCCTCTCTCTTTCTCTCTCTTTTTCTTTCTCTAGGACGCTTCCGAGTTAGCGATCCTACGCCTGCGTGGGTGTACTAACGCGTCCATACATATATAATATTGCCGCTGCAACTACGCGCCTTCCTATGCATAGCCAATGAGCATTTCGTTCTCTCTTTGTGTGGCCCCTATATTCGTCCTCTGAAAATTTACAATCTGAATACAATGAGAGACCGTACGGAACACTTTACCAAACGCAACTGTAAACTTGCGACTTGCTTAAAGTAATGGAATCGGACGTGTGTGGAACGCGTCGCGCTTTATTTTCTCTCACATAATGAACGCATTAAACGTCTTTACATGCGCGGAATTAGGCAGGCGCACTTTCCGTTGATTGCGCTTACTTATGCGCAATTGTGCGCTCACGCTATCAACTCGAACGTTTTATAAGTAACACTTTCTTCATCGTAAAATCGTGCGAAGAGATCAGTGAACATTACATTTTATTATAGATCATTTTTTTGACATTTTGGTTAACTTTCTATGCTAGAATTCGAGAGAAAGACGGTTTGTGCGACGAATCAGCGCACTTCATGAAGCATAATATCAAATAATCCGATGAAGAAAATAAATAATGAAGGAGATGCTGTGGTTTACTATACGCGAATATATCCATGTACGTATATAGATTGACTTTAGCCTTGCAGCTTAATATACTGCATGGTGGCGTCGTACTTTCATCAATGAAGAGTCGCGTGCGCCGATCAATTCATCTTTCCTAGTAAATTCTGTGTCAAAATATCGTTATCAATCATCGCGAAGCGTCAAAGCGACGAAACGAGATGAGAAGTACTTACATGTATACTTTTTTTTTTATTTTAGTTTAGGCTCGACTATCTTCGCTGTGGTTTCGCTTGTACGTTGCGCGTCAAATTTTAAATTGTAAAATTAACATTTAATTTTCTAATTTAAAGTAATTGATTTTTTCATTCAATTTGTATTTACTAGCTATGTTTTGATTTTTTTGAAAGATCGAGAGAAATACTTTTACATTTATTTGGCAACTGATTAAATAATTAGTCTGAGTACTGTATATTTATGATTATTTGTTATCTTTTAAAAACTTGCGTCAATTTTATTTCAATACGTTCTGGCATCATATTTGAATTTGTTTCGTAATTATAAGTTTAAAACTACACCACTAGATGGCTAGAGCCTCTATTTATTCAAATCTTCAAGTGATAACGCCAAAATAATCATATAATAAATAGTCAAGTGTGTGAAATTAAGAATTAAGATGGTTTATAAATTAATATTTTTTAAATTTAATTTAATTTGAATTATTAATTGTGACTCGTTAAAATTAAAAATTAAATTTAGTCGGTTAATTTCAACCAATTTGATTACTTTTTTAATCAATGAAATGCAACACTGCTTGCCGGTATATTTAAAATACCATATAAATCCAAATGTACTAAGAACGATTTAGACTTACAACTGAAATTGAGAATAACCGCTTCTAGAAATAGAAGTTTTTATTGTAAAGGCAGGGCAATGTATTATTCGACGCCATAATCAGCGACTTCTCGCGGTGCAAAGAAAGTGACGTGAGAACAAACGAGGCTGCATTTATACGCCAAGATACATACAACAGCAGATTTTTAATATTAAAACGTTACTATAAGTAAAACGTCAGCGTATTTTGGTATTATACTCGAGCGTTTGGGCTGCTTTCAACCCTATAATTATCTTCGCGGTGCTCCTTATATGCACGTATACGTATTTTGGCTTGCCCTATTTTTTCTATTGGAAAAAGCTGTTACGATCGTACACTCGTATTCACTTCATATAAAGTCAGTCCCTCGAGTAACATTAGCAAATCCGTGTAAGAAAATGTACTGAAATTTCACAGCTGATTATACCAATCAATTTCGAACAATGGATGTTACGGGGTTTGGTTCGATCATGTGAATTTACAAGATTGCGATTCGTAAGATAAATAAGAAAGAATAGATAAGCATAATTAAACTAGAAATTTGTTATGTCAAATCAAAAAAATAGTTTCTAGTTCGACTAATAGTTATAAAAGTTCTACAATTAATATTTACTATACTTTTTTCTCCTTATAATAGACACCGATATATAGCATTGTATAGCGTTGCACGCGTCGGCAATAATGAGCAAAAGCTGCGTCGAGTGTGGCAGCAGCTTCAACCGGTGCGAAAGACAAGTCGGAGAAATTAAGAAACAAAACAACAACAACAACAACGGGGAAGCGAGTAAAAGAGAGCCTGCTACGCGTCAAAAAATAAAGTCGAGGATGAAGGAGAGAAAAAAATGGCCCGCGTATACAACTAGGGCCCCTGCAAGACAATGATACTGTTGCGCACGTAAGCGATCGGTTGCGCGTATTTAGTATGTATGTGCGCGGCGTGACGCGGCGGCGGCCTTCAATATTGACTGCACTTCTGCGTGTGCATGTGCACCGACGCACTAGTTGCGCTTATACACACCCGTGCCGAGAGAACTCGGTGCGCACTGTATGAAATGAGATACGCTTATATGCGCGCGAACCGCTCGACGGTAGTAGACGGCTTCGAAAGAATGAGAAGTCTTTAAAAAGCTCTCCAAGAGAGAGAGAGCAGCAACTCTTTTTCTCTCTCTCTCTTGCTTCGCGTCTCGATCATCCTTTTCACGCGCGCGCTCCCACGAATTTGCAAGTTATGCAGCAGCAGCACACAGGCACACGGGCCGCTCGCGCGTTTCATATATATTTTAGGGGCGCGTGACCAAATCACTCGACACGCTAATTGAAAAGTGTGCTCTTCCGAAGACGCGCGCACGCGCATATATTGAACATCGCTGCTTCTCCTTTTCGCATATTATGCGACTCCCCGTGCTCACGCGTAAAATTGAGAGACGAATCGGCTGCGCGCGAGCGAAACACACAGCGCCCTTTGTTCTCCTCTGAATATGTAATTTCGACTATTGTGCGAGGCCTTGAAAAATATATAGATTTTTCACCTATTCTGTCGGTAAGTCGTATTTTTAAATACCTCGTTTCAATACGTAAACGGATGTATACTGCAGGTATATGAGCTTGGCCAAAAGTTTTAATTTTTGTTCGTCGAGTGTACGATCCTATGGACTGACAACATCGAAATTCCAATTTGAAACAACTAGACATTGTAGCAAAAAAGGTCAGCCAATATATAAAATTTTTCAAAGAACAATTGGAGTAAATTACGATGCATAAAAGCAGCAACGTAAAATTATTACGCATGCCCTCGTACGTACACCGATCTATTCGGATTTCGCACGCTTAAGCCATAGAAAATTGGTCGAGTCGAAGTGTTGAGATAGCAATCATAAAATATACTCATGCGAAAAGTATAGCCGAAATGTTTTTTTATCACTCGGTAGGGATCAGTCGTCGTGCAGTTTCTTCTATAAGAGTAATTAGCTCTGGGATACGTATATAAAAAGTGGTATTTTAATGAGTCATAAAAACGCGGCTGGGTAAGAAGATGACAGTTCTTTCTCTCTCTCTCTTGCGCTCTCCCTCTCTGTCCCTTATTGTATCGGTCAATCTTTTTTTCTCTCTTCCTCCGCTCGAAGTGCAGCAGGCTTTTCTTTTGGGTCAATGGTTACATTTAAATGAAATAATGAAAATTATCGATGCAACTTTAGTTTCGATTCTTGATTTGTTTATTTCAAATGTTATTTATTTCAAGAGAACTTTATTGAAAGTTTGCCCTCCGCAGTACATTCGCACAACAACGCAAACACACACGTACTAAATGGTAACGGCAATAATTATCCACGATCGCGATACTAATTGTGATAATTACACGTTATACTTACGTGACGGAGCGGTGCACTCGTTGTTGCAGATATATAGCTGCTTATAACACGGCACATATAGATAGTGCGCAAGACTATGGTAATGAGCAGCGTGACAGGCAACCGAGGCTCGCACTGCATTGACGCTCGTTCCTGTGATTTCGCTTACAAACACTGTGGCACGCACCGCAGATCGCTCGCTGCGATCTTTTTGCGATTCATATTATACATAGGTGAGTCGTTGTTTCGTCGCTCGTATGATACTTTTTATGCGCACTCGCGCCCGTAATTTGAGATAGCATCGACAATTCTGCCTGATTTTTTTTATAATGAGACATAGATTCGCGCTCGGCTTTCGCCGCTTTTATTTCGATTTAAAGATGCCATGCCAGAACCCGCAGTTCGTAACTACTACACGCGTTAGAATAAATGTAGACTTTGTAACAATATGCTGAAATCTCTCATCTATATAGTTTTGTTGCAGTTGCTACTGTTCGTTGTAGGTGTTATTAAAAGATCTTACTTTTTGAAGGCTAATTACTCAAAGTTGGAAATATTTTTGCAGGTACTCGCGTGCTTCCTAATTGCATATAAAACAACGATTATTACGATAATCTCGCGAGTTTTTTTTTACCTAACCGATGTACAGAAACGTTATGAATAAATCATATTGAAAAATAAGCATAAAATATATAAGTAACGCCGTAATATATCTATATCAGGCTGAAGCCGCTAGCAATTTAACATTTGAATGAAAGCTACATTACTTGAAAAAACTACCTTAATTAAGACATGTGCTTTGAAAAATTATGAAGCTTGAGGTGCACAGCGCAAATATGCATTCTCAGCTACTGCGCACCACGTCAATCTTACTATCGCTGCTATCGCAAAGGCTAAATAAAACTAGGCAATTCTGCTTCGTTTCAGATAATCCAGAACAGATCCTCGAAATATCGAAAAATTCATTACGAGCCTCGTAAACGAACGAAACTGCAGTGCTGTTCACACTTACACATCCTCTCGAGCATTTTCGTAATACAGTTGTAGTGCGCAGCCGATCCGTTGCCCGCAGTCTCGTTCTATTCGTGTTTTCTCGCGCGGCTCTCCGCAGGCAAATTATAATGTATACGCCAAAGTGTCAGTGGGTGTCCGGCGCGCAGTCGACCGGTAGCTAATAGCTTATGCGCGCTGCAGTTCCTTTTCCTGTAATAAAGTTTTACTTGGGTCTATGTTGCTGCTGCACCTACACACACACGCGCGCGCGTGCGTAATCACTACATCGCCGCAAAGGCGACTTTGATCTTTGCGTGTGCTGCACACTTATGCATTCATACGATTTGAAGAACGAAATCGTTAAAGTGCAGAAGTAGCGAATTACTCTGCATGAAAATCGTCTATTGTCCACGTCTATAGCTCGCCTATCGCGCAGTCATGAATTTCTATGCTCAACTTGACGACGAAGCATCTACGAGTGTAGATTTTGTATAACCCACATGTTTGTATTGTTTTGAGCGTATAATTATGACGAGTAAAACGTTGTGCTCATTTTTTTGGTAAAATGTTAAATCAAGGGTTTTCCGCCGTGGTAAAATTTCTCATTATTTTATGGCTAGTTTTTGGGAAACGAAAAAGTTTCTTGGGCGTAAAAGAGCCATTGAAACTGGATCCACCCAAAAGAGTAACTTTCTTTTGCTTCTCGTATGGGAAGCTATGTGATAGGCTTGAAAATGAAATTTTGAACCAGACGTTCTAGGAAAATTTGGGTTATATATTTGGAAAGAACATTGAATTATCAACAAATGTCTGTATGTATGTTGGCCTTCTCGGCCTTTTGGCTAAAATAGAAATGTACAATATCTTATTATTTTCTATCACCTTCCTATACTTATCATTTCGGCCGCTAGGTGGCCACGAAGAAAAGGTTGTGCTCCCATAAGCGACTGGATCTCTCTAGTGCTTAAGAGTCAGCACATTCGCGTAGCCGTTGAAGTAGTAGCAACCCGCGAAAAAAAAAGATCTTTTTAAGAACGTCTCAATTATGAGCCTCAGTGAGATGCTTTGAGATGTTTTTAAGACGCTCAACAATTGATTTTTGCTGAGACGTTTCCGAGATCTTATTAAGATGTTTTTTTCTCGTCGAAAAAGACTTCCTTCATTGTTCACCGACTGTACGTGATATTTAAATCTGTTGTTTGGATCTTTACCAAGATAGATTACGCCCGTTTTATTTCCTAATCGTGCCAAACATATTTCACCGTTTTCCATACTTCTGTCATCGATTTCTCCATGGCCCACTCTATAATGTCTAGTTGGTACTTTTGGCACCTCTTTATTTATTATATATGATAAATCGTGCGATTCGTCGACAGGATGAACTTCGTCTTCTTCTTCTTCTTCTTCTCCTCCTTCTTCAGCTGCCATTTGGTCTACGTTATCTGGTACGTCAATGGCTCTCCTTAATACATCCATCTCATTTTCGTTATTATAGTGAATCTCATCGTTGGCGTTCATCCTCGGAGCGAATCCAAGGAAGTCTCCTTCCTCATCCGAGTCATTATCTCGGTTCACCGGTCTCGCCACAGCGTCTGCTACCTCGTTCATGTCGATTTGAGGTTCAGGTTCTACTGATACTCTCCATAAAAGGGCATCCAATTCTGGACGATCATACACGATATACGACGCTCTAATTGGAGGATTCGGCAATCTGCATTTCTTCATGCTAAAATGTGAAAAATTTAAAATGAAATTATCTTTTTCGGCGAGAAAAAAAACATCTTAATAAGATCTCGGAAACGTCTCAGTAAAAATCAATTTTTGAGCGTCTTAAAAACATCTCAAAGCATCTCACTGAGGCTCATAATTGAGACGTTCTTAAAAAGATCTTAAAAAGATCTTTTTTTTTTCGCGGGAACTCCGTTTAGTGACGCTTCTCTCGGGCATCGATACGAGAAGATGCGTGCTATAACTGACGCCTTTACGTCCATTTTATACGAAGTAGTGGCCCTCACAGATCCATCGCAATAACGATCGGTTCTTATCGGGTGAAGATCCACTAGTTCCTTCTCTGCATAGGCCGTTTGCGACACGGTACCTGATGTCAGAGGTGTCTGAGCCGGGGTTATCCTTATCTTTGACGAAACGACTCTTTGTTCATCTCGGACTAAGGTCATTAAACCATCATTGTACATAAACCGCCTATTCGTTGCGGCGATGTTGTCTCCTTCAAGATTATCTCCTATCCCACAGTCACGCATAGCTGCTAATTGCACTTGCGTCAATTTGACTGCTGGGGCCCAACCTAGTAAGTTTCTGGTTGGCCTGGGATTTCTCATCCTAACTCGGGGTTGACGTTGTGGAGCTGGTTGTTGTTGTTGCGATTCTAGTATGGTATTGAATCACATTATAGTAGTCGAAAGCCGACGCAGGAATCTTTTCGAATGCCTTACGATCGACTGCGACCATGCTGCGGTATACACGCTCCGATAGAGCAAGCAGCGAGTCCGCACTGTCTGTAAAGACTTTAGTTCCCGCACTTTCGAGAAAGCCCTGATCTCCCTCTATTATGAAGTAGTCCTTTTGTAGGAGGGCATCTGTCGTCAGTGGGGTTGGCGTCTTAGACATGTGCTTCGGTTGTGGGGGACCATTGTGACCGAATTTCGGTGCTGGTAGGGTCGTGGGTCTCTGGTTGGCCGGTGGTCCGCGATTGCGTCCCCCTCTGTTGCCAGAGCCTTTGTTTGGTCCTCCGCCACGAGAACGATTTGAGCTACCGTGAAGGGCAGAATTCACAGGTAGACCTGACGTTGTACTGCCAGGATTTTCTTCGCCGATGGCTGCCGATGGTAGGTTATTGATATCAGCCATTCTTTAAATTTTTCTTCACTCTGAGGCTAACGCTGTTAATGATACAAGCTGTATAGACCAGAGGACCTAAGTTCACTTTGACTAGGGTTTTTAGCGAAATGGTTTCGAGTATCCACTCTAAACCTTTATGATACTGTAATGACGCCGGTTGATCTCTTTATCTATTGGTCTAGGCACAGCCCAATAACCACTAGCCTTCTGAGTCACCAATAAATCAATAGCGGAATCAAGGTTGGATTAGACGAGTTGCTTATGTAGTGTCGGTAAAGTAGATTGGAATTGAAGAGGATATTTTATCGACTGTAGGTCGTAATTGGCTCGAAAGCGTGAGATTGTGTTCTCATACTTGGAGTGACTAATGGAAGTCAAGGTAAGGGATGGTAACTATCTGTTGCTTATAGCAATGATAGTGTTACTTGCTGAAGTCACTATCTATTGCGTATAGCGCAAAGATAAATTACGAAGGGTTTGACTAATCTAAACTGCAGCAATGAACTGCAGTCGACAAATTGAAGTCGGAGGGAAGTAACTATATGTTGCTTGTAGCAATAACTAACTATTGCTTATAGCGAAAAGATAAAGTTACGAGGATTTGACTAATCTAGGCTGCAGCAATGAACTGCAGTCGACAGATTGAAGTCGGAGAGAAGTAACTATCTGTTGCTTGTAGCAATAGCTAACTATTGCTTATAGCGAAAAGATAAAGTTACGAAGGAAAGGACTAATCTAGACTACAGCAATGAACTGTAGTCGACAGATTGAAGTCGAAGGAGAGTAGGATGAATAAAATATGTTACTCACTTTTGTTTATTATTTCCTTCTATTTATTTAAAATAGATGAGGTCGTTGTTGGCTGGGTTGGATAAGTTCAACTTTGAACGGAAGACTAGCTCTGGGAAAGAGCGATAGCCGTGATGTTCACCAATGAAGGATTGAACGAAGACTGATCAAAAAGAAGATTTTACTAGGCAAGCGATGGCCTATTTATACGAAAAGTCCCATCAGCGAGGCGGACTTGCTGACGGATCCGTAGTGGGAGAGAGTGGAAGGAGGAAATCAAATGTTTAAATTAAGGAGGCTGGAAAACTATGATTAGTAAAAATAAAGGAGTTGGAAATTAGGATTGTAGGGAAAATTGCCTTTCCAACGATACCTCATGACATATAAAAATGTTACAAATATGATGATTAATAATACATTCCGCTATAATATTGTAAAGAAAATGGTTAATTAATTTATATTTACCGATATTAATATTCGATATTGATATTATATGATATTGTAGCACACGTATACTTAGTTATGTAAATACTAGTAATTTTATAACAATGTAAGAACGGATATTATTTGGAAGCGAGTTTGTAACTCGGAATTAACTTTTAACAACACTAAGTATACCTGTGCATCAATTTACAAATTGAGCTTAACAGAGCTACGCATTATTATCAATTAAACATTATATTAATTTGCGTTAAACAATTCTAAACAACTTTTGTTACAACCATTTAATACAAGTTCTGTCTGGTGCGACAGAAATATAGCAAATAATGGTTCAGTTAATTAGTGTAAGTTAATAACAATCACTAAAAGTAATTAATTAAAGGTATTTTCATAGTTAAAACAATGTTTAACATATCGTAATGAAATAATCCGGCGATTCTTGAGTCGGCTATTATAGTGAATCTAACTGTGGAAGTAGTCGAGTTTGGTACCGATGTACTTGTCTCAACAATTCGGATTTAGTAATAATTATAACTGGTCGGTAACATAATTTGTTTAAGCAGTATCGCTTAAAACGTCATTCATAAAACTACATGTTAAATATAATCGAGATAGTTCGATGTCGAAAGATGTTTTATTGAGGAACACACGTCCGGAGAAAGGTGTGAAAAGTGATAAAACTCCAAATATAGATGTGTAACGGTTGCTCGGCGCGTTGAACTACAAGTTACAAGTTATGTACATGTAACATTGAAGACGTGAATAATATTTCAGAGTTAAATTATATTTTTTGAATATTTCCACAATACGCCTTGTAGGCCGGATCGGTGCGTGCAGGCGCGTTAAGTCAGAGCGCGGAATTGGCGGGTTGCCTTGGCGTAGGCTATTCGTCGTAGGACGTTACAATACAACAGTTTTTAACTTTTTTTTCGGATTTTAAAGCATACGTATGCTCTGGTAAGGCTCCGTAGTACAAACCTGTTTCGTCAGCATTAAATATATCACTTGACGAGTAATCTTTAGGCATTTTTGGCCATTCTTGAATGAACCACTCATTTGCACCTGTAATATCAGTTTCGGCTTGATCACCATGTGTCTTGCGGTACACAATGTTTTCTCGGCCTCTCCTACGCGAGAGCCAACCGTAAGTGGCCTTCACATTTTCTTTTCCCAATTTCTTTGCCATCTCTTCTTTTAGCCGTTCCAAACAGAAAGAAGCGAATGTATGTGCCAAAAATAAAATAAAACCACATCATCAAGGGTACGAATGTCAGATGACAATGTAGACTAAAAATGGGATGTATTTTATGAATTTACGATCAAATATTTACATTCACCAAAGTTGTTTGCAAATGATGTTGAAATGGTAAAGTGTTTGGTGTGTGCGTGTAAGAGACTTCAACTGTTGTGTAACAACAATCTCAAAAAAAATATATGACCTATTTTTCTACAATAATTGTTGTAACTTTCGCTGCTCTCGAGCCGATACTTATTGTTGTAAAAGTTAATGCTGATATTTATTATTCATCAGGCGACTATAAAAAAAATGAACAAAATATAAATAAAACAATATGCAATAAATTTTACAACCAACAATATCCACTAACTTACCTCGCTATTTTATCAAAAAATACACTTATCATAAGCACATCCGCTTAGAGGGACAACGCGGGGGCCCCCTACGTCATATTGTTTATAACAAATTAGGTTTATGACGGTCAGCCGTCACGTAGACCGCAAGTGTGCTGGTAGCTGCACAGCCATACTACTATTATCACATGATATGAGCAATAAAGTAAGAAAAAAACTAAAGGAGTATTTGAAAACGAATGTATTATCACAATTTCGTTAGTCGCTACGAAGGGCGTGCATCCCCATTCAGACGCTTGAAAATATTTATTATATGTACAATATGAAAGTATATTTAAACAGGTCATTATTAAGCGAACAAAGCAGCGATTTACAGCAGTCACCACGGCATTAAAGTCTCAGTATAGCGCACTTAATTCAGCCGATGCATGAAGATTAAGAAAAAGAAAAGAGAAGAGAAAGAAAGCAAAATAAAAAAAAGGAAGGAAAGGCAGGAAAGATCCACACGGGCCTGGCTTTCGCGTAGCCTTTCTCAGGCTTTTCCCATCGACCTCGCATCACTTATAATCCTCTATATTTAGAGGCTCGTTGGGCCGCATGTGGTGTACCAGCTCTGCACTCGTTTCTCGAGAGAGGCCCGGCACCGCAGCCACGTAGACACGTAGCTGCGATACACGGTGGCGCCGACGTCGCGAAAAATGAAGCGCACTCTTGTAAAATGCAAATGACCGCTATAATGATAAAAATGTCACGCTGGAGGAAGAAGAAAAAAGCCACTGAACAAAAAAGGAGAAGGATAATAATACGCGAGGCCGTGAACCGTAGAGGGCAAAAATGTGCGCGGCTGGCTGTTGCGGTGGTGGTATAGTTGCTGTCGTTGTGTTACACCTGTAGCATTTGCTCCACTACTCACATGCCGGTCGCCGGTCTGGACTTTCTCTCCGTTATCAGATTCGATGCAGCCTCCCGATAGTTAATTAACGAGTTCATTATGCACCCTCGAGAGCTGCAGTGGCGGCGGCAGCTACGCCACGAGGGAAAGATGCCCGCGAGATAACTGCGCTGCTGCACTCACACACGTATACGGCGATATAGTTATATCGTCGGCGCGGCGCAACCCGGTGGGTGGCGCTATTTTATTGCGTCACGACCTAGGCCGACTATAGCTGCCGGTGTGTGCTGGGCTCCGCGTATAGATCCTCGCGAGCGCAACCTTGGCTCAGGGGGTTCTTTCTCTCTCTCCGTGGGCCTTGCAGCGCGATCTTTATGTCTATTTCTGCACGTGAATCTGCTGCAGGACCAATTATACCGATTGCTAAATATATTATATGACATCGTGTGCGCCGCAGCAGCAGCAGCTCTCTTTATTGCGGCCCGCTCGTCGAGAGCCCTATCTCGCTCGCTCGAGCCGAGGTTCGCCTATATGGCCCGCCTTGTTATTCTTGTATAGTATAGGCATGCACCGGCCGATTACACGAGGCCCGATATCAGACTCTGTGTATGCTTTACAACTATGTACAGACGTAATAGAAGACTAATATATGGAACGAGTGATTCATAATGATTGCGCGCGCATCCATCGAGCCAAGGACTAATCGCGGATCGCTTGTATGTGTATGTCTGTCTGTATATGCAGCAAGAGGTGACTCTTTAATATCGACTTCATGTTCAGCTAATTTCATTCGAGGCCCCACTGATGGCTTTGTTTTAATGATGCGAGACACGAAGGTAATTACTAAATTTCGCGTTGGATTATTCGCGAGACTTTCTTTCGTACAGCTCATACACTCGCACGATCGCAAGTCAAAATAGAGCGAAATTTTTACAGTTATCATTTGTATTAATTGAGGGTCCGGTGCATTTTCAAGTCATCTCGATTCGAGCTTGATAAATTCGCGGTGAAATTTCGAAAAAATTTCTCGCTCGCGATCATTTTGTTGTATCGCAGCCGCATCAGCTCTGTATTGTGCACTCGCTTGTCGTTGATTTTCGAAATAAATCAATCAGTATATTGTCGCGAGATAACAGGATAGTCGCTATATATAACAGTGATTTTCTAAACAATGCGAGCGGTCAGAGCGAGATTATAAGTATTCAGAAGATTTTTTGCCCTCTCGATTCTCGGAAGGAGAAAACGAGAAGCTCAACATCAGAAGTAGCAGCAGCAGCAGATACGACGACACATCAATCACTCCGAGCTGACACGGAGGCTGTAATTTGGCTAACCTCTATATATATGTGTGTGTGTGTGAGCCAGCCGTAATATCCCTTGGCGGCATTGAGAAACCTATTAGGTCAATCGCGTTATTCAAACGATGTTTACGATCTCTCTCTTTCTCTCTCTCTCTCTCTTTCTGGAGTGAGCTGCAGTTTGGATTCTGCATAATTAAGATTTGGTCCTTTTTTTCTTGTTTCATTTCGCCCCTGGGAGGAATGGTCAGGTGTGCAGTGAGTCAAGCAGCTTCGAATTGAAATTAGCAGTCTCGAGTTAACGTGGGTAAATTATGTCATGCATAATAATCATTTTCGTATTAAGATCGAATAGATCAAGGGCATAATATTGCACCAAGCTTTTGCGTGTAATAATACAATGTAACAATGTATATAGGTATAAAGAGAAACACGAAGTGATCGTTGTGCCATTATCAGTATTTACTTAGCCATAACAATTTTTTCACTCTCTCTCTCGCTGCTCCTAGTGTATACGTATTATCGCGAAGGAGAGAAAAGAGCCGCAAGAGCCAGGCCGAGATTGTATAGAGATTTATTTGGCGTGCAAGGCTAGGCCGTGTAGTAAAAATGAATTTTGCGATGGATATCGATAATCAAACACATTTACCAACACGCGCCGCGATCGAGGCATTTTTCGTACACGATATGATATACGATGTTGCGGAGAACGAGGAAACTATTAATTTCCGAAATGTAAATGTTTTTACAAAAGAGAGAAGGAGAGATAGAGCGTAAGCGATAGAGGAGCTGCTGCAGCCAATCTTTGTCCTAATAATCGCAGCGCACGCGCGGATATATATAAGCCCAGTGTGAAAAATATTTACGATCCTCTTTCTTCTCGCAGCGCAAAACAAAGCTCCTTATACCAGCACCTTTAGCTTATAAGCGCACCACGGCTCCTCTGCTGTGTATAGTCCAACGTCGTATAGTTGCTTTTCCATCCTGCTGGCAAATCGAGATCCGAACTCTTTCTCTCTCTCTTTCTCTCTCCTTTTCTCTATACGTTTCAGGTTCAAGAGTGGCGCGCGGGGCAGCAGCTATCATGTAAGATACACATCGATTATAATTTAAAAGACAATAGATCGCTTTAATCTCGTGGATAGGCATTTTTGATTTTCCTCGGATGTGCCAGCGAATCACTGCTGCCGCTGCTCAGTCGTTATAAATATATAGGTATACTCGTGCACACGCATCACGCGACTCTGCCGCTGCAGTGCGCTGAAAACAGCATTACCAGTTATAATCGCAAATCTAAAATCTCTCTCTCTCACTCGCTCGCGCTCACGAAGGAGCACCGGACGTGGATCCACACGATTGGTATTATACTACTACCAGTATTTATAGGATCTGGACCTATTATCGTCCTAGAAACACGTGGAAAATGCGCGATATATTCCGTACGGGACCCGCGCTCATGTGTATTTCAACGCGGATAAAATCACTGCTCAACGTTGGTATTGGGCTACGTCTATAGGTCGAGATAAGCTACACACGTATTATACGTATATGACTATTCGACCGAAACTACACGTCGACGTACCGAGCAGCGTCATTTTTTGCAAAAGTGATGCATCGATCGATCGATTAGCCTCCATAATTCGTGCACGAGAGAAAGAGAGAGCATATCGATAAACGTTGCGCCATTTTTGTCCGTTCGCTGATTACACGAACGATCGGTTTTTAATTATATACGTCTGATCCGACAGGCACAAGTTCGAGGCAGCTGCCGAGGCAAAGGGTTGTTGTTGCGAACCGCATCGACTGATAACTGTTATCGATACCAGCAAAAACGCACCCAACGATCATTTTCGTCTCTCGAAGTGTATAGAATGAATTTATGATTGGCTCGGATATTTGAATGTTTCTGGCTTGGAGGGACGGCTCGCTTTCGCATGCACGTATAGCTTTAACTCTCATAAACGTGCGTTGACGCGCTCTCTATACGGATGTGAAAACGAGAGGAGGATTCGGAACTAGACGTATACCGCCGACGCCACTGCGCTCTCGAGATCAGCCGCGATGTAAATCATCGAATGTGCCGGTCGGAATATAGCGCCACCCCTATAATCACCGAGCGAAATCCTTCGTCTTGCTTTTTGGCTTTTTTTTTGTTCTGAAATTTTTTTCTCTCTTCGCGCGGAAACGAGCGCCTACCGTACACGTGTATGTATGTATGTGTATGTATATAGAACGAGAATCATTCCGAACGGCAGTGTTTTGGCCGCGCAGCCTCTCGTAACGTGTGATTATTGCCGCTCGCTGATCGCGCCCGTTTTTAATCTATGAATGAGCTTTTCGAAATAACGATCTCTGCGCGCTCCGTCCAAATGAATATTAATGAGAAATATAATGCCGATCGAGCAGAGCCGAGCTGCAGTTCTCACAGACACACGTACACCCAAAGCCTCGGGTCGATTACGATTGGCACACTATATTCGACGTTCTGTCTCATTAGATTATCGCCTCCGCCGCCGCCGCCGCCGCTGAAACTACACTCTGCCTATATACTCGCGCTATACGACAGTGGATCGTAGGATCGTTTACACGGTGTCGATGATGATGCTTCGCGTCGGCGAGAACACGTACATTATACGTCGAGTACACCTATCTGTACACACGCGTTGGCGAGCTGTGCGCGGGCAGAATCGCTAGCAGCACTTAATCACCGCGAATGCATCGCGCGAACAAGCAATTTTACGTGGTCATGAGCCAGAGAGAAAGAGAGAGAGACTGCGTGAGTTTATGATAACGAGGACGAAATCATACATATAGACGCTCGATGCGAGCCCAACAACGAGATTCGCTGCCATTAAAGCCTCTGATAGAAACATCTACTTTTCACGTATAGCTGCACGCGTGTACGCTCGTATCTTTACGTTATATTTGTACTCCGAGCATCGAGTAATCTACGCTTTGCAGTTACATCTTAATATTTCTCCTTTGGATGCGATAATGTTATTGAAATTTTTCAACGCGTGAACTGTTAATAATATAGTAATAAATTGGATTTAAATGTAATTATTTATGAACATTTTGATTTCTTTATAAAAGTAGAGTAAAGTATTAAATATGTACGATTTGAAATTCTATATTCAATTCATGATACACATAGTCAAAATCTGCAAATCAAAGTTTAAAGAATAAGAAAGCCAGAGGAGAAGGAAGCACTTCGGACTACCATTATTTTGCATCGAATTATACAAAACAAAAATAGTGTCACCATCATTGATGGTTGATATCATTGAAAAATTTTTGAGACTTGTCCATTTTAGTTTTATAGTTTTATAATATGTCTTTATTGTGGAGATAGTTACAATTGCATGCGCAGCACAGCTTTTTCATTTGTATACATAGTTTAGAAGTAAAGCAGGCGCTCATGTTACCACTAGCCGTATACAACCAATATTTGGTTTAGCCAGCTTAATGTTAATGAAGTTATTATGATATAAAAAGTAATTGTTATGGAAAATTAAAAATGAGCAAAGTGTGCAATATAATAAACCCGTGTTTTGACTTATACAATTATTTTTACTTTGCCACTTGCAGATTTACAGATATACTGTTCTCGCCATCTAGCGGCGAAGACTCAAAATTCTATTCTCGTATTGAAAGTGGTTGAAAACTATAGTTTCAATTTTTTTAAATAATTGAATTGTCATTTTCAGACAATTTAAAATGGACTCAATAATAGTGACTGTAATAGAAAATCCTTAAAAAGAAGTTATTAAATGGTACCTTATTTTAAAACATTTTAAAGCATGATTTTTCGTGCATTAGATCATTATTACCATTAAGAAATTCTACTGAAGTATGACAATTTTTTCTAGAGCTGTTTGAGTTTGATGCAGAGTCTTGTTTGTAATTCAAGGCTTACAGTAGTTTTATTTACAATGGGACCCTTTGAAAAGTAGCCATATCGCTAAGTCTGACTACTGTAGAGCTGCGTAGGGGTTTCATGAAGTTATTTTGGCGCGCAATCCGTGCGTGAGCTATTCGAGTTTTTATACATATGAGGTCATTTTCTGGAGCATCCGCAGTCATCATCGACGTCATCGCGTGAGCTGCACAAGGAATCGAACGAGAGAGATGTAACGTGTAATATCAGCATCACTCGTGCAGCGGGCGCATCGATCGTTGTCTTGCTGCAGTGTCCAGCCGGTTCGCGCTTCATGTGTACATATCCACACACACGGCACGCATATAATGCTCATACAATATAATGTATAGGATATACATACACGGCTGCAACCTGCCGCGTGCGCGCAAATCAGCCTCCACTTGACTCGTTCGTACGTTCGCGAATGGGCTATACATACCCGCCGCTATAAAATGCAATAATAGGTGTATACTAATGATACGGAGGTCGCTCCACACACACACGTCTATACGAGTATTTGTGTTTGTGCACGAGTGCATCATATATTCTGCGTATATACGTGTGTGTGCTCGTATATGTGTGCAGATGCGCGGGCGCACATGGGGGATTCAGTCACGTAGTTGCATTAAACTTAATATAAATAATAGCGGCCTCTTTCTTTCTCTCTCTTTTACTCGGAGCTTTCTTGGACGTAAAAGAGAGAGAGAAAGATCGAGAGTTCATATAACCCACCTATCTCCATCTTCTCGTTCATGGAGCAATATAATGCGGAGCTGACTCGAGCGGGAGAGAGAGAGTGAGAGAGTCTATTCCGCGATGTACACCGCCGCAGCCGCCGCGCCCAGGTCTCCACTTAATAAGCAGGATCACTCGAGGAACCTGATTTAACGGCAGCAGCAGAAGTGCAGCGCTTATATATATCCCACATATGAGTTTTGCGCCCCGATGTAGTACACATACGTATTATGCCTATACAGCACATGTGCGCGCTGCGCTGCCGTCACGGGGGACCCACCCTCTACTTTTTGCATGCGCTGCATATTATACGTGTCCGCAGTTGCACCTATACGTATATCTAAGTAATACATACAAAGTGTATCTTTCGTATACGTCTTGCTGCGCTTTTTCCTCTCTCGTATATGCTACTCACACACACACACATAACGCACACTGCTGTTGTGGAGCTGTTTGCTTGCCTCAGCAGCTCCTCCTTCGCCGCGCTTCCTCCCATCCTTTTCACTACTCTCTTCTTCTTCTTCTTCTTCTGCTGCTGCTGCACCGTAGTGTGGCACTTGCAGCTCCTGCGATGCTGCCGCAGTGCACTTGCTCCTCTCCGTGTGCATATGCACGTGCCCTTGCGCGCACGACCCCTCCCACAATCTATAATATACGCGTATACAGCTCGTGCATGTGCGCGTATGTATTCGACCTCTCTCCGCTCACTTTTCTGCTTCCTTTTTTTCCATTATCTCTCTCATTTTTCCTGACCCGCGCGCTCGCTCTCGCACGAAATTGAGTTTGTGGGATACTTTTTGATGAGATGCATATTATATGCCGGGAATTATTAATCCAGTGAGATTGGAGCTCTCGTGCAAAGATGATCTAATTTTAACCAAAAAAGTGATTGAACGGGTCTCGACCCTCGCAACCGATCATTACCTCGATCCCAAATTTAAATATTCATTATAAGTTATCTTTGTGTCGATTTCTGGACATATTGGCAAAATACTCTACACAACGAACTTATGAAAAAACATCATCAACGGCTCAAGTACGTACTCGACGGTTAGGGCTGTATTATAATATAAGTGCGATATTTTTCGCGCTCGACCAAAGCGAATCGTTCGGTTTTAGAAAATGTAAATAACTGTAATATGCATCGATGCCTCTGGCGAGAAATTATAGTCATCGAGTGCACAACGCATATATAGATATATACAGATATCTATCGAGCAGTGCGTCTTATCTTGCGAGATTTTCATCATTAAAACAGTAGACGCGCGTACAACTACTCCAACTACTACTACTACCACTAGACGCGGTGCAGGTCGCGCAGCTCGAGTTCGAGTGTGCCGTTGCGTCGTGCGGAGAGTCACGCCTCTTCTCTATCCTTCCAATTAAAGATACCGACGCAACCCGTGGCTTAATATTGCAAAGTCGGACTGCTGCTAGTAGTCGGGACATCTTCTTCAGAGAGCTCTTTCTCTCTCTCTTCTTGCCGCGCGCGCGAGCACTGCAACACCGCGCGCAAGATTACGTTTTGCTCGCGAGCGCTTAAAACCGATCACATCGAGATTTAATTACATAACGCTCGCGAGTAAAATTTGCTTCCTGCATAGCAGCGGCATCAGCATTGCCAACCATAGCGGAATGAGCCCCGGCCATCACTTATTTATTTTTCATGCGCCTTTTATACTTACAAATTATTATGGTTTATACGCTGTTTTCAAACATTATTCAATTTCGAATTACTTTGAGTCTTGCAATCCATTATAAAACCATCCAGCTGCAGACTCTGATATTATTATAATCCATTCGTAAAACTTATAAAATCTGCGGTTACGCTGACTCGGCTTCATCATTATAAGTCACGTAGAAATGAACGTTTCATGCTGGATTCTACGTTGAAATTTAAAATGTATAAAAGTATTCAAATCTTTTCACAACGACCATGAAAAATTTCCCTTAGGGCTCTTGTATAAGTCGAATGTAAATTTTTTAATCAAGATTTATCGAGTGCGCTTTGCACTGAATTCTTTCTATTTCGCGATGAGCAAAAAAAGTGCGGGTACACACGGCTTATAAAGCGATAATTGCCGCGGGCATAGATGAGACCTATATTATTATCCGGGTGAAAAACGATTTCTGTTAGACGAGCGGAATTTGAAGTGAAAGATGCTCGATAATTAGTTGTCAAAACGATTAACCAATTAGAAAGAACGAGCCGTTCATTTGAATTCCAGCAATACTCAAGCAGCGGCTTAGATCTTCCTAACTCAGGGCTTCTTTAATCTTAAAAATTTCTCAAATTTGCCGATTCTTATGCTGCTCTGGCTTTGGCGAGATTCATGCCAGTCGCGCGAGCAAAAGTCTATATTTACAGACGCGCGCGCGCGGACACCGATGTACAAATCATTTTCTAGCCTATACTTAGACGAGTGGCAATAAATGTCAAGGGCATCGAGTTAGCTATCAAGCCACGCGCTTTTAACGTGTGTGCGAAGTGAGTTTTTATAAAATCAAATGCCTAAACTACAAAGATTAGCATTTTTGAGTCTGGTTAACCGTATTCAGCTTTGAGATATTATTTATTCATACATTTTAAATATGCAGATGATTATAGAGCTAGGATTTCTACCTAAAAATTATAAAGAAGCTATAAAATATGAAAACTATAGTTAAGCTTCTTGACGTAATTGTGGCTTTCTATTTGCAAAGCTATAAAAGTTTGATTGAAAATCAAACGAACTTACCTGTAAGTGTGAGTAAAGTTTTATGTCAATTATATGAAATCTTGATATATATCGCTGATTCAATATGATTTTCATGAATTTCAGAGATATGCTATAAAACTGATGACCACTTACTTTATCGGGCACATGTATTAGACCTTCATATCTTCAAGATTATTTGTTTAATTTACAATTGGATCCTTGTTTTCATAATTAATGTTTTTAATGTAAATAAATTAAGTGTATGTAATGTAATTGTTAAGAGTTAGATGGAAATCAAGATCATTCGATGTATCGTGCCACATACAAGGTGTACCGAGAAAAATGCCAGCTCTATCTATTGCTATATTTTGGACCTACAGGAATTTTCGTTATGATAAGCCGATTATTTCGAAGCCAAATAGCTAGTTTCTCACTTCGTTTATCAGTTGATGTTCAAGCGCCGAAGAAAACAGTCTTGTCTGAAAACAATTTTTCGCGTTCTTCAATGTGCTGTTTGTGTAGTTTTCAATTAAAAACAAATTAATTGTGATTGTTAATAATAAGTGTTTGAAGATCGTTTTGCTGAAATTCTGCAAAAGTAAGTAATTGATTTTTTAAATTGAGATAATATAAAAGAAAGTAAGTTTGCGGGTAAGATGCCACACCGAAAAACAATTTTTTTGAAGTTTAGAATTAATGTTGAATATATTAATGCTTAATATATTACGATCCCAAATTGTAAAAAGTATACTAAGAGTCTCAAGTACGAGACATCAGTACAAGTTCATTTTTCGTTGTAAAATAACGTAATTTTTTATGTATTAAAATTTGTGAAGAAATGTGTATTTAATAACTGTTTTTTTGAGTTTAGAAAAGTGGCCGGATTAAGAGCATCATATTTGACATATTTGTTGCATTGGTTAATCTAAAAATGCAATGTATTAATCAGAAAAGCGCCGAAATAACATGTATTTCCATTTATACAGAAATTAACCTATTCAGATAGTACATAACTACACTGTTTCATAGTATTCCGTGACAAAGACCTCATGAAAATTACTATGGTATTCATATTAATTTTCTTCATCTTCAGATAATCTTCTTGCCAAAGTCCTTGAGAATCCGACAGATTTTTTATGGATATATTTAAAGGTAATAATACTTTGTTTTTTACTTAAAAATTAATATTTCATTGAAATCCATTTTTGTGAGTTCTGTAGAAGAACAACAAAAATTCCTGTAGGTTTATCATTAATGATTTTACGTAATACTTCTGTGATAACGAAAAATGAGGGAAATATGTGAAAAGAGTGCCAAAACGTCCCAGATGCTTCGAGATTAAATGAATTTAATGCATTCGAAGTTGAACCTACTAAGAATGACCTAAAAATAACAACTTTTAATTATTAGTTTTTGCTCCCTTTTCTGTTCCTATTCAATTAAAAATATTTAGCACATTTTCAATGTCCTGAAAATAACAATTTTTTTTTTTAATTTAGACCAATTCACAACCTATTTCAATACAAAAATACAATTTTAATCCTTCACCACTAGATGGCGAGTACCTTTAAATCTGTAAATCTGCAAAAGATAAAGTTTAAATATTAGTATAAGTCAAAGCAAGGTTTTGCCACAAGTCTAAAAGTTCTCCAATTAGTGAACCAATGGCCATGAATGCCATTGTTAGTAACAAACACGGATTATCATTGATGTTATTAAAATAAAAAATAACCATTGAAAATGTGTTTAAATGATAATTTGCATCGAGTTATTATGGTCAATAAATTTTCAATAAAAAAGACAAAGCATCAGATTCTCATAAAATTTTAAACATCTTCAATGAAGGACTTCATCTGTAATTTTTTAAAACAAAAAACTTCACAGTAAATTTTTCCAAATGCAAAATATATCGTCGGCACGATAAAAAAATACTTCCGTGCGCGAGTGTTATACAAGTGATATTTTCTTACTCCGCTCCGTTCGCTCATATCGTCCCTTCATCGTCATTAATTCCATTGTCTTAACCGGGGCGTATATATATCGGGAGGGTGAACCAGCGCGCAGGCTTATAACTTCTCGGCAATTAAACCGCTCTGGCTTCTCCTTCAGCTCGCTGCGTCTGGAGATTTCATAAGCGCGAGCACGCCAATGCATGTGTGTGTGGGTGGGTGTGTGGCCAGGAAAAATGCGCGAAAGCTGCGCTTGCACGATAAGAGAGAGAAAGAGAGGGTTTCGGGCTTGGGGGGGGCTTATACATACGTATATATAATATAGATCGCAGCCACCGCCACCACAGCACGCCGACAAAATCCGTCGGACGAAGTTAATGAATTGGAAAAAATAACGGCAATCAGCAAAATATAAATGAGAAACGGTGAAGCGATCATCCGATGTGCTTGTCACGCACAAAGCTACATACGAGCTCGCCCAAACGTATACCGTACACACACACACACACACACACATACACACACACACACACATATATCGTGTGCTCTGTGCTATACACGCATCACGACCTCCTCGCGCTGAAATTCGTAGACAAGGTCCGAGGTGTAGAGAAATGAGATTTGATTACAGATGTATTGCGGTGCGCATTTCAATGAATCGGACGCGCACGAGCTGTACGTATATAACGTTCGCCTCGAATGGGAGCGAAATAGATCGCGAAAGTACAATTACTTTCGTGAATTAAGATACATCCGAATATGCTGCGAGCTAAAGAAAAAAAAAACACTTCAACACTCGGCTGATAATTATTGAAACGATTTATACATAATTGTGTAACGGAATTGATAGCGTGTGCAAAGTAGAACGCACTCCAATAATAAAGAACTTTCTAAGGAAAAAAAAGATGTTTTCTCTGTTCTGGAATAAAATATACTGTATTAGTTTAAGCATTCATCGCTTTAAAATATCCAATGGATGATCTATGTAAAAGAAGATAATTTTCTAGTGAAGTAGACATGTAAAATTCTAAATTGCGCTCAGCCTACACGAATAAATGCATTAATCATAACAGCATATGTTATGGCCTTAAGTATTATTTCTTTGTTGAAAGTGTTCTCTGCAGCATTAACTAAATGTGTATAGAAAAAATAATTAGAGTGAAAGATAAGCGTAAATCATTACTCATGTTCTGGTCGAGTCACTGGATTTCAAATCACTCGATTTTCAGTATAAAAAAGACAATGGTGTTTTCCACAAAATCCAATTTCTTCGCCGGTTTTTTGACAAAATTGCGAATTCGTACGGTATACCGAACCGGTATCAAATTGATTACATCAATATGAGACGACGAGATATACAGCACGTGGATGGAAATCGATCGATCTTGATTTCTCGTCGATTAATAACCATACTTAGAAAGCTTTGCGCGCGCTCGCGTGAGGATAAGCTTCAGAGGATTTTGCAGTCACGTATGAGAGTCTGGTCACGAGTTAATTTACGAAATAAATAATATCCCAGCGCTAGACAAGGTCATCTGTTTCCGGGCAATAAGGCACAAAGATGGACGAGAGACAAAGTGACAAGACCGGAACACGGTGGTGGTGGAGGTAGCGCAGATGGGAAAAGGGCGCGATGGTAGAGCAAACACGCACAATGAACGCTTGCAAAGCTCCGTGAGCCTGTTTAAAATAATATAATTCGCTTGCGGAAAATATTGAGAAATTCCAAGCATTACTAATTGAGAATATGAGGAATTCTTTTTTGTCCGATCATAAAAAAATTAAATTGATATACTATTCGTTTTTTGGAGTTAAGTGACCCGCTTGATTCATATACATGAATATAAGTTTTGCTATGACACGAGTCACTTAGGTTTTTTGAATTACTTGGGTTATAAATAACTTATAAATAACTCGAAGAGACGGCGAAACTGACAACGACTTCGACGGCGTTCGGTCGAGACATGCAGAATAAAAGGCTTCAGTCGGTCGGAGAGGAGCAGAGCGCGAGCAGAGCGCAATTTCATTCGTGTCCGGACTTCATGCGGTGCTTCCTGATGAGGCCAAGTATATATATGAAAGGCTCGTGCGCATTAGCGGGAAAGCAGCGTGCATTTCTCCGCACCATCCCTAACGGCAATGCTATCTTTTCATTAAAAAGCTTCATCTTCGCGGAAAAGCGGAGGGGTACAGGACAGGGGCAGGCAGGCGGCCGCGATAGGAGAGGTACGCGCGCGGCTGCTCTCCTAGTGGTGGCAAAAGAAAAAGAAGGACGCGCTGACTTTTCTTTCGTTTCATATCTCAAGTCCGCCCTTTCCAGCATTCCTTCTCTTTCTTTCTCGTTTTTTCTCTCTCTCTCTCTCTCTCTCTCTTTTACTCTCTATCTATATCTGTGTGTTGCCTCGCTTCTGGCGGGCGCTGCTCGCCTCGCTGATTAATGCCTCTGCTAATAACGTCTTTTCTCCGGGGAGAGAAAGAGCGAACCAGGGAGGAAGCGGAGAGAGCGAGAGAAAGAAGTCCGGGCGAGAGGGAGCGACCGAGCAGAAGCACCGAGACTTATGCTGAATTAAAAACATACCAAGCGAACGAGCTTTCGCGCGCGCTTCTCGAATGAATTAACTGTACATGTACACACGATCGCGTATGTGCGAGTGCGAGTCTATGTGTGCGAAGGTGCTCTCATGTATGTGCTCACACACATACGCGCGCGCAGCGAGAGACTTAGAGGGAGGGGAGAATTGACCGGGTAGAAAGTTAATTAAGGGATGAGATACCGTTGAGCATACATAATGCCGCGACGGTCTTACTTATACTATGATTCCGAAGGCGTGAAACTCTCATAGAGAGTCTCATTCTGCACTTTTGCGAAAGCCTTAATTACAGCTGAAATTCATAAATCAAAATTTTAATCATTTCGTGTCTCATTGCTCGAGGCTTGACTGCATATTAAATCGTAAAACTCGGTTATTTGGTGGAACTTAATTTTCCTCAGATATATTTACAAAAATCAAATACAAGGAAAATCTTTTCTTTTTTTAACAATAATTGTTCGACGATTGAGACTAACTGCCTAATGCATTGAAATTGTATCTACAAAGAGAGAAGTAAAGAACCTCTTGTAAACGGTTAGTTTATAAAGAGTGACAAAAAAATAAACCGCGAAATCGATTTGTTTTATACATTTAATCATTACGGTGTTATTCTCGCCATTATATACCTCAAATCAATATAAAGTCGCGACAAGAAAACTCACAGTTTATAACGAAGGAAAATTTCTATATACCCAGCAGCAGCGGCGGCGCGCGTTTACAGTAGTGCGCGCGCGGAGAACTGCGCTAACCGCGCATTATACACGAAATGTCTCGCGCGAGACTCCGCGCGTAGGTACGGTCATTGATTAACTGACTCGCGACGTTATGTGAGAAGTACTTGAAACGACAGTCCGTATAAGGCATTATAATTTGCCAGGCTACGCGTCTCGAAGGCGCGGACTCTTGGCCTGACGAGATACACAGTCGCACACCACCTGTGCGCGCTCGACAGCAGCACTGCTGTGCAGAGGCGAGAGCTCTCGCGTTTCTCAAATTTGCGGCGTTTTCGTCGGCATCGTTTCGATACTTATCTCTCTTGTACACTAGCGCGAGTGAGAGAGAGCTCGGGGGCGCAAAAAGTGCGCAAGTATCGCGCGCGCGCATTGCCGGCAATCGGCAAAGAGATTAGTTTTCGAGGAAAATGATTAGCGCGTGAAAAAGATGAACATTGAGCGAGGATTGAAAAATATTAAAGTTGGCATTCGCTTATATGGAAGATGCTCTTGATTGGCCATCTCGCGAAGCGTGTGAGTGCGTCGCCTACTCGCGCTCCAAGTGCGTGTAATAACGCACCGCGCGTGTCCGTATACGTCCGGAAGAAAGCTCCGCGTTATTTCACGTATCGTCAATTGTTTTAAATGATATACAATGTCATTACAGTATGTATGTACAATGTAGCCGGCGAACCTACTTTTCAACGCGGCAATTTTACGACTGGAATAAAGCCACTAAGGTCCACTTAATGGACGGAGGCAAAAAGTAACTACCTAATATGTCATCAAATTATTTGAGATATACAAGTGCGCCTCGGTATCTGCGCAAAGTCCGCGGCGTACTTTCCGCTTATTAAGTTAGTGAAAGAACGCCAGACTAGTGTAGTACCATAAAAGGGTGAGTATCGAAAGAAACGTAAGATTCTAACGTTCATGTGAACTGGCAAAATAAAACCATAAATGTAACTTCTGTCGGTATGGCTTGTAGTAATTTGTACGGCTCTACTTTATAGTGTATCATTTATTAATATGTCGAGCTTTTTTTCCTCAAAACTTTATGCGATACATCGAACGAAATCTTGACTTTAATATTGTCTTGGTACGCGGTTGACATAGAAGTTGAGGATTAACCTTAAAAATATTTTCAAAGGATCAAACTTTCACGCGTCTTTGCATTGTATAAGAATCGTTTATTTGTTTAAAACTATCGATAAAGTAGCGAATTATATATTGTACCCAGTTCTTCTATAATATTCGAATGGTCGTTTTCAACATTTCGATATTGTGAATGTAAAACTTTCTAAATTATAATATTTTTTCAACATTTTTTGACAATATAATACTTTAAGCTTACTCACTAACTTTTTGAATACATTATATGCTTGCAAAGTACCAATTAAAAACCTTCTCAATAATTATTTTTAACGTTTTACATTCGCACAACAGCATCTCACTTAAGAGTGATTGTGTATTGAGATATATACGAGCGACATGTTCCCTCTTTAAAAATTAAATTAAAACTGAGAATTCGCTCTTGAAGAGTAAAATGGAAATCCTAAAAATTGCAGTCCTCTAAGTCCGTCACTCTTGGATATTTAGGGGCTCAAAGGTGAATTTCAAGTTTTTTTATTTTATTCACTTTTTTCTGCTTTTTTGTGGTGAATATGAAATGATTCTTGAATCATAATTTGTGATGTAAAGTGTGATGAAAAATTTAATTTTTTGTCAATAATAATGTTTATAATGTTCATAAATGTTAAAAAATGCGCTCGAATTCAATCATTTTTGGCGGGCTTCGATATTTTGTTAATTAAAATATAAAATACTTTATTCTTGTGGGGTTGCAAACGTAATCAAATTTGAGTCTGATAACATATCAGTGCAGGTGCCGGATGACATCTTATTTGCATTCGATATCGGATAATCAGCTGGTCCCTAAGATCGTACCTCGAGTAAAATAAATCATAACTGTAATCGAACAAGCACTTCACGAATAAATAATTTTCAAATACCGGTATCAGTTTTTTAGTATCTATTTTGGAAAATTTAGGGATTCGCAAAAAATTATTTTTTTATTCCTAAACAAATTGAGATAAATTAGGTATGACCAATATAATAAACGCATGCAACAACATTTATAAATGGTGCAGATGTCTACGTCAAAGTGTACTTGCGCCGAGTAAATAAAAATTGAGCGCGAAAGAAAAAATAATAATTTCGTTTGTTCAAATTTCAGTAACACTCTAAAATATATGAGTATTTACTTTCAAATTCAAATTTAAACATTCGGATTAAACATGAAAAGTTTATTTTTCAAGAATCTCAGTAGAAAATCAAATGAAATTTTATAAAAGAGGTAACATTATTTTGAAATAAGCATGATCTATATTTACGTAAGGAATGTTATTTACGAAAAATCTGCGATTTAAAAGAAGCAAATATTGTCACGATATAAACATATTCATGCATGTTTAAAAAAGGCGTGATTAAGTCCATTTATGTCCGTCGATAATTCTATAAAAATATTATAAAACAAGCATCATATTTTTCATATAATATCTTTGAAAAATGGATCATTTAATGGAATACGAAAACAATTTAAAGAAGTAATATATGAAGGGTTTGATTAGAATACAAAATTAGAATATAATTATCGTTCATAAGTATTAATAAATGATCATACTTATTCTATCTAAGTACTTAAAATAACATTTGTAGTATGATTATAGCAATAAAAAACTTAATAATATATAACACTTAATAATAAATAAATAATAGATAATAATATTTTCTTCTGATATTTTTTGCAGGAAATTTATCCTTGTCATCCCTTGTCATCGAAGGAACGACAATATTTGAATTGAGACAATAATGGATTGGGTCCATATTTTCAGGCGATGAAAATTGAAGAATTTTGCCTACAAATATTTCCGATGGTTCCTTTTTTAAAACATCGGAGATATAGGATAAAGCAATGGACCAATTCTTTTAAAAATTTTAAAAGAACAGTTCCTACCTGTGGCGCGATGATCTTCAACGAAAATTTCTCCGAAATTTTGCTCGTTGAAGATCTTTATTGAAAAACATGGAATTTTCCAAAAGGGAAAATCCACGATGAAGAGCTGCCTTTCAGCTGTGCCACCCGAGAAGTTTTCGAGGAAACGAATTTGAAAATATCAAATCATACTCGATACTCTCAAATGTCTTTCCTCGAGATGTTGAAATTATATAAAAATTGTCAACGTGTTATTATTTCAACCCAACTCCTAACCACTTCTGTGAGAAAGAATTTAAATATAAAAACTATGTAATATTTGTTAATTCGGATGTTACAATAACAATTTTGCAAATGCGGTTCCCACCTGTGGCGCGATGATCTTCATTTATATCTTAAAATTAAACTTATTTCAATCACAAGTTTCATGTAATATGCCTACGTGCCATCTAGCTGAATGATTTGAAGTATATAGTATTTGGTGTATCATTTTATACAAATAAAGCCTCACATAAATACCCTCACGCCTGCTCTACTTATGAGTTATGTAAAGCTTCCCGTAAGGCGTCTATGCTCCGGTGGGAATTTAATTCTGCAGCATCGAGAGAACGTAAACATGTATTAAAGTACGCGGCAATAATAACAATAGTATACAGTTTAGCATAGGCTGATTCCCTACTTTGCTATGTTTATGTTTGCGCAGCCGTATGAAGCAGAATTAAGCTTGGTTTGCACAAAAACAATTGACGTTTGAAATAAAAATGAGTTCATACAGAATATTTATATTAATTTTTAATTGTAGTACTATTATTTGTGATTGTATACGTATTATTTGTAGTACTTTTCGCGGTTACATGATCATGTTTTATTATTGTCTTAAAATGAGTTACTTTTTGGAATTGAAGTCGAGAAGAAAATGGTTACATGCACGGGGCCAACGGATTTCAGAAAGCAGCAATAATTATATTTGTGCAAACATGAAATATATTACGCACAATGCTCACGAATAATGATCACCCAGATAATGTGTCTCTTACATATATTTATTTGTCGCTTGGGTTTGGAATCTTTATACTTTTTTTACCGTTTTTTGCACGCTCATGCCGACCTTTCAAGTACTCGGATCGGTTGGGCGTATACACCCTTTCTTCATAAATCCTAATGATTCTATGGTCTGCCTGCTACCCCTCATTTCTAACGTCTACACTCGATCTCACGTGATAAGAAATCACACGAATCAATCAGCTTTGCATCAGTTTCTCAGGTCTTTGCTCGTACTAGTCAAATATATCAAGTATTTATACATGTATTATGTATCAACGGAATGGAAGTGGTAAAGAAATTGGGTGTCGCAATTGGCACCACCACGTGGCCTGCATGCTGCTCACGAGACTGTTTATTGTATTAACACTCGCAGAAACTCATACGTACACTGCGAACGGTCGCAGATAAGATCCCGCTCAGTTCGGGAGTTCTCTCGGCCTCTCTCTCTCTCTCTCTCTCTCTTCCTCGTGGGCTCTGGACTCGTATGCATGGCACAGAACAGTAGAAGATCAGCGGCAGCAGCAATAATAAGTATGCGCGCAGGCAGCAACAGCAGCACTTTCCTAGTGGCGGGTGTAATTGGCCGCTGATCCTATCTGGTGCGCTACAGCCGTACGATATCTTGGGCTCCTCCGTTCGGCCGCACCCGTGGTATAGTCCAGCAGCCCCGTGGACTCGTATACACACTCGCACACACAGTCGGACATACAGAATTTCTCGGGTTCGAAGGTTTCGAGCTGCGAGCGGCAAAGCGAATGAAACAGAAAGAGAGAGAGAGAGAAAGAAATTCAAAACCAGCGTTGAAATGAGACACGGTGCGTATATTTCATCGAGCTTCGCACGAGGTTTTTGTTGTTCTTGGCTACTAGCTCTTTCTCTCTCTCTCTCTTTCTCTCTGCAAATGCGATCCCTTCGTCGAGATTTCCTGCATGCATGCGCTAGCGTAATGAGCTGACGATTTCTACCGAACGACAATGTGAATCTCACTTGGTATGTGTGTTCTATTGTTTCTCGACGCCTCTACGTTATACATACTCGCTCTCGCCTCGCTTCGCACACCTACCTGCCTACCTACCTACCTACCTGGACTGCTCGCGCGCGCGCGAGAGCATAATATATATAAATGCATCGCTGATGAGGTCGGATGCTGTAGTTGTTAAGGTGCACGCGTGGCGAGTCTCGCGCCTTGGCGATGCAAATTTTATTCAAATCTCCCAGCGTAACGACACGTGCTGCTCAAAGAATTGATACCGTGTACGTATACGCTTATATGGCTACTGTATTTTTCTGCGTCAGATCGTTTTTATTTACTCAAGGCTTGGTATTTCGATAGGCATATTTGTGATTTAAATTTGACGTTTTGAACGATCGCTTGAGTAATTAATTATATGATATTTGCAAGTCCATGTCCGATACCTGCAGGTAAATAACGTCTGCCCACCTCGTTGTAAGCTTTAAAAACATGCAGAAATGCAGAAAAACGTTAATAAGGCCAAAAACAGCTCGAAATCGGGGAGCGTATATTCTCCGTTACGAGGCGAGAGAGAGAGAGAAAAGAGCTCGTGAACGAGGTTATACGTTGTTTGGCCCGAGTGTGTATGTGTGCACTTGCAATGTATCATACTATCATATGGAAAACAAGGAATCCTGTGCAGATCGCTCGCACACGGCGTGCTTGCATCGTGTGCAGTACGTTCATGCGATGACGGTGGTGGTAGTGGTGGTGGTGCTGCTGCTGCTGCTGCTGAACCATACTATACGGTCTTTATCGGGCTTACATCGAGACTCGCGTAATTGGCTATACATATATAGTTATAGGTACGTGTATACAGGCCTGTATAAGAATGTATACGATATTGCCAACCATGCAAATGGATGCATTCTCGCCCCGATGGTGCTGCACGCGCGACTCACTTTTATTTTCTCCCGAAATGAATACCGATCCGTATCTATCGGCGTATAAATGTGCGCGCGCGCGTCTGCTGTATCTGCCGCTGTATAACACAGCTCGAGTGGAGTTCGCGTACGGACGGGCCCACACATTTACAGCGTTCGCGGCGATAATACGCGCCAGCTTTTTTAACCTTTGCATTCGCTCGAGACCGCTTGACCTGTAGATGTTTTCGTTTTTTTTTTCGTTTACCGATGAACTATGTTACGCCCGTACAATTAGGCAATTGTAGTTTTTATAACTCGCTCGTTATTTCTTTTTTTGTTTTTAACCCGTATCGTTAATCATAGTTTATTTGTCATTATCACGCCTGAATTCATTTGAATTTTAGTAACTGTTCAAGTATTATAGTCAAGTATATCAATAAGATAAAATATTTTATGTATTATTTTTTTACTTTATCTTTGGAAGGAATATTTTTTCTCTTAATTTCTCAAATATTTATTACTTATCTACAAAGTATTGTAAAAGTAAAATGTTCGATTGGCTCATTCGTCGATCCATCAATGTACAGAGCGAAATTTATACTTATCGATCTTAACAAATTTAATTAAAATTGCCTTTAGAACTGGTTGGCTTTTGAATATCAAAAGCTTCACTATATAATAGATTTTACTATTACAAGTCGGCAGTAATACTTGATGATGAATTTATTGGTTTCGAGTCTCGTTGAAAACTTTTTTTCAACAGGCGACAGTTGCAGCTTTAATTGAAACAGTTTATTTACCAAACTCACTTAAGTATATAACAATTTTATTTTGTTATTGTCATTTATGTTGATATAGAACTCGTTATTATTCATTTGATGAATGTACCAATTATCCGGTAGCACACTCGCCAGCTATGAGCAATAAATATTCATTTCATAGTCACATGAGAATTATATTTTTAATGCCTATAATCCGGTAAAAATTTGAACAAGTTTATGAGCAAACACTCCATAAAAATTCTTATACATTTTAGAAAAAGTTCACCGCATTTTTGTTCACACCTAATTAAATGTCGAAGTTTCAATTTTAATCATTTTCAACAAGTAACAGTTCATTCTATTTACAACCAAATACTTTTGTGTCCGTCTATCGTTCGCTGATCAGCTAGACATATCTTTATCCATAAGCATTCGCTGCATTGGCTGTACAGTACCTCCTCCTGCAATGCCCCTTGCGTAAAATCTCCATTAGACAATTTTGACTTTACTACTGTTTCATAAATAAAACGGAGTTTGAGTACTGAATAAAAATCTTCATCATTCGCTTCAGCACAGGACTGCACACGGAGAGCATAAAGTGTTTTTTTTCCTGGTCACGCACGACTATGACTAATCGTTCAAGAATATCCATTGAATAATCAAGGTACAATTGCTGATTTACAGTTTTAAAGTCTAGAAAGTGAAAGTCTCTTGGTGCACACAAACACACATTCGTATTAAGCGCCATTCGACTTGCGTAATTCGTCAGCGGTTGTAAATATGCTGCTGTGGCGGCGTGCTGCCGTCACCCTCCTTAGGAAAATGCAAGCGCGCGCGCAGAGAGACATATTTTAGAGCGCGAATCGTGGGAGACTGGCGGGTGCACGCGCATAAATCGGCGAAAATTGTTGTTCGCTTATGAGCGGCGGGAATGGAAGTACATATATACGAATCGCAGGACAGTAGCTGTCCATTAAGTATAATGTAGCCACGCGTGATTCGAATGTCAATTGTGTTATATCGACCACGTGTGAGCAGCTAAGAGTTTATTATTGATTATAAACGCTCCGCGGGTGGGCGCAAGCAAGTCTATATTTTGGAGTCTTAGTGTTGATTGTCGGTTATCATAATAGTGGTTAATTTAGAAACGACTGGACTCAAAGGGGGTAGGGGTTGCCAAGCCGTTCGAGAGCGTACACAGTGCAGCGATGTCGCAAAGCTCCGCGCTATGTTTGCAATCTTAATGAAGCCGACGACATGAACTTTTTCCACAGAAAACGGCTTACAATAAACATTTTCTAAATTCAAGGAGCATGTATATATAACCCGAGAGCCCAGTCGATTCCCCGTAATTTCTCGTTGACATTTTTGTTCCTAAAGTTTTTTACCTTTTTTTTAATTAATTTCGTTGCATAATTGAAGCTGTGCCGAGCCGCCGAGATTCCACAGTCAAATAATGATGTGTCTTCGAAATCGCGATTACGCGTTGTCCATCGTGCGCACTCCACGCGGACGCGCGTTTTCTAATGACAACAAATGAGACGCAATTTAACATTTTTTCTCGATCGAAGCGACCGCGTGTAGTCTCGTTCGCGAGCTGTGTATACGCCGCACGCGCTCATTTCTCACGCACCGGCCGTTGTTATATGCAAAAAGATTTTGAAGGTAGACAAACGTGTTCATTAAGGCTGGCCTCAGCCATTACTAATTTGCGCGCCGGGGAGAGAAAAGTATAGGAGCGAGAGCAGACGCGAATAAAAAGTAGGAATTTTCTCGAAAATCTCTGCCTCGTGATCTGCGTGTGGCATCATTAATATTTATTACATAAATCGTTCAGTATATTCTTTTAAGTTATAAATGTATACGCGTTAGCTGGGGTAACTACCATTCAGTTACTTTTCCAAGCAAACATTATCATACGCGTGCGCTACTGCCGTATTATCATGCAGTGTGCGCGCGTCTATGCGAAAAACCAGAATCTCCGCGCAGCAGCTGCATGCGCATAAACACACACACACAAGCGCGCACACACGTGCACTCGCAGATCGAATGAATATGTTGAATAAACAATCGATCTGCAACTATGTATAAACATTTAAGAAAAAAAAACTCATACGTATACCGGAGTTTCGACGACGGAGGACTTTTTCTTTATCTCCGAGCGCGAGCATATAGCGCACACGCGCCTATATATAAATATATAAATCACACGCACTTGCGTCAGTGCGCGAGCTCGAGCGAGTGACCACGCGTGTGTGTGTGCGTGTGTGTGCATAAGCAGCGCAAAAAGTAAACCCGTTTTTCCAACGCGCGATCGACTCGAGAGCTCGAATACTCATATACACAGTTGCCATTCACCTAAAACGTTTCGCCGTTATTGTGTATATCCTCTCTATAATCTCCTTAATCTCGTTCGCAATAGCAGTTCCACATGGTCTTCATTGAATCTGTTTAATCGTTTTGAATTACGCATTACTTTTAGCTTAATCTTAGCGCTCTGATTTTAAGATGGCCATGACTTGACCAAATTGAAGTTTCATCGTCAAAAGCTAGGTGGCGTGTCGCTACCCGCTAACGAGTTTTTCCTGTCAGGACATAAGTAGCCACATTCGACAGTCTTCTCTATAGGATCCGGAGATCGATTTTCCGGTAGTTCTCAGTTTTCATGGGCATAATTCAATACTTGATCATCTCTATTTCTATGTTCATCTTTTTTTAAAGCTAGAGGATTCAATACTTACTTATTTCCATGATGACCTGCTAACCACTGTGGAGGATCCGATATGGAATTATCTCCATTTCCATGATTATCATCATTTACACGTGGAGGATTCAATACGGGATTATGCCCGGCTCTGGGGTATGAATAATGCTTTTTTGGAATCTTTTATTGTAATATGGAAAAATTTTCGGTATTCTCCAATTTTGTTTGAATCTAGCAAAAATTATTACCTCCGTTCTCTTTTGATACCAATTCCGAAACCATTTTTCACTGTAGAAATATTCGACTTTAGAAGCCTCGAATTTGTCGGGTATGAAACGTTTGTCTCAACGCATATATAATAAACAACCAAAAATGCATACGTAAGTGCGTGAGTGATGTGACAAATACTATATACAACTTTTTTATACAGTGCTCATTTAAATCTCTATAAATGTTGTGTCGTACGTGTATGTAATGTGCGTTATAATGCTTGCGAGCGCGGTAAGCCAGCGGCACAATAACGATGACGACGAGAATGGAGTGAAAAAAATGTCCTTAACACAATTAAAATAATCTTTGCAGGTACGGCCACAAAAAGCTCACTAGCTCAAGCTGGCTGTCATTGCCGAGTACACATTCCATTTAAACGATCTTTTCTAGCAGCGAGCGTGTCTATGCGCGATACTCAATGCATGCAACGTACATTAACTTGAGCAACCATAAATTCGTAGGTGCTTTTTTTTTAACCACTCTGATACATTCAACGAATCAAGATTTTGATTCGGAAGATTTGATTCATTTTTAGAAATGATTAAAAATTGCTCTTATTATAGAACAGCAGTTATGGTAAGTACAGCAGTTTTACAAGTATACTCGTTGTTTTTGTGGCAGTCGTATAATCCTATATTGTAGCACACAGAAGCTCTGCCCTTGAAGGAGGACGATGCTGCATAGTATAGAACATCGCGGAAATGCGTCGTCGCTGGAACTCGTGACTGAGCCAAGTGCACACATGACACACGACGCTACAGCCATCCCATATATAAGCGTACTCGCACGCATACACACAGCTGACAGCGGCTTACAATGCACACTCCACGCATACACACGTATACACACAAAGAGTTTTGCAGCTGCAGCCAGCACAGCTGAGGGCGCATGCGTGCGAGCTTTTTGCAGTCCTGGACCAGGAATGCTAAGCGGGTCGTTTGAATCGTTCGCTCGCTCGTTGAGCGGCTATACGCGTGCATATATGCATGCACACGTACGCGAGTTGTGAGTTGTGTATGTGTGTGCGTGCACGTGTGTGAGATGTGCATATAGGCTCAAAGACGATCACAGGACGACACGATTTCTCCGTCATACGATGTGTGACGACAACGACGACTACGACTATACAGCGACAACTACGATTGTCCCTGATGCATGTGTAACTGCATCGAGTGTGTGTGTATATAGCCCGCGGCTTATTTCGCATGAGTCGCGCTCGACCGGTTGATCACTATGGAATTTGTAGCTCAATTAAATCCATCACCCCGTCTCTCTCTCGCTCTTTCTTTCTTTCGCTCTCTTTCTCGATCTCTTTTGCTTTTCGCGCGAGATTGTTTTTTGCGCGCTATTCTCAACGAGATCTGAGTCGCTGCTCTATACACACACACACACACACATGCAGCGTGTATACAAATGGATGGATATGAACGTTGGCGATCATGCGTGGAGCTGTAATTGCCACTTCCCATGCCTGCATAATCGTCATTCTTCGTGTGGCTGTCGCGCGCATCTGGAAAACGGCCTGTATTTCTTTTATCGGCATCAAAGAAACCAATGCCAGTATGGATACAATGTGTATGAACGTGTGCACTGTAGGCGTACGATCAGGTAGATCGTCAAGCGAATTTATAACAGCTTCAGCAAACTGTTATACAAATATCGCGAAGCAACGATTCAGTTTAATGTATGACGAAATCCAGGAAATTTCGAACTGATACGAAATTTTGCGATAACTTCGAAAATACTTGGAAAGAGTGCTCTGATATCCAAAAAATGAGTATTAAAAATGTTTTAAAGTACACTGCCATGGTATTGATTTGTTTTTGTCGATTTTTGCTTCAATTTTATTACAAATATAAAGCGCATTTTAAATTGACTGAAATGACAACTGAAGTGTTTCAAAAAATACAGTCCAGTTTTCAAATACGATAATTCCACTTTAAGCTTTCACCAGTAGATGGCGAGTGCCGTATATCCGCATATACCTGCAAGTAGAAAAGTAAAAATAATTGTATATTTGCAAGTGAATTTTGAATGAATATAATGGCGATATGGTGTACTTAAATACATAGTTTTCCGTATTCCAACACATAATATTATCGAAATTAGGATTTTTTTCTGTGATCCTAAAAGATGCATAATTACTATAAAAATAGAATCGATCTTTATTGATATATCATTAAAATTATGTAAAACCTGCTATAGTTAAGAGAATAAAAATTTCACACTTTATCGCTTCTCTTCTTTTCGAACTTGAAGATCTCCGCTCCGCGCGACAGTACTAGAACTCGAATTATTATATTACCCATAGCGAATCGAAGCGCACATCACGCTGCGAGCCCTCCGAGGATCATTTATCCAGGGGAGAATTACGACTGGTTTATCCGATTCTGCACGCGCTAGTCCGCATCCACGTTTGTAAGCAGCGGCGACTGCAGCTCGTCTATATAATAGTATAAACTATCGGGAGGCTCGTTGTATCGGCCGCGCGATGTCGCGTTCGCGAGCGAGCGAGCACTTGAATTTTTATTTCGCATCAGCTTTTTTTCCTTTCATCTTCTTCTATACTCGGCGCTACGCGAACTGATTAAAAAGAATGACAGGCGCTGCTCGTGGCAAGCAGCGCAGAGAAAAATATACAGTTAGAAATGACCGTTATCGCGACATTTTTTGCGATACGCACGTCAAATATGTTTGCACACACGTACGCGGTCCGTATACATATACATATACTCATTCCCAGGGTGTGCAGCAAGCCGATGACGCCATATATAAGCATTCATATATATCTTATAGGCTACACGGAAAGAGAGCTATTAGAAAATGAGCGAGAGAGAGAAGACATTTGACGACCGATTATAAAACTTCGAACAACGTGCATGAGCGCTCGACTTGAAAAAAAAAGAAGAAGACCTGCGTGCATGAGTATTCGGAAAGGCGCATAAAACCCGATAAAAAAAGATTTTAGATTATACAGCTACATGAGCTGGCCAAAAGCTAAAGAGCTGTATTATATACATGTAATTTTTTTGTGAACCACGTGCTACACAAGCAAGATTCATATTTTTATCGTGAGCTATTCGCTGTCCGCGACGATATAATATCATAAGACATGGTGTCGCGTTGATTTATCATTGCCGGAGAAATTCACTACTTCATAAATTATATATAGGGAGGCCCTTAAATATGTTGCAAGGTCCTTCTCACGCGTAGTAGCAGCAGCAGCAGCAGCAGCGATCATTTAAACGCGACGCGCATTGCCCCGGAGTCCTGCGATCCTCGTCGTCGCATCCATTTGAAGTTGCGATCATTCGGTTTTTTCTGCCTTCGAGAGGAGCGCGAGCGACAATCCTCTCGACCGGCAGCAGCAGCAGCAGCAGAGGCACGCCAAACGCGAAACTTTGTTGGCCAACACATGCCTATGCAGCGATCCTTTGCCTCGCGCGCGCGCATCCATATACGCTTATACATACACTTGCATACTTATAATCTGTCTGTGTGGTGACGAGCGGGGCATCAATTTTTATCTTATTTGCAGGCAGTTCGCGGGATCGGGGCGGATTTCGGTCGTCGCGTTGGCTTTTCGTCGAAACGAGTCGTGGAGGAGAGCAGCAGCAGCAGCAGCGGCATCATAAAAACAGAAATTAATTCTTGGATTTGAATGGCTACTGATTTATAATATGGCCGCGAGCGTATGTGTAGGAATTGTCGTGCATAGCTGCCTCGAGTTGACGATTTCTCATATGCGTTGCATAATACGAAGAAACCTGACGCGTATACAACGTCTCTCTCTCTCTCTCTCTCTCTCTCTCTCTCTCTATAAAAGATAGCGGCGACCGATTTTGCTCACGATAGCCATGCTCATTGGCGAGTTTTTACTATTGTATATTAATTACGGACAAAATTACAAGTTCCGAGGTGAAAAACGAGTACACGTGCATTATCAGCGTGCTCATCTATATACGCGATTGGTCAAAGTCTGTAAAAGCGCGTATAAAAGTCTTGCGCGATAGGACCCAATTAAAGATTTTTCAACGCGACGCGCGGCGCGATCGCAAAAGAGAAAAAGACGTATCGCGCTTATAAGTATATACGACGATCGCGCCGTATTTATTATAAAAATACTAGGCGCGCTCGACCCGCTGCTGGTTCATTAACGCGTCGCGGCAGTGCACGCTTACGTATACATTGTGCATTCATCCGTATACGTGTGCCGCGCACTGCACTCTTCCAGCCAAGCAGCTCAAATGTCATTCTAATCTCATTTTTTAGGTCTCGCTTCGTCGTCGACAGCAGCAGCAGCAGCAGGACCTAATTAGCCTCGTATATAGTTTTTCTGCGTCCCCCAAGAGCAGTCGCCATACCGCGCGCTCGTTTACCGCTCGGTCGCTTGCCCGCGCTGCTCTTGAAAAGGATTATAAACGCGCCACATGCGGCTGCAGCGCGAGATCGATCGATCGGTAATTTATCCCGCGCCAAGTTTCACTTGCTGCGCATTCAAATATGGACCGATGCGACAAAAACGTGTATGATATTTACTATGCCGAGTAAGAGAAAGAGAGAATCGAGCTTTCGATGCGTGCAGTACCGCTGGCTACCATTTTTAATAACTACTGCTGCCTATGCTCAATGACACTAGATGTTTGTATCGTTGTTGCGATACTTGAGCTGCATATAGAAACGCGGTAGTTTTTTTTTCAAACTCGTTGAATGACTGGACGTGTGCGTGTGTGACGCCAGGACCTTCTCATTACGAGATTTACCGTATACCCGCCTACTCTATAAGATGAAAAAAGAAAAAGTTAAGGACAGATATTTGCACATATTGAGTACGAGAGAACTGGTGAATAGCGCTGCTCGTGAGACAACAAAAGTTAGGATACTTGCATTTATTAAAATTTATTAAGAAAGCCTGGTCTGGTAGAAATTAAGAAATACTCAATATCAATAATGGCCGAATGACCGGAAAAATATCATTTAAAGTATTTTATAACAATTCAATAGAAATTTTAAACGAAGATCCTTACGTATTCTATTGGTTGACATCAATAAATTACATTTGTTTTTTCTTATTATTGCTCTCTCATAGAGGAAGTTATGTGATAAGCTTGAAAATGAGATTTAGAACCAGACGTCGTAGGAAAATTTGGAAATACATTGAATTGCCAACAAATGTCTGTATGCATGTTTGCCTTCTCGGTCTTCTGGCTAAGATAGAAGTGTAGTCAGTAGTGTCTTTTCAAGGGAATCTTCTTACACGAAATTCTAGAAATCTTTAAGTTTTTTTGGAGTTTCGTATACAAAAGTGAAAACTGTAGCATACGAATTTTCCCTTCAATAACTAAACACTTTTAGTAATACAAATTTTTATGAGGAAGCTCTTTGCCAATTAATTGGCAGCGGTTTTTGATATGCGATCAATAACTTTAATCCCATTAACAAATCGTGGTAACAAATATGCACATAGAGATAGTTTACATCAAATTATTAATAAAATAATCGAAAATCATTTTTCTAAATTATACATTCGATTTATTTAAGTGGTATAAAAAGTCTACAAAAATTGAATAAAAAAATACATAAACAATGAATGGAAAAATGTTTAACGCCATCACGAACTCTGTCTTTCAGCCGCCAAGCAAATATTATATAAATCTTCGTTTTTCAATGGCTCGATGATCATTTCACAGCAGAGAATCGGCAGTCGGTAATGTGTCAGCTCAATGAAAGGTTCAAGTGCCCAACTCAAGAAAAATTTTCTCCATAATTTCTCGAATATATTTACTAAACAAGCTTCTCTGAGCCTTATACTGAGTTTATCCAATTTTTCCGAGCATCCAAACTCCAAGTAGTTCGAATGTGTGACTATTTTTCCACCTGTTTCGGGTCGTAACTTCATAAGGTCGTAGAGCGACAGGTCCGGCCTCATCATTATATTTTTCGCTTTTTCGAACTCTTCATCATCAAACCGATGCTCGAAAAGATCGGACGAAATCTCAAACAATCTGTAGTCGGATAATTCTTTCATGATCGTCAGGGCGTCGCTTCGATACAGTTCGTATCCTCTTTTCTCTAGTTGTTCGATGACTGCCAGAAGATTACAGGTTTGTCTCAAATTGCGATGAAGTGAATCGCGTGTCCACAGACTAAATCTCTTGCCGAACTTGGAGCACGCGAAGTAACTCTCATCGGGAAAAACGAAGCTGGACATATCAGCACCATGATCCAAGAGTATACCGACCAAATTTGGATAAAAATTAGCTACGGCCCATTGCAACGGTGTTCGACCCTTCTCGTCTCGAGCGTCGACCTGCACCAGTTGATGTTTTTCCTTACTGATCTCGAATAAAATGTTCACCAAGTCATCTTTGTCACGACGATTACGAACTATAATGTGCAGAGGTGTCGATCCTTCCGCATTGGTTGAATTCGGATTCGCGCCTCTTCTTAGCAGCAATTCAGCCATCTCGTTGGTTTTCATGTAGAAAAATTGCATTGCCAAGTGCAAAGGTGTGTTGCCAAATTTATCCTGGACATCGACCTGCACCAACTGTTGTTTTTCGTCGCAAATTTCAAAAAACATTTTTATCAAGATATCGTTGTATACATTGTAGCCGTTCTGGTAAAAATAATGCAGAGGAGTCGAACCATCCTTGTTGGCCATATTTGGGTCTGCGCCATGTCTCAATAGCAATTTGACTACGTCATACTTCTTACAGTTTCGAATGGCCAAGTGTAGCGGCGAATCGCCTGTCTCTGGCACTAGTAGGTTGGGATCGTGGCCGAACCCAAGAAATTTTTCGATGGCTTCATAACAGCTAAACTTACAGGCCATATGGAAATGTGTAAGGCCAGACTCGTCAGTGTAATTAACGTCAAACCTGTCATATATTTTAAATAGGTCACTGACTGTATAATAATTGCTGTTGGTTAGCTTTGCACGATGGATTGGTGTAGTGCGACGTGGCGATGGCTTGCCATCTTTATCAACGTCGGGCTCATCCTTGTAGCCGGCTTTGATCACAATATTCGTGATAGTCAGTCCTGAGAAACGTTGGTCACAGTTATAGCTACAAGTAATAGAATGCGAGAGGAGAAGTTCAATTTCTTCTTTTTGAAAAAAGTTTCGTATATTTGGTGGATGTTTGAACGTCTGTAAATAGTAGTTTAAAGTGTCTAGTCGACGAAGCAATTCTTGTGTCATATTTGTTAAGCAATCTTGATTGTATTGAACTATTTTTCAGCACACTCACAATTGAACGTAATATAAAATTATAATATTTTCACTTGATGCACGAATATCACTTGCTGGAATCGAGGAAATTTATTCTTGATGTTCACGCTGCGACGTCGTAACCTGCACTGACTACGATTTTCTTCAGAAAGTAAAAAATACATGGTCGAAGCTATGAGAGATACAGTAGCTATGTGTACGTTAAAGTCGGTATTAGAAAGCGTATATCAAGCGTAATAGGAGCCAGTCGTCATGACTGAGCATAGGTGTCGCCCCTACTTCACTGAACTTACGCTTTCTAATTCAGTGACTCTAGGCTTATAGTTGAGCGCAAACGAACACAGCTCGAGAAAGTTAGAAGTAAAAATGACACGTTATATAGCTATATATCGACGCTTCAATGCTCAAATGCACAGTTGGATTAAAATTTACACTTTTAGTTAGTGGCCAACAGATGATCTATAATGCAGCAAGTTCGGTTTCGTTGATTATTCCATTCCCATTAAGTCCCAAGAGGACGTTTTTTTGACACTAATTTCGGTCGCTGTATTTTTGATGAAAAAGGGGTCAAAAAAATATGCTAGTAGCCTGTTCTTGTGTAAAATTTAATGCACTTTTGGAATCTGAGCTCAGATTTTCGAAAAAATAATCAGGTCAAAAGTTATGGTTGATTTTATCCAAAAAAAGCGTAATTTTGAAAAAAACATTTTTTTATCATTTGATTTTCCAAATAGAAAGCATTTGAAATCTCATGGTTTTCGTACAAATATCGCGTCCTCGATGTCTAAACTAAAAGTTAGAGGGGTTCCGACTCGACAAATTAATGTTTAAACAAACAAAATGGTGGTCGGAACGCAAAAAAATGAAAAAAAACTTCTAGAATTTTCAACTCGAAAACGAAGGACTTGAGGAAAAAATTTTATAGAACAAAAAGCGTTTAGAATTAATCAAAGAATACGTGTGAATTTTTTTTCAGAATTTTCGGATCGATTTTTGGATTTTTGGATATCACCATTTTTCCGAAAATCCAAAAATGGTTCCAAAAATTCTGAAAAAAATCAAGCGTGTTCTTTGATCAATTTTAAAAACTTTTTGTTCCATAACTTTTTCTCGTAAAGTTGATGGTTATCGAGTTAAAAATTCTTGAACGTCCTCAGACAAAATCAAAAATCAAAAATGAAACCGAACGTTCAAGAATTTTTAACTCGATAACCATCAACTTTACGGGAAAAAGTTATGGAACAAAAAGTTTTTAAAATTGATCAAAGAACACGCTTGATTTTTTTCAGAATTTTTGGAACCATTTTTGGATTTTCGGAAAAATGGTGATATCCAAAAATCCAAAAATCGATCCGAAAATTCTGAAAAAAAATTCACACGTATTCTTTGATTAATTCTAAACGCTTTTTGTTCTATAAAATTTTTTCCTCAAGTCCTTCGTTTTCGAGTTGAAAATTCTAGAAGTTTTTTTTCATTTTTTTGCGTTCCGACCACCATTTTGTTTGTTTAAACATTAATTTGTCGAGTCGGAACCCCTCTAACTTTTAGTTTAGACATCGAGGACGCGATATTTGTACGAAAACCATGAGATTTCAAATGCTTTCTATTTGGAAAATCAAATGATAAAAAAATGTTTTTTTCAAAATTACGCTTTTTTTGGATAAAATCAACCATAACTTTTGACCTGATTATTTTTTCGAAAATCTGAGCTCAGATTCCAAAAGTGCATTAAATTTTACACAAGAACAGGCTACTAGCATATTTTTTTGACCCCTTTTTCATCAAAAATACAGCGACCGAAATTAGTGTCAAAAAAACGTCCCCTTGGGACTTAATGGGTTAAACGTGTATTTATCGATCAATGTCAATTGACTGTAAAAAAGTAGGTATCGATGAAATAATTATAAATTATTTAGTACACATTCTCGCGCAGTAGATCCATTTTTACTGCTTGCGCCTCTTCGCATATCTTTCTTTTCTTTTAAATAAAATAGCTAAAAGCTGTGCGTAAATCATTTTTACTTATTTTATTTCTCGGACGTGCTTTGAATATCAATTAAACATTTACGCAGTTTCATGCTGCGATAGTGGGGTAAAAAAAATATTAGAATTATATCCTGGCTTGATTTAAAACGGACGATTTCGACCAGTCTCCAGAGATATAGCGAGCGAAACGTTCTGAAAACAAATTGGCACTTGATTCACTGCTGTGCTCAATTGGAGCGTTTCCCATATCGGAGTCGCGAGCCCGCGCGGGCGCAATGATTTATCTGTAATGAATTGGTTTCGTAGTGGCGTTTGGCGCTTGGAGCACGCGACAGCACAAGTGTAAAAAGTAATCGCTTGTAATATTATTGCAGGTTGCCTAAAATCTCGACCTGTGGGAAATGGCGCATTGTCATAGGTGTAACGTCTATCGGAGTAATTCACAAAGCTCGCGCCCGATACGTCGTATCGAACGAGTATACAAGTTCGCAGGTACGTAATATTCATGTAGAAATTTTTTTCCACGCTCTTGCATATAGCTGACGGCGGTTTCGCATTTATATATGTACGGCGCACAGCTACCGCTGAGTAAGTAATTAAAGTGACGCTTGCACAGCTCGCTCGCGTAGATATATACGTGGTGCACATACGGGTATGTACACGGGCGTGTGTGCGCGAGCTTGACGCGTTCGACAAAAAAATCCTGCCGGCCTGCACGTAAAAACGCTCAAGGTGCAGCGCTCTCCGCTACTGCGGAGCTGTATTGATTTCTGACGTCGAAACGAGTTTGCCCAGCCATACGTCTATCTTTGCCATAAAAATATACTTACGATTGTTTTCATTATACATGTATAATGAGTTTAGAAATTCTGTACAGTTAGTTTCGCTTTTTTAAATTTAAATCAACGAATTTTGCAGCTTGAATAAAAGAAAAATCGTACAATTATTACAGTACGGTGGATCGTTGAATCAACATTCGTATATCTTCGTATCATTTCTATACACATTTACGGCCATAACGTATTAAAAAATACCTTGAATCATCGTGAGAAAACTTACTTTTCATGTGATCCATACCTGGACTAAAAGTAAACGAGCTGCATTGCTTTATAACGATTATGGAGGTTGCTAAATGAAAAAATAAAATAACGAAAATCTATATGTGTAAGTTTACGGACAAACATTTCTGAAAAATTTTAATGATGAAATGACGGCTTTTACCAGATACTTCTTATTCTTCTATCTAATAAATAAATTGTAAACTATATGTCAAGCTTGCTCACGATAGAAAAATTCTCAGTAATCAACGTCTAGTCAAATAGCAAAAAATAAAGCTTTATGTGCAGCAATAGTTGCATTTATTTTGCGAATTACACCGTAAACTTTACGATAATATAATCTTTTCATTAATTTAGTTTTATCACAGCATTAAAAATTATATAATTTTACCTCAATATTATATTACTTGAATAACATTTGATTAAAATGTAAAACGATAAATATGATGAAATTACAACGATTTTAAAAAAGTATTAAAGCTAGTTAAAAACTTCTTAAATTATATTTTCATGAGTGAACAATGACCGTATGAAGAAAAACGTATGAAAAATATGATTTCGAACCGAAGTATTATTCAAGATTTCTCGATTCCAGCGTGACGCATTAAAAAGGGGAAAAATAAAAGTCGCTCGTGCTCGGTGTAACGTATATAGAGAGCGCGAGTGATAGAATGACAGTTGAAAGAAGGAGGAGGAGGAGGAGAGGAGGAAGACGATAAGAAGGGGAAGTCGCGAGAAGAGATCTAGTCTCTCACCAGGCGCATGGTATAATGCACGAGTGAGTGTGAGAGAGAGCGAGAGAGTAGGGATTTCTCACTGGACCAATGGGGAGGCTGGCCTCGTATGCAAACTACGCGACCGCCTCCGCCTCATCGACTATGCAAAGCCTCGCGAGAGCTCGTGCTCGTCGTCAAGAAATATTCTTCAGACTCCGCCCCTCCGTTCGAGATTCTCTTGCACTGCAGCTCATTGCTTCGTGTGGTGGGTATGCACCTTATAAACGCAGTACACTCCGTTTTTGGATCATTTGTCCTTTTCGATTGACATTACTCGAGTTAATTTATACGTATATAAAAAAAGAGAAGCTTTGATAGATAGGCAAGACACGTTCGCTATTATGAATTCGAGAAAGACACTTGCGTTCTAGAACGGAGCAGGTGGCTCGAGGAAAATCGAAACGTCAAAGGGTATTTAGCATAAACGTGGGAACAGCCAAGGTTTATCTGCGTCTCTTTTTCTCTTTTAATTGTTTTAATTAGTTCGGCATGTAAGCTGCGGCTATAAACGGTCACAGATACCTTGGAAGATTATACATTGTTTGATGATTAATACGCATTTATTTATGATCCATCGTGAAACATTTTCTCGAGGCATTGTGTAAATATTGTTTAGCATTGAGTTTGAAGCATTATTTTATTTATAGAAAAGTCAACGCCATAATTTTGAATAAGTCCTAGCTATTCGAAAAATGTAGGTTTTTCTCTCGCACGCGCAGCACCTTGACTGACCGCAGGTATCATAAGTTTCGTGCAGTCGCAGTCTATGTACTCTCGACGTTATACGAGAGAGAATTCTCGTAAATCGATTGCGCGTTTCACATGTCAATAATAACAAATATGGAGCGAACACGACGCGATGCGCTGGGCTGCGCGAGCTGCAACGACGAACGGGACCAGCGATGCGCAAAAAAAAAGTGTGCGTAAATATTAGGCGACTTATCGAAAATGCATTTGATAAAACTTACAACGCGTCGAGTCTCGGCTCTGCTCTCCTTTTTCCATGTTTGCCGATGTCTGAAATGAGCCGCTCGACGCGACGTGCAATAAAACGTGCGCCGTATAGCGCACCGTGTGACATCGATGATGTTCCTTCCGTATAATATAATGTACGCGAGATACATATAATTTTATACGTGCTACATACTACCGCTAGTCCCGTGTTTTTTCCTTCCTTGTCATTTGCTATAGGATTTATTAGATAATATTAATAGAGAAAGACGATGTATGTACGGCGAAGATATGCCATTGGTATATCGCAGACACAGATCGCGGAGAGGTGAAAGATCCGTCATTCGATTCGAGCTCCGTAACATAATTTCACGTACGCAAGATAAGGAGTGAGCTTTTTTACCCACTAGCGCCTAGATTATGCAATTACGGCGAAAGAACGACGGCATTAATGCAATATTTTTACGACGCATACGCGTCCCGAGTAGCTGCGTATTATATATGTATAATAAGACGATGTAGCCGTGGTAGCAGCCCCGGCATATAATACATAAATGAGAGCTCGTGCTCTCGTGGCGCGGTGTTATTCGCTCAGCCCTCGAGTCGAGTAGTAGTAGTACATATCCTTGCCGGCGCATACACACGTACGTTTCATCAGTGCAACAGCAGCTTCTACGACGACGTCGACGACGGCCATACGAACAAGCCGCACATAAAATGCCCATAAGAACAGACCACACACATTGTTGACGATGGCTCTCGGTGCTGCTGCTGCTGCATGCATGCATGTACGGCTGTGGCCGTATCCGCGCGCGCAACTATCATACACACATATATAGAGACGTTGACAACGCATGAATTCTTCTTCTCTCTCTCGCAGCAGCAGCAGCAGCGGCAGCGGAGCTTCTCTTTCGCTCCCCGAGCTCTTATGATCCATGATGATATGTTATTTTTTATGAGCTTATGGGCATAAATATATAGACGTGCAGGCATACGCTCATATATACGTGAACACTTGCGCGTATACGGACGAGAGTGTAAGTAATATCGAGACAATGCGAGCTTGATGAATGACGAATTGTTTGATATTACTGATGAATAATCGGCATCCAGAGCTGGCGCAGGTGCGGTTCGTTCAATTTCTTACGGTGGAAAATTGCTTCGAAATTGTACCTTATTTTCTCAAACGTGAAGTGGATATCTCGAAGATGGTTAAAAATGTAACTCCGAACGCGAAAAATTTTAAATAGCAATTAGGTACATAAGTTTACGTGGATTTAGCATTAATATTCATCGATCCTCTTGACATTGCCGTCGAAGTATAAATAAAGCATAAAAAAGAGAAAAAAATTAAATTATTTGCGATTTAATAAAGCATGAATAATTTAATCAATTATTTTCGTGTACCATAATACCTGAGAGAGCTAACACACAATAAATCATTCAATCATATATAAAGAAGCTTATAACCCATCGGCATCGGCGTATAATGACAGATACCCAGAGGAAAATACATTTTCCATGAGCCCGCGCGAACGGAGCAGTTTTCTCATCAGAACGCATCAAAGCAAGACGAACGAATAGATGACAGCAAAATGAGGGAATCAGTATAGCCGCGCCGGTGCGCGCGTATATATAATATGTATGCGAATTATGCGTATGCGCACGGCTTCTGCCGGCCTCTGAGCCGCGCGGCATTTTTACTAGGTGCAGTGTTTGTGTGTGCGCGCGCGCGCGTGGGGGCGTCTTTTGATGTCGCCGCTCGGCTCGCGCGCGGCTCTCTCTCTCTCTCTCTCTTTCTCTTTCTGTATGTGCACTTGCCGCGCGCGAGTATGTATGCGCGAGCGAGAGACGCACGACGACGAGAAGCGTTTCTGTCCACGCACATAACACTGCGGCAACTGTGCGACGAGAGAAAGAGAGAGAGAGAAAGAGAGCCGAGGCAGTAACTGTGTGTGCGCGGATCGAGGCAAAAAAGATGTCCCCGAGGAGGAACTTTGTTCACCAGCAGCCAGCCAGCCAGCCAGCCTCTCTCTCTATACCGGAGCACACAGAGCACGAGGAGGCATTATCTGCGTAGTTAACAGTGCAGCACGCGCATGGTAGCAGCAGCTATATAGCAGTCGCGCGCATTTACAAATGCAAGCGCGCGCGCGCGCCTTTATTTGCAATGTTATTTTAGAGTCGACGAGCGCGTAACGAGCTTTCTGCGCTGCGCAGCGCGGCTCACACATTCTTCCGTAAAAAAATCTCGATAAAATTATCTGTCGCGCGTATACAACGGCCGCGCCGAGGCAAAGCTGCGCAGCTTTTTCCTTTCTTTATACTAGGTATTACGGAGTCTCGGCAGCGAGCTCGGGCGCACTTTTTTTTATTATTATTATTCCTGCTTCTTTCTCTTCTTCTTTGCCGGTCGTCTTTGCGATCCTTTCAAAAAATATTATCAACATGGAAATTCTTGGCCTTTTTTAATAATATGGCTCTATATAGCCGAGGTACGTCGCATTTTTTTTTTACTTACGCGACTCAATGGTAGCGATCTGCAGTTGTTTTCCTTTAAAAATGACATTCGACTTATAATCTATTCGTCCAGGCTCGTAACTACTTTTTTCTCTATACTCTTTTATGTATGGGGATGTTTATTTCGAAGGCTAAGTAACGACATTGCTGGAGCGCTGCCAAGCGTCGTAAATTTTCTCCGCTCGAGCGAGAAAAATGGCGCGAACACCTCGTCCTTTTGTTCTTCATCCCTCTCTGAATTTCCACCCTCCCATATCTTTATCTCCGGGAGCTTGTTTTATTTCGCTTCTTATATCATTTTTCCAATTCGTTTTACAGCCGTAGCTACAGTTAACTCTCCCAAAACTCTCGAGTGCTAGCATGTATAATATATTTTTTCTATGTCGATCAAAATGAATAAGGATACAGCAAATGTGGTTGAAGTGGAAATTAATTTTATTTTATTATCAATAAAGCAAAAAAATAAAAATAAAAATAAAAATTATCCGAGATTTGCTACGACGTGTAGCGATGTAAATTACTCGGTGTTTTGCTTCTAAACGCTTTCAAAAGCACTCGTAAACCTCAACTATTCAAGTCATTTCTTATTTTTTGGAAAAATCCAAACTGTCCAAGTATCCAGAAAACACATAAGTTTCCGGCTGGCATCGTCATGCTTTAGCAAAGCTCGAAGGCGCGCGCGCGTAAAACATCAAGAAATGCTTAAGTATGAGAGCCAAGCGAAAGAATAGCAAAGAACATAGTACGTTATATAGTACGAAGGCAAAAGAAAAGGATGGGAAACGAGGATGAGTAAGAGAAGGAGGAGAATGAGGTAAAAAAATGATAGTAGTAGTAGTAGTGGTATACACAAGTTGGACAAGAGCTGCGCACCAGACGAGCGAAAGGGTGAGTCGAGCATGAGTGTATGTACGTGGCGCGCGGCAGGGTAGAAATCGGTAGGGGGTGCTTGTCTACTTGGAGTTGCTGCTTGCGATCCATATTTTACAATATGGCCGGAGCAGTGTAGTTGTTTTACTGTTATACATACACGTTGTGCTCGGTATTATATGTATACTAACAGACGACGCGCGCCTTGCAGTCTGATGTATCGTACGCGAATAATGTTGCAACAATTAGTCGATATGCCGCGTGCAACTCACAAAAATATGACTTGTTTTTCTTTTTTTTTCATTATACGTTTTAAGAGAAATATAGGATTTTCAATAACTTTAAAAAATAGAAGCAAAAAGCCTAAATTTTCGTTTAGCTGGTATTTAATACCAATTTATGAAACGTACATATCATAAAAAATACATCATCATTTTTAGTTTTGTTTAGAAATATGCATCACTATCTTTATTTTCTTATTTTTTTTACCACTGCCACAGTTTTTCTTCATCGGAATCTTTTGTTCGTAGTTTCCGATATATTATACTTTATTCACAAATATTTTTGTCGAAAAAGGAAAAAAATTTAGTAAATGTAGATAGGAATAAAAAGCAATATCAAGGGTAAAAGTAGAAATTATTAAAAATTATTTTTTGAAATAGTCGTAAAACATTTTAGTTAAAAATTCAATCTTTTACGTCAAAAGATGCTGTAGTGTCTTGTTGGAAAAATACCTGAAAGTATTTGATGTTAAAAAAAATTTTAATTAATTTCCGATTTAATATAAAAATGGAAATGAAAATTGAAGTAACCGATTGTGAATTTATCTCCACTCTGAGCGATGAAAAAATTTAACATTTGGATTCAGAGGGTCAAAATACAGACGAAATCTTCTCAGCGCCTACACTAATAATAATTAAGGAGGTTCGGGAGTCTCAGCGAAATGCAGCCAAATTTTTAAAACACGTTTAATTGCTTTGAAACTTTATAATATGAATGTTAATATTAAAATACAACTTTTCACCGCAAAATTTTGTTAAAATGATGAAAAAATTTTTTGACCTTTTAACATGGTTTCTTACGAGTAATCATGAATTTTCGCTTTCAATGAGCATAAACATAATGTAAAAAAACAAAAACTAAATAGAAAAAAATACGTACATGTAGGAAATTTAATAAGGAATAATTTGACTGCAAAAAGAAATTCATCGACCGTATAGTTATCGAGAAATAAATTGTTATGTGTAAAAATTCGTGGGTCATTTGCGCGTACCCTAACCAACAAATGAGCTAGAACAACAAAAATATGTGCTCATTCGACTCTAATGACAAATAGAGTATTGTTTTAAGCCTAAAAAATCGAAAAAAACTCATCAAAATCATTGAATTATTAATAATAGCTATAATTGTGTGCCAGCTCATTGAAAAAACCTACAATTTCGTGTTATTTCGAAGTTGGCAGCGCTGAAAATTTAACATTGGAAGTATAGGAGCCCCTCGCGTCCCGCTTCGTCCCCCTCTGAGACTCCCGAACCTCCTTAAAGTCATCTTGTGCCGCTAGATGTCGAGAACCTTAACCTGTAAATCTGCAAGTGTCAAAGTCAAAATAATTATATAGATTCCGTTCGCAGTTTCCGAGTCGAGCAGAGCACGGTGTCTTCCTCTGGCGTCTCCAGTAAGTAGTTGAACCTACAAGAGAATACCTTCAAGAGAGAACGCACAGAGACAGAATAAATATACACTTACCGTTACGATAATGCACGGTGTAGATGAATCCTTCGTAGTGGAGGTACGGCGTTTTTCCTTTTTGAATAATCTCGGCAATTTTCACGAAATTAAAATATACCGCGAATAATTTAAGTACGCGAGAAGAACGATCGCGATCACGATAATCGGTACGATACTAACCACAAAGCGCACGACCGGGTAACTATGTAGATAAACAGTCGAAGTTACGTATGTATATGTTCGCACATACACTGAAAAAATTTTGCACTTAATTCGTGTTCACCTGTGGTCTTTTATTGATATTACACTATAGTGTCTTAACTTTATATTCAACAGTTAACTTGTAAAAAGTTCACGACGATGGTGACAGGGATTTAGGTTCACGGTGAACGCGATTATCAAGCACTTCATGTTGTCGATTCGACGATTGAACTATATTTAAGTAAAATCTTACATAAACGAGCCTATTTTCTTTATATGTTCGAATAATATTGTAAAAACTTTGTTATTTAAAAAAAAAGATTTATAAAATATTGCAGTAAAATAATCGTGAATTATTGTACTTATCAATATTATTTACAAAGATAACAAAAATATCGCTTATAAGTTATGCCTAGTAACAACATAATTCTTATTAACTAGTTCAACAAATAATAATGGTGAAGTTTTGGGTAGTGATTGAACCTCTACATAAGTGTGGCGATTTGTTTCAATGACTTCATAAGCACGAATATGTGTATCAAATGATACAGTTTCTAATAAGTTTACACGGAAAAAAATTAATTTATCCGTTTTGTATACATATATGTTATAGCCAGCCAGCTAATAAATAGTGCCATGCGTAGCGGTAATCGCTTTCGAGCGTTGGCTTTACGGTGGTTCTGACATGTGCATTGTCGATATCGCAATTTACCGTCACGCGTGAAGCCAAATTCTTGTCACAGTGACAAATGATTCCCTTCAAAATATTAGTATACTGTTTTGTGTTCACTGTGTCATAAATAGTTGTTCATTTGATGAATATGTATTCACGCTGTAGAGATCTACTATTCAGTGCAAAATTTTTTCAGTGTACGTATGTTCGCACATATGTATGTTCGCACTGAACTATACATTTTTATTTTTTTTTATTTTTTTGATCTTTTTTCGAGCTGACCTTTTTGGTTTTTGACCTTTTCATAATTGTGACCTTTTTGTCTTTGACCTTTTAATAGTTTTGACCCTACCGGTATTGACCTTTTTGTTTTGACCCTTTTGTCCGGGTACCATTATATAAATTAACACTTTTTTGTATCAATTACTGTATTCTTTACAGTCGTAACACAGCCTCGTAAGCAAGTGCCCATTCGTTTTTGGACATGTTCATCACACTCTTTTTAATTAATTATGAAATTTTCCCCATGCTGAATGTATTACACCAATGTATGTCTTTGAATCTCCATCACCCATGTAATTTCGGTACTTCACTCCAAAAGATCCGACATAATTAGCTGAGCATTTTCAGTTATTCAGATGTTCTTCTTTATACTCTTCATATTTTGCAGAATCCAATTTGTTTTCCCAATATTTGCATTCGTGACAAAACGTACTCTTACGAATACGCCTACGACTTTACTTGTATAATAGCCAATCAACGAAGAAAGAGGAAATACAAAGTCACTATACAAAGAGGAAAAACCTCTTTTTGCCCACTCTGATGGATCTTGACAAATATTTTCCGCTAATGTAGTAATTTTTCAATGCTTTTAAAGATTGATAGTTACAATTTGAGTTATACAAGTTTTAATTTTTTTTCAATGAGAGAAAAAGATAGACATAGAGTCTCTTTTGTCTTTCGTTTATGCGGCGGAACTTGTTTTTTCGAACGACTCAAATGGGCTTCAGTGGTTGCCCTTTCGCGTCGATTGATTTTTTTTGGCTTTTTTGGAAATTTAATAATTTTCAATAAAAAAAAAAGATTTAATGCTGGTTTTTAAGTGCTCGAGGAAAAATTTCGAGTATTTTTACTGCACACAGTTGCATAAAATTATTATGGTATTTATAATTTTATAAAGAAATTGTGAAAATGATATTTATGGGACATTGAGGCTTTTTGCAAAATAACTTCTCGTTGTTACCACATACGTGATATATTCACATACAAATACTTTTGCAACGGATCGGCGGTAATACAATTTTTCACTCGACAAGGCGTTTATTACGAAATCTCGTATATGTAGGACATAAAATTGTTTATCAAGTAAATCTAAAAATCAGTTAGCTCGCGATCTAATCGTGAATTTATCGAATTTGAAGCACTTTTTGCGACGGCGCGTTCGTAAATTTACGCGCCGTGGCACAAACCGTGCGGCTCTCTACGCATTATAGCGAGCACGAATCGCAACTAGAATGCCTTAATTGAGTGATTAGCAGATTTTTAGTAATTCGCTTCACGATTCATATAAAGTCAATCATCGGGGCTGCTGCTGCTGCCGCGACAACGACGACTGTAACTTACAATACACGAAATTACATAAAAACGTTTGGTAATTAACACTTTCCCGCGGTGCAATTATAACCAGCTCGCTGCGCGCCGTGAACAGCGACTGCTCCGATCGCTCACGTGCGTCGTACATAAAGAAAATCGATCGAATGCGCGAGTATGTGCATGGGACTCGTGCGACTGAAAAATTGAAATCACAAGCGATGCAGACCTCGAGGACGCGAGGACGTTGCGACACATCCATCGGTCGTTTATAAGCCAAAACAATATATTAATTCACACTCGTCGCGTTACGAGACAACGAGACTTTGCTCTTTCTGCGATACCTTCTGCGTGCGACTTTTTACGTCTCCGAGCGAATATAGATAATCGTCATGTATTTATGCCGGGGTCGTCCTAACTTGGTGCGCGATATTGTATGCAGCGCGTCGTGCGTAACGCGCAACTCCATTTAGACGCGCTCACTTTGCCTGCTGGATATGTTTATGCTCGACGGCGATGAATTGCGATAGGTATGTATAAAATATATGTGTGCCATTAGCTAGAAATCGAGTAAAATTGCTATAGTGATTCCTATATAAACGCGCATCTCGCGCAGAAAGCACTAAATGTGTGTCGCGCGCGCCCGAGCGTACGTCTCTCATTTTAATTGTGACCTGTATGTAACGTATCTATACACACACATACGTACGCACAGGTAGCAGCGCGATTCGCGCGCAGGATTTCTGCGTTTTTTTCTCTTTTTTTTTTCTTCATCGTGTGGTCGTCGTATCGTTAACGCACTTGTGGTGCCATAGCTTATGCGCAAGCCAATCGTTATTCAGTTTTTTTTTCCAGATTGCGAGTATTTTATTGCAAGAAAAAAATGGAGGAACATTTCTCGATCTTGGTTGCGAATTCGTAAAGTTGTAATCGCTACGATGGAAAAATAAATGTAATTCCCGAGGTGTGCTAATTTACAAATAAATAAAGCCGTTTTCTTTTTCGTTCGGTTTTTTTTTTGCGGCCACCTACCTAGATTTAAACGGCCGCACAATGAGTCACGCGCGTTACAGGATGCGACGGTGACGGTGAATTAACTATGCTAGTCTTCGAGTTTCGGCTAACTTTATTCAAATGTAGTCAGCGGTACCTTCGTCTCGGAGCGCGGAAGAGTCGATAATTCTGGCACGATCGAAAAAAGACAAATAAAACACAAAACAAATTACGATTATTTGAGACTACTTAATAGTATCTTGCAAATACTATAAAATCTTTGCTAGATCGCTTCGTGCGCCAAAGAACTATTTTAAAATTTTTAATTTTTTTAATAAAACGTCATAACTTGAGCTCTGTTACAGTCGCTTCGAAAAGATAAAAGCTCGAAAAGTCGAGTGCATAGTTTCTGTCCGAGTAGAATCAGAAATTTTTCTGTTTTATAAATTATTCCATAGAATTTGACATAATGTCAAAATAAACATTTTATTATTAGTGTGGGCCTCTTTTTTACTAAAATCGATTTTACGCCAAATACGATTTTTGCTTTAAGAGATAGCAAAACGCGCATTTAAAATAAAAGATTGCCGATGATAAAAAATGAGCTTCAACATTGACCTCGTATCTAGAAGATATCGATGGAACAATTAGGAATCGAGAATATACTCGGCTAGTGCAGCCGTCACGATGTAAAATTCAATTAAAAGTTGTGATTATTAGCTTGGACAAACAAGTCTTTGCAGACCACTAACGAAGTCCTGTACATAAAGAAAAAGTAATACGTAGGTACATACACAAACTCGAAGGTATATGGTGCACATACATAGCTATAATATGTATTGGGCTGCGCGAGGGCGATAGTTGCGGTGGCGGGGTGGGTGGGTGACAGGCGAGAAAGAGCCACATACTAATCGAGCTTCTTGCCGATTCCACTCGGCTATCGGCTTGATTAAGCTTCTCCCTCTCTCTCCCTTCGCTCCCTCTTTATGTCGCGTTGTACGCTCTGGGAAAATATAACGACTTGCTCGCTCGGAGCTCGGAAGCTGAACGAATCCGCAAAAGTATACGTTTTGGCGAGATAAGTACGCGCGGGCGCGGAAATCACGTAGTGGAGCTGTGATTTCTCTTTCTTGGCAGTGGCGGCCGCATACATATATCTGAGACTTGTATGTGCAGCTCCGCGCGCGCGCATGTGCCACACAATATATGTATATAAACGCCCGCAGAGGTAGCAATCTCTATATGTACACGTTCAAACTTAATTGTCAATAGTCTGGAAAAATCATTGTCTCTTAACTTTATGGCTCATATCCTTTTATTTGAACTTTCTGCTTTCTTTTGGAATATAAAATATATACGTGCATTTTAACGTACATTGTGTAAGAAATCTTGATTGATGGTTATCCTATCATTGAGTTTTGGAATTTTGCAGCCGCTAAAGGCGCGCGCGTATACGCGTTTAAGAATTCTCATGTGCGACGCTTGAATTTCCTTATTGCCGCGTGGCGAAAAGAGAGTTCACCGCGTAATTTTGCTTTCCAATTCAATGCGACAATTTATATAGCTGCGACTCGTAACATTACGCGATCAATTATTCATTTTATGTGTAGCGCCGATATCGCGTCGAAATTGTTTATATTCAATTATTTCTTCGTACTAAGCGCTGCAATTTTGTAAAGCTGTCAGTTCGATAGAGTGTACAAATTCTATCAAGGTATAATGGTGTACTTAACTTTTTGGAGATGAAGATACATACAAGTAAAAACTATGTTACCCGTTTGGAATAGATTATGACATCTAGCGGTCAAGTACGAAGCTCGTTGTTAATGGGCGCATAAATGGATTTCTCTTAAACATCTATGTATTTTTTAGTGACATATTTATTCATAGTTCTTTTATAGAAATCGTGTTTATTTTTAATCTTTAAGTTTGGTGAAAATTTTTTTTATCATCACGTTTCTAATCTTGCGAATTTTCATTACGAAAAGAAGCAACTTTTAGTAAAAAATGCAAACAAAAAAGTCTTTGTACATGTGCATTTTTTAAAAGTTTTTGATGACTTTTTTTGAAAAATTAATAAGACTTTCTGAACTACAGGCATGGTAAAATGGCCATATTAAGAGTTCTAAACACGACTCTTTTAATTTTTAGGATCAAATTTATACTTTTAAAAGCACTAGAGTAAGGTTCTAGGTAAATTGGGATACAAGGGTCATCCTAGTGTATGTACTTTCGAGCGGAAAAATTCGAGCGATTGCAAAAAAGGCCGACGAAAAAGAAAATAAGAAGAAGAAGGAAACCGGAAAAAGAAAAACCAAAAAGACATAGACTTTGGCGATCATTAGCGTCTGAGAGAGAAACGGCTCGACTCGTGTGTGCCGCCTGTGCACCAGTACACAGCTTTCTGCAGCTATAGTATAAGAGCTCGACGACTGCACGTGGTGATATACACAGGCAGCTTACAATGGATTTCACTTGTATCGAATGGGTTTTTACCCGAATTGGTCGCGCCAGTCGAGTCGAGCAATCTTCCCGAGCGCGCCTGCTAGGCAGTATACCTTATACATATAATATACGCTACTGTGCAAGTGTGTGTGCGATTGCAGAGGAGAGAGAGAGAGAGAGCGAGATCGAGATTAAGAGAATAAATTTCTCGGGAGCAATAATTGTATTGGTAGTTTCGGTAACTAATGATCGAAAAGTCGTTAGCGCCACGTCCAATTCGAGAGACTTGTGTGTAACGAGCCTTATAGCGCTCAATATACACACGTGTGAGGGAGCCATGGTATATATCGTACAGCAGTGGTTAAAAGCTCGCATACACGTATACTCGTAGTGCGCAATTCGCATTCTAAAAATGAGCCGATAAATTCTATCTTGCACGACTCTCTTTATTGGTCTTCTCATCATACTCGCAGAAATTGATACGCAAAAGTGAACGTTGATCATTTTTAAGTTTGAAAAACGTAATTTGTATATAAAATAATTGTAATTTCACGACTAAATAATCCTCCATGATTATTATTAAGTGCAGATTATCGAAACTGGAATCGAATATAAGCTATACATCCAGTTCCATTTCATCTCAGCTTTTCTCATACAGGCGAGGAATACTTTCGCATGGCCATTGCAAAGCCAGTACTGTATGCGCTTTGTTCTTCTCGTTTGGACATTAATATCGAGCACGTCTCGATATGGCTATATGCACTCGAGATTCGTGTGCATCCCGTACATATTGTGTACAAAAACACTGCAGTACGCATTATAGGCTGCTACGACACACAAACACGAGCTCGCGATATGATTTTCTCGCGCGAGGCGTGAATATTGTCTGCTCTCGTGAGTTCGTCGGGGCTTTTCACGATCGTATCGATAAATAATAAACACGTTATATAAGCGGCACGAAAAAGAACTACACACATACACACACATAAAGAGTACACACTGAGAGATTCGTGCATCGCAAATAATGCTGCCCTATACAGCAGATACTGCACCGCACCGCACTGACCCACGCAGCGGGATGCCGGTATAACGCAGCTTATATTTACAGAATCGAGCGAGCTTGCGCACGTATTTATTCCAGCGTTATGGCTCTTATATATAACTCGGGGACTCATACCCTGAGATAAAGAACATTACGATATGTAGGTTACACACACACACACACACACACACACACCCACACATACAAGAGGCGTTGGGTCGCGCTCGCGAGTGATTCGAGCTGAGTATGAATGCAAAATCGCGAAGCGCTTCGATCTTTTTGCCAAAAATGATTTGTGCATATGTTTACTCTCTCCTTCGCTCTGCACTTCGCGACAGCTCGACATGCACATGCAGTGCTGTACATACACGTGTTATATGCACACCTCGGCTGCGATCGACTCTTTGTCTCGCTTGCACAAATGTGTATGCATTATTGTAAACGCGTTGATATTCGACAGCTTTGATTTACAGCACGACTTGTATATCGCTAATAAAATATATTCAAGATGTATCGGCATCTCCTGCATGGACGTGTGGACTTTTGTGTACCTGCCTTTTTTAGAACCGATCTTCTCGTTCAGTGCAGTCGTGCGAGCCGATACGCCCTGGTAGGGCTATGTTTGTCATCGGCCGGCGGCAGTTCGGCCTTTCTCTCCAAGTCCCACGTATAATTGAGTCGTTCTAACGAATTGGCTATAGTTTATAATGAAACTGATCTTCTAGTACATTATTTAGTGTAAATGAGAGTGTATTTTAGACTCTTGGCCTTGCACGCTATTTTCAGTGATCTTGACATGCCGAAACAGGCTCATCCAAAGGAAATTACGTGACCTGAACGGGAACATCTGGGTAATAACGGACTTACAAAATTTTTTATAATCGTTATAAGTTTCAAATGCTAATCGTTCTTAATGCTATAACTGTACAATTCTCCTTTTGGTTTCCGAAAATTCGACAATTCGTCATCTAGCGGTAGAAAATGAACTAATGCGTACTAGTTTTGTATTTTCAAGCATAAATTTCATAAAATAACTGCAGTGTTCAATATTTACTTTTAAAAATCACATATTAATCAAGTAAATTTGTAATATTTTTACTTTAATTATAACATTAGTACCTCTTTCTTAATTTTAAAAGTGAATTTTAAAAGTAACTTTTACTATTTTTAAGTAAAAGTAAATTTTGAAGTACTTGAAAAATTCGATCGCAGCATTTATTGTCGTTGGAAGATTTGATTTGTTTCATTATCACGCGATTCGATTCAATTAGACACAGTTGTCGATAAAATAGTTAAAAAGATAATCAGTTGCCTTACACGCACTGCCCCGAAGACGCGCAACTTATCCATTACTATGATAATTGCACGGTTTGCCGAGTATATAGCAATAAAAATCGAGCTGCAACTCAGCCAGAACGTATATAGTTATTAGACATGAAAAATAGCCGATCGGACACGCAGTGCATATTATATACTTTACTCGTGCAGTATGTGTGTGTGTGTGTGTGTGTGTGTGTGTGTGTGTGTGTGTATGAGTATACAATGTGGTTAAACTGCAAATATTCACCCGCGCTATGATAAAGAGCTTCGGCGCAGCATCGGACGGACTGGCAAAACTGAAGGCCCAGACTGCGCGCACACAACGCATTACCAAGAGAATATATTAAAAGATCAGCGTCGGCTGTGTATCGCAATCTCGAAATCTTCGAAGCTCGCTCGGGCGCGGGGAGAAAATAATGCCCAGACCGGTGCATATTATATACACACACAGACATACACGCATCGACAACGTCGGAGCGGACGTTTATACGCGCGTTAAACTCGTGAGTGTTGCTGCTCCCTTCCTATCCCCAGCTCTCCTTCGGACACGATGTGCCAGAAAAGAGTACGCGAGCTGTGGTGCAGCACGCGCATGTAAAAGAGGTGCACTCGAACTCGGGCAGGTACACAGTATATAAAAGTGGCGCGCGTGCCCGAGCTCCGAAGATATCAGCTCGAGGGGGGAAGGGGTTAACTCGCGGACTCTCTGCGTAAATTATCCTGCGAGCCGCAAGTGTGCGCGCGCGTATGCCTATGTGTGTATTTACTCGATGATTTACAAGCAGCCCCGCAGCATAAGCTTATATGTATATAACACAGAGAGAGAGAGAGGGCAGCATTGATTTACACTCTCTTTCGCACTGCACTCGCGCCCATATGCAGCGAGCTGCAGCCTCAGCTGCAGCCCCGTCTTATAGTGCGATATACATATAAAAAGGGACGCCTTTACGACGCTGTGTGTAAACTGCACGTGTATAGATGTACGTACAGCGCGTTATACTGGCGCTTCGATCCGCGCGCCGATCATCGTCATGTGCATACGCTTGAGGCTCGAATCGTAACGCACAGCTCGTGTCATCCCCGCGCGAGAAGGATTCATAAAGATAATAACGATTGCGCTCGGCGCTGTAAATATAATATAATGCAATTCGGAAGGTGCATAAAACGTCAATTACGCAGCCTGTATACATGCAGGTACATACGCACGTACATCCGAATTAATCATGCGAGCTGGAACGAGCCGCGCGCGACTTTGTTTGCGTTATATGTGTACGAGAGAGAACAAGAAATGCACACTGTACACACGGCCGCTGTGCTGCGCGTGCGTGCGTGAGAATATTTGCCCGAGCACGGCCGGCGCTGCTCGACTTTATACCTATACATACACACGATCCTGGCTAATTACCACGCGATCTATTGCGATGATCTATGCGCGACGATTGCAGGAATATAATCGATGCGACGAGCACCTGTGAATGCGTCTGTACTACAGCTTTAGATGCGAGCGACTCGATCGCTTTTATAGGTGTATTTATGTATTCTTATCCCATGGCGCGCGGCTTCTTAGCGTACTACAAGTAAGTACGATTTAATCGTTTAATTATCTCGGCTTTTACTGCGATCTTTTCGCGAAGTGCGCGTTCCTTTGCTCGCGCGAGCTACGGATCGTATCTGATTTTGCATGAGCTCGCGTGCTTAAACGGGATCGAAACTTCACTTCAAGCTGCAGGTATATCGTACGAGCACGAGTACATTATTTATCAAGTGAAATATATGAATAAATGCATACGTGATTTACGGCCAGAAATAAATAAATAATAAGGCAAAAGTTGGGAGAAGAGGGAGCGCGACGAGATATCGTAAAGTTCGTCTGGGTGCTGTTATGCCGCGTGCACCTTTGAGCTCGCGAGACTCAATGAAGAGCTCAGGTTCGAGACTGGTAAGCCGCGGGACCGGTCAGCTACCATAACGTTTGCCGAGACTCGCGTACACACTTGTGCATACGTATAAAGTTCTGCGCTTGGAGTCTATATTGCTCGCTTCTCTTCTCGGCCAACCTGCCTATATACGTGTATGTACCACGCGCGCAGCTATGAATCGCCCGAGCGTGAGATCGTAAAGTCGGACCTTATCAGCTCAACCGATCTTAAATGCAGCCGTACATATTATATATGTGTGTGTGTGTGTGTGTTCGTGTAAGAGTGTGGATGACCCCGCGCGAGCGCGAGTGATCTGCATCTATACATATCATGGTATACGTGTGTGCAGTGCGCCAAACATAATCTATAAAGATCGAATATAATTTACACGATACCGAGTCGGTCGTTGAACCAAAGCGACAGAAAGCATTAAAAAGAATTACAAACGCACTGATGCACGCACTCGTAATAGAGAACTCCCTTACCCAAAAGACGTTCGCAGGTGCGTGCGTATACGTATACCTCTAGCCCTCTGCAACGTCTTCATATCGTATACGCGCGCGCGCGCTAAAGCTCTCTTTACTGCGGCAGCTCTTGTTTCTCCTCTTTTCGCGCTCTTATCTCTCTTTTGGCCGGCTCATTCGCTTGTGCGTCTCGACGAAAAGAGAACACGAACACAGTGCGCGTGCCTCAAAGTTGTGCTGCTGCACTCAAACCTTTACACGTATTATATGCGACGCACGCTCTTTTCGTTGACGTTGTAATTTTATGCAGATTCCCCAAAAGTGAGAAGTTGGCGTAAACTGATTGAAATTGAGCGTTGCAAATGAGGCTATGTAAACCGGCATTATTATGTACGAGCAGCCCGAAGGGATGAGAAGGTGCATATTGATGAACGTCCCGTGCACCACTACTCCATTCTCGCTGCCTCTTTATACTCCCATCGATTCTGCCCACCGCTTATAATATCGTGTTATTTTCTCCGCGCGATACCGAATCTGCTCGACGCGCCCGCGGGGCTAGAAGTCGCGCGCTAAACGGTAGGCGCGCGCAGAAATGAGCAAACACACGACCGGTAGACGTTGCTTCGGGTGTATTGTATCGGTAGAAATTACCCTGTAATTTGATATTCATGCGCTCTTTTGCGCTCGCAAATTTATATACTTTTCTTAATTCGATGATTTCAATTTTGTAGGTGCTTTTTGAAGGATTTTTGTTGATTCATTTATTGTGACACTTAAAATGGTCCTAAATATGGTGAAATTATCTTCAGATCACCACAATTGATATTTATTTATTTATTTATTTGTGCCCAAAAACATAACCACTCCCATGGGGCAAATTATGAATCCTGTAAGAGAGGTAAGTCCTCTGCGCACTAACAACAAAATTTACAAAAAATACTTAAAAATTTACAAAAATACTAAAAATATTTAAAAATACAAAAAAAGGACTTCGTAGCAATCATACCAATCAATAGTTATTATTATAATACTTTGCTTTTTCACGTTTGTATTCGATAATGACATCTAGCAGTTAAATTTGCAACTTGCCGAAAATGAGCACATTAATGAGTTTCTCCATAGCTACTTTGTAAAAGAACTAAAATTTTTCATGAAATTTTTTTTACTATCGCATTTTTAAACTTTTGCGGTATTTTTAATCTATAATTTTAATTATCTTTTCTAGGAATGGCTGAAAATAATTCAATTTAAAATTACAGCAAATCAATAGGATTAATTTAAAATTCGAAAAATAAAAGCAAATTAAAAATAGAAAAAACTAAATGTAACAATAGGAAGCGGATCCTACTCGCCAGAAGTTACAGTTTAAGTAAACAATCGCACAATTATTTCCTGCTCTCATACAGCCGATAAAAAAAAATTTAATTTCAATGTTTTTAAGTTTTGAACTGAATTTGCTGATTTGCATAAGTTCAAATTTCTTTTCGTACCTTTTTTGCTAGTGCAAAATCCACCTGAAAACGATGCACTTGCGAGTGCAGGAATTTTAACACGCAGCAGTTACACCTCTTCCATATGCATGCGTAATCTCACCGCATTGTGGTGTGTAACTCGAAACCTTCAGCAGCAGCAGCGGGTCTCATCATCCAGCTCTCAGACTCTTAATTTTTCACTCTTTCTCGCACCCTCCGCATGACGTTTATGCAATGTATATTATCTCCACCGGCAGTGAGCTTATTTCACGCTAGCCAACGGTAAGAGGTCATATCTGACTCGCACTTCTGTATCTCTCTCTTATTTCCCTTTTAACTTTACAACTGGCTGAGCGCGTGCACGGCCTCTTGAACTGCATACACATATACGTGCACATCGTACAACGGAGATGGTTGGGACTCACTCGCGGGTGAGAACAGAAAATGTATATAATACGGGTATACACGTGACTAAGGTACGTACAAGAGGAGCGCGCGTGAACTTGGAGAGTTTTGCCTCGCGAGACGTCATAATTTTCGAGTTTTATTATTATTGCATATCGACGCGGGTATCGAGGATGATTTTTTTCTCACCTCTGCATATAACGTACATGCAGCTTCGACACTAAGAGAGAGAGAGAGAGCTGCGCGCCACAAGAGGATATACACAACAGCGCAACAATACCCTTGACTTTCGACAGGACTTTGGTGGATATAGAGACGAGCGCGCGTGTTCGACGCCCAGAATTCTCGCGCGTCTGGCAAAACAATATTGAAAATATATATAGACAAAGCTGTGAGTGTGCGAACTGCTGCTGCGCTTCCTTGTCCAGCAGCCGCATTGTCGATCCTTGACTGATTCACGATTCTCCATACATATATAAGCAGAGAGAGGTCTGCGGCGCTGCACGACGAGTGACGAGAAATTCGGTAACTCGCAGCTCTCGACTCGCTCTTTTTTACCTCAAATATGCTCCGGCGGGATAATCTCGCGCGCGAAAACGATTTGCTTTTTTCAGAGTTATTGGCGTTAAATTCAAGCGAAAATGCAGCTGACGAGCTGCTCTCTGCATGCGAGCAAAAATACAATAATTTATTCAGTTCCTCTTGCCGTCTATATAGGTAGACACACGAGCGGGGAACCGCATGCATGTTTATTTCCAAGGAAGACGACGTGTTTTACCACATATATATGCAAGCTGCTGCATCTGATAAGGCACGAATAGGATAATTGCGTTAGATTCGCACGCGTTTGTCACGTTGTTGGTATTATTATACGATTCGACGCGACGACGACGAGGACGACGATGATCGCAGCAGCTCGTCGCTGCTGCTGGACAGCTTAACAAACTCGATCTGCAGCAAAACGGTTAGCCGAGAATACATTACGAGAATAAAGTAAGAATGTGTATGAAAGGCAGAGAGAGAGAGAAAGAGATAACGAATGGACGAGAGGCACACGGCGACCAGGACGACGACGACGACTGACGAGGATGTAGGGATACTATAATCAGATGCCGACGACGTTGGCGGTAAACATCAAACAAAAGGCAGGCCCAGCGCGCGCGAGCCATTTGAATAACCCTGGCTGGCTGGCTGGCTGGCTCGCGAGCTGCTGCTGCATGGCTTTTTCTTTTCAGCGCCTCGCGCGCACACCGCTGCCGCGGCGTTGATATTCGATTCGTCATTCGATTATTGCAACCAGTTATCCTGCTAGTAACGCGCGATATATACGTCTATTGCGTATACATATAAAGAGAAGTCGTCACTCGTATAATATAATAGCGGATCTTTTCGCCGTGCGAGCTACTGGATTGTTTTTTTCTCTTTTCTTCGTCCTTTTTTTTGTTACGATCGCGATCCGCGCTACAACACTCACGATCTCTCTCCTCGGGCTCGTCTACATTATAATGTATATCTGACGCAAAAGCGAGGTGTGCATTTGTCGCGGCCGCCAGCGCACTATTCTTTGATTTTCGACGACAAAGACTGCGCCTGCGGACAGTCCGAGAGCAGTTCGTTGCTTTTTTTTCAGTAGTAGCTATTATATTATGCCTCGATTGTGTGGAGATTTTTTTGCGAACCGTCTTATTTCAGTTTGTTTTTTTTTTCATTTTTTTCTCAATCGAATATCGAAGTATTGATGTGAAACTTGGCTATTTCTCAACGATTTCGTGTGCTGCAAAACGTAATACTTACCTTGTAGCATGATTCAAATGACCCGATCATCTCTCATCGCTCATGGGATGAATCGAGCGTTGAATTTTTTTTTCATGTGTTTACCTAACTCGAGCACAGCGACAATTCCCCGATCTATTGCAGCTCGCGTGTATCGCAAGTAAAGTAGATATGATCCAATGCTCTCTCAGATAGGTGTACATGGAATGCTTAAGGACGTTTAGACAAACTCCCGCCGAGTGTAAGTCATCTTTCAAACCAGCAGAGTGGCATCCGTTTCAGCGACTTGCGCGCATCTGTCATCGCTGGTCGCGTTCGATCTGTATTTCATATGCCCGACGCGCGCACAGCAGCAGTTTTTCTCGCGATCTTATAGAGCAGCAACAGCAGCAAGTACCGATCTCGATTCCTCGAGATATATCCCGATCTCCGACTCTATATATTATGCATCGTGGCACTGCTACGGCAAATCTCAGCTGGGAATTGATGCAAGTCCGTTGTGTGTATGTGTACAGAAAAAAACCAACTACTTATAAGCTGTTAGAAATTAACTGCTGTACGCCGAGAGTAGCATGATAAATTTACCGATTTTAAGTTTCTCTCCGAGCAGCATATATACAGTCAGCTCGGAGTATTACAGCTCGGCTATATGATTCGCGAGAATGATTCGTTGCGGGCGCGCGAGAGAGAAAATCAGGTCTGCGTTGGCGGGTGATGATATACTCGTCTTATGGGGCATCGTGGAAAAAAAAAGAGAAGAAGTAGAAGAACGAAGAAGAAGACGTGTGCCAAGTCGCGAGTGAGCGATTCGGTGCGCGATTATCATCGATCGATAAATCTTACACGAGCTCGAGTCGGATAGCGATGAAAACTTTGCGTCTCGAAAATTTTAATATTTGCGCGAAAGTGGCGATCCTTTATACGAACTGAGAAATTATGTGAGCACGCGGGCGCGTGAAACTATGCAATCATAGCCGATCTTTTTTTTTTGGAAAATGTATAAATCGTCGATCGCGAACAATCAGGGCGCTATCGAGATAATTGTCATTCCTGAGCTTCCGATATAAGTCAAGCGCGATCCCGCGGACGTAATAATATGCGATCCTCGATCCTGCGGCTGGGCCGCGCGCGCGCATAATCGAACAAAACCGATCCTCCGCGCAACGATTATATCCGCGAGCAATTATGCCGTCTCATTAATCCAGCGGCAATTACGATCAGAGTCGGTATTATATATAGCCGCGCACGGCGCAGTCTTCCTCAACTACTGCTGCCGCTGCTGATTCTCCCTCTCCTCTTTCCTTCCTTTCTCATCTTGAATACTTCTTATTGTGCATTTGAACTCTGCGTTGTAGGCCTTTTTCCTCTTCCTCCGGCTGCACTGCTGCTGATGCTCCCTCCCCCCCTTATCGCCTTCTGCCCAGGACCTTTACTCTGGGATAGCCTGTGTGCAATATAAAGCGCAAACTCTATATCATCATCCCTGGCACGCTCGCCTATACCGTTTATAACTTATGAGCCCAGAAAGAGAGAGAGAGACGAACGAACGGAGAGCTGCTTTGTGACGACTTGGGTTGTATACGCGCTCAAGACTATGTTTACTATGAAAGAGGTTTATAATACAGCTGCTGCCAGGCTGCAGTTGCATTCGACCTGTCACGAGGCAAATTACATCCGAATTGCTACTCTTTTCCATTCGCGATACGGTAATTTCGACATGTCCAACTTTATGATATACACGTGGACTGTGTATTTACATGCAAACGATGTGAGTAACTCTTTTGACATGCCATTTGGAAGTGGAATAGAAATTTTGACCTCTAAGATATCGATGGATTTTCATCATTAATTTATGATCTTTTCTTGAGAAGTTTCATAAATCTTACTTTTTTTTAATGAAAGCTTTGCTGTACCGGTGAAAACCTTACCCGGCAGTAAAGAAATTAAGCTCACTACAATGTTTCGTTCTACAGCAATAAAGTACCTCAGTGCGTCTGCAGAATTTTTGAAAAATAAAGTTCCTCTCACCATGAGACTCAAGCTTTACCTGATTCACGTGCATTGGGTCTCATTACGAATTAAAACGTTTTTAATTGTTGGTGTCAGACTTTACATAATACAGGAAATGTGTTTTAAGCGTTGTTCAGAAACACATGCGACTCATAATTGTAAAAATGAATTAACTCTAAGGGCTATCGTAGAATACACAAATAATTTTCAAGCTCACATTAGTCTAGTACATAAAAATATAGAAGCCCTTTAAATGTTAAGAATGTGAAAAAGTATTTGAATATAGAAATGATCTCAAAAAATATTAAATTACTACACAATAAAATTCATAATTTCATCATAAATATCAATAATCATCGAATGAAGCGTAGCACTGAATATTATTTGTAATAATAATACGTATTATAGCGTTTTTTAAAGTTATGTTATTGTTGTTTTAAATATCTTTTTCGCTTTTTTCGACTTTGTAAATTTTTATAAACTTGATCAATAAATAATGAAGATGCATTTTGTACATTGTGATGAAAGATATTGATATCATTATCTGCAACTGTTGATTCATTTTTGTAGATGAGAATTCTAAATTAAATCTACACAATTAAATGTGATTCCATTTCTATAAAGCAAATTTTCCGCGACATCAATATCGATCGCATAAATTAAAAATAGTGGTCGCTTTACAATCCGTTACTTAAAAGCTCAAACAACGAACTCAAACAAACATTGACTATAATTAGAACCAGGGCAATATAGAAAATTGTTAGTTTTTAATTGGAACTTTTCTAAGAGGCAACAACTCATAATAATTATAACAATGTAAAATTAAATTATAATAAGACATTCAATGTAAGATAGCGAGCATCCCAAGGGATCATTCTATCTATTAATGTCAATAATAGTTTTATTTTGTTCATAGTTTTAAAACTGTATCACAATATATTGCCAAATAAACATTAATATTATAAAAACATAAAAATTGTAAAATTAGAAGTAGCTACGAATGAAATGAAATATATACAATTATTTTTATTTTGCCACTTTCAGGTATACAAGTAAAAGTATGCGCCATCTAGCGGTGGAGGCTTCAAGTGGTATAATCGTATTCGAGTGGTTTAATTTTATCAACATTGTGATACAATCACACTATAGCTGTAGTAAAGATTTAGATAACATTTAGACTGTAATATAAGTTCATTCATCTTGGTCAACTTAAAAAATAAAATACTAAAAATAGGAAATAATCGTCGCAGCGACGCATACATCATAATATATCATTCAAGTTAAGCCATGATCGACAAAGATGCGCGGCTTCTCATAGAAACGCATTGGATACATTTTATATACAGCTTATAATCTATCGAGACTCGTGATAAGAGCCATGGATTTTAGCACGGAGCGTCGAGATCAAGTCGGTGTTTCGCTCTTTCATGTGTTGCTGCTGCTGCTGATCGCATCCGTGCAGTCGTACAATGTGCGGCAAAAAAGTCTCCAGTTGCAATACTGGGAGGAGCAGTAGCTTATATACACACGCATGCGGCATATATGCAACCAGCAGCAGCAATTATTCGTTTCGCCGGTTCTATCTCTTCACCGCGTGGAATGGAAAAAAGAATCGCGAGTACGCGCGATCAAGAGTGAGAGAGAGACGCACACACAGACACATACAGAAGCGAAAAAGATGAGTCGACGGAGAGAGACAGAAAAGAGCAGCGAACCGAGTAAAATATAAATTTCAAATCGAGAGACGGCATCCTCTCTCTCTTTCTCTTCGGTCGTTTCTGGATTTTTGTCGGAATTTCGTTGACTTAATTTCATATCCAATTAGATTACATCAAATATCGCGGATCGACTGCCGTGGAGCGGAAAAAGAGATGCCGCGCGCATAGGATCCGCCTCTCTCTCTCACTCTTTTTCTCTCTTTATGCCTTGTTTATCGTCTTCTTTTTTCTTTCAACGGCATTTCCATTTTTTTTAAATCTCCTGTGCGTGTGGACGATGTACAGCGCGCAAAATCCATATCCCAGAGTGCGCCATGTTATTGACTCGTTCCGATCGTTGTTCGGCTGCTCGCACGCGCGGGATCCGCTCGCAGTTTTTCTAGCGACTTTGTAAATCGATGCGCTGCGCCGCTGCAGTCGAGATTCGCAAACTCGATCCGCTTCCTGTAATGAAAATTTTACATCAGTAATGCTTTATGATGCACCAACCGCGCGTGCAATAGATATTCATGATCTTTTCCAATAACGAAACTTTTTATAACAATGTTATAAGTACGTCATTGACTGCGCTGCATCTTATAATTTTGTGTAACGAGCCAAACGATCTCGAATCCATTCGCGATATATCATACACAGCATCTGCGATTATCTAATAACGGTTCAAGCTTACTGTTGCTAATATTACTATACTTGGCGAGATAACCCCATTAAAGGTCGACTATACACATAGACTCGCGGGCGATAAAGTGATGCATCGATCTTGATAAGCTCGAATCTCTCTCGCGTGTACACTATATCCTAAATCATCGGAAACTTGCTCAAATCGGCCAGCGACATCTCCCTCTCTTCCTCCTCCTCCTGGTACGAGAAACCAAAGCGACGAAGATTCGATACAATCGCCCCCTTACGCGCAAGAAGCAATAAACAGAAGAATTAAAATAGACCTGAGATTTCTCCGCCGTCGAGAAAATTTAAACTATGTTTCGTATGGTTCCACGTTATATCGCGAAGCGCCAATGCCGATCGCCTCGCTCGAATGGATATTAATATCGCGCCGTAAAAGTTGTATACCATATGGCGAAAAACATATACAATAATCGATAGCTTCTTTAAAAAAAAAAACTTATATCTTCCGGCGTACGGCAGCTGATCGCGCGCGGCGTCGCACGTGTGATTAACCCTTTTGTATACACAAGCGCGCGCGCACACAACGTATACTCATGTACGATTCACATGTAGCAGGAGGAAGTGATGAAAGAGTTCGATGAAGTAATGACGGGGCCCGAGAACCGATAAACGCTCGTGTTGCTCGCAAGCGGAGATTTGTTGCTCGCGGCCATTCGGCAGCCAGTCGTCGTCGTCGTGCTGCAGCAGCAGCAGCAGCTTAATATATATAACGTGTATGTGTGTGTGTGAGAGCAGCCAGGCAGAGGCTCGAAAGGATGTGCGGATATGTAACGCGCGCGGCAGACACTACTGCGGGCTATGTACCAAAAGCCGCCACCGTTGCCGGTCGTGTGTATATCACTCGCACATCGGCGTGCGAATTATAAATTTGGCGTCGTTTATAATCAACCTTGTCCGATGTATCGATGTGCTATAGCCCTGCACTTACTTTTTGATATCGGAAATTCGCAATGACGCAGGAATTATATCGGTAATAAATCGGTATTACGTTAGGCAGTTTCTACGTTTGTTTTTTTTCCTTTTTTTTCATCAATCGGTTAGCTTAATATGTTCGCCGAGGCGCGGCATCCGATTTATATGTTTACCTTGTAACGCGTATAGTATAACACGAATCGATGTTCTCAATTGCGAATTAATTGTTCTTTATAAGTATTAACAAGTTGCGGCGAGTAAATTATACGAGCCGCGCGATGTTGCTGCCTTATCGAGCATAATCGTGTAACACCGGTGAAGAATTTCTCTCCTGCTTTACGAGCAGTCTAATTGATTCGAATAAAAATCCTCGAAAGATTAGGCTCGTTGCGCAGATGCAAGTGTAATGTTGAACTCCTTCGCCGAGCGACGAGCTTCGATCGTTCGCATCGAAAGATAAAAATAAAAGCAATCCATAATACTTTTCAACTATGTTTTGCAGTTTTTTTACGTGGCGGTTCCTTTTTTACTCTGCACTTTTATCAATTGACATGATGCAATTTTATTCAAATATCCAGCGATGAAATTGCCGCGCTCATCTCATATACAGCTCGCAGTATATACTCGGTCGCGTATCGATCTTGCCCTCGCACTTATTTGATCGCAAAATAAAGCCAATCATTAACGACGTTCGATCCAAGACGAATAAGGTCTGGTTCACTCGATCTTTGCTCTTTTTAAACGCCGTTGTCAAACGATAATCGACTCAACGACGTGATTTAATTGCGCCGGCCGTAAATATACGGATATTATGATTCGCCGAGCTCTTTCGCATCTTTACACACGAGTTAACAACGAAACGGTCGATACGTACAACCGCACGGTGTGTTGTTCCGCGCGGTATGGCTATTTCCAAGTGCGCATGATTTTTTGCAGCTGTACCAGGTAGCGAGTCGAGTCGAGTCGAGTCGTCGTCGTCGCTCCAGCTCAAAGGAGAATTATTATTGAATGCAGTTAAGGCCGATCTCGCTGTGCCGCTGCTGCCACTGTATACACGCGCGCCCGTAATATAATGTATGTGAGAATATCGATTTTCATTCCAAATGCATTTATTATTTGACGATTTTTTGTGCGGCCTTATACACACGCGCACAAAGCCGCGCGCGTGGTCTATTGATTTCGGCCGTGTATAAATATATGTCGATAACGATTTGACGCATTCGCGTATATATACGCGAAACGAAGGGACAATGAGCGCCGCTTTTTTATTATGCTGTGATTATTTTTCATCGAGATGATTTAATTCATACGCATAGAGAAAAAATATTAAATAAAAAATATTTTGATAATTTTTACACATGTACACCGTTAAAAAATCCTTGAATTTAATACAAATTTAATGTAAAACCAGACATTAAAATTGATGCGAATGATACTGACTTGTATTCAAGGTACTTTTACATGAAACCTTCATTGCATGTTAGAGTATGAGTATTCAATTTTTTTTTGATAGTTACACGAAAAAAATACATGAAAATGCAATTACATATATTGAATTTATAGATTCTACATCTAATTGTAAATTTAAATTCAAACATTTGGATTGAAAATTTGATTGAAAATTTTATGAAAATTCAATCATTATTAAAGCTAGTCTCCGCCACTAGATGGCGAATGTCTTATTACCTGTAAATCTGCAAGTGGTAAAGTAAAAGTAATCATATTAGTAATAACAAATCTCAGTAATTTGTAAATTCCTCATACAAATGCTTCACTTCACATGGAGTTGAAAATATTGAAATAATACAATTAGGTACGATCTGCTTAGTACCTTCAGCGCGAATTGCACGATAACGAAACTTTTTTTTATTACCTAGAATATAAAATTAATTCTCTCGCGCGGGCGCGCTATTGAATAATTATTTCTGGCTTGAAGCGGCACTTGGACAGTATAATAAGTTCATTTATGCTTCCTCTAATGTACAGATACACACTCGCATACAGAAACGCGCGAGTTTCATCGTAAAACTCGGTATATATAACGATGAGCTCCGAATAAATTACATTTTTATCCCGCGCTGAGTCCTGATGCAAATGCAAAGCTTTTATGACTCAATAAATCTCGAAACAATTAATGCTACGTTACCGTACCCGCTCTCGGTACTTCAGCAGCGAAAAAAAAATTAGAGCAAGTCAAATCGTATAAACTACGAGGCTACGATACACACAGCGGCGAGACTATGCGTGGTGGTGCGCAGTTTGGAACCATTAGTATGTACGCTATATGCAGCGTATGAAATTATATGTAGAAAAATAAAAATTAATAAAAGAGTTATAATCAATTGTTAGAATTATTTGACAGGAGTCGAGCGTTTGTGCGAGATCTCGAACCAGCGAAAAGAGCTTTCGAGATTTGATACGATGATGCGTTAATTTACGTGTATATAACCGCGCGTTTTTCGTGGGCAATTTACAACATACTAATTGCTCTCGAGCTAAATACGGCTGCGCGGCGTGCGTTAAATATATTATAGATTCTGTATTTGTATGGTGTATACATCGGCCGAGCACACGTGTAGCAGAGTATACATACTTGGCGGGCGCATCTTATACAAATTATCCGCGGGTAGTGCACGAAAGTAAAGTGTGCATGTTCTGCTGGAGGCACTCACACACAAACACGTACCAGACACACTCACACACGCAGACTTATACAGCGAAAACAAGCGCAAGAGCTGTATATATATGCAGAGTCACGCCAACTTCTTATTTAGATAGCCATCGTATGCTGTGTAGGAGTGCGTAGCCTAATTAATTTCTCGTATTCTCTCGGTTGGTATAATTACTTTTGAGAGCCATATTCGCGCGCGCGGCATCTTTCGTAGTATATGGGCTTGTAAATATGCGCATACGCACGCAGCACGTAAGCTTATATAGATAATGTCAGCCGATAGATATTCGTTATCAATCGCGTGCTAATTCTTTCTCTCTTCTGCACTGGTCATAATATGTAACATTGCCACGATCTGCGCGAAGATGTTTTAAAGCCGCTCTTTCCGAGAAACAAGCCGTTCGTATAAGTGTAAAATTAGACTTGGAAATTAAATCTGAAATATTTATCTATTCAATATGATATATGGAAACTGATTGCTCGTGTATAAGGTAGCAAAACTGATCGATATATTTACCAAGTGCACTAGTACTGGAAGTAAGTAGTAATCATTTCACAAAGACGTACCTACTTTGATTATTCTTATTTTTTGAGATGTTACTACTCGATACATTAAATTCCGGTGGATAAAGCACGTCGCTGTCATCGCCCTGACATTGTTTTTACGCACGAATAATAAAAAAGGAGTCTTGCAAGTCCAGTGAATCGCGAATAAGTTATGAAACACATAACCGTATACATAAAACCGAGGCGCGCTCGCAGGTAGATTTAACAGTACCATGCGAGAGTTGACAAAATTTTTATATTTTCCATATAGCAGCAGCGGCGGCAGGCGGCGAGCCTCAAAGCCGCCTCGTATAAGCGCCGAAAATCACCCGTACGCGAGAGAGATGTCCCCCCGAGATCGTCGTCGTTGTGTTGCGTGCATATACAGCGTACACATGCATCACACGCGTGGCACACATTATGCGCCTCTTGGTTCTCTCTCTCTCTCTCTCTCTTGGATTACGACGGCTGCGTGCAGCATTGCTGCGCTGCACATTTACTAAGCGCTGTCGCGAGAGCGAGGAGACAGAGAGGAGACGAGAAGCTGTGGAGTGCATGCGGCACACGCGAGAGAGCTCGAAACACACCTCGACCAAGTAGAAGACGACGACGACGATCGCGACGAGGAGGCGCGCATATTACATATAACGTCATTCTCACGTGCGCACTTTATACATATACACACGGGCGCGCGTGGTGTGCGCAGAGAGACGTCATATAATAAATGCACTCACGTTGCACGGGACCGAATTTACAACTGGCTCGTGCTGCACGAGGCAGGTCCTTGGTGATATTTATCGTGAGATTTAAGGAAAGAAATTCGCGCACTTGACAGAGTGCAGCACTGCACCAGTTTCGTACAGCCTGCGACTGCTCTGTTTATGCTGCGATTTTTTAAAAGACAACTTTATACGAGCTAGCATTTTCCAACGCGATTGCATCGACGATGTATCGTACGCCTCGACATCGCCACATTTGTCGAAATGCGCTCGAAACTTAATTTGCTTAAACAGAAATGAAATCTCGTGCGGTACGTCCATTGCCTCGAAATCACGCGGGCATCTAGCGTACAAAATAGACTCGATAATGCATATAATGAAGGATAAATGGGAGAAAAAAGGAAAGAACGAAGAAAAAGCGGCGCACGGGCGACGGCTAAAAATCCATTCTCACGACACCACCGCTCATGCTTGTGCACCGAGTGCTGCTCTATATACTGCTTTGACAGAATTGACTTCTCGGAGCCGGAGGGCAAAAATTGCAGCTGGAAATGAGTCCTGCGCTACGCCAAACTATCCCGAGAATATAAGAAATTAAGGCGAAAAAGAGGCCGGCATATAGATGGGTATATACGGCAAAACAAAACTGATCGAAATAAAAGAACGAGAAGAGTATAGTAGAAGGCGAAACGCGACCAAAAAGGACACACCGGTGGCCGATATATATATACGAGTACGGAAGAAGAACGGCCGAGAGCTGCTCGCTCGCTCATTGTCCTGTCACGCGATCTGTGCCACGCTCTTTTTTCCTCCTATTGAGATAATCTGACCCCGAGACGCGAATAATTGCATCAATGAATTAGCTTTGTGCATGTGACTACATTATAACGCTTGCATGTATGTGTACGAGAATTTCTGGATAATTCGCGCCCCCGCACATATCGTGCGCGCTGTGCACGCGTTTGTATTATTATACTGCTTCTACCCTGAAGCTGCAACCGCAGCAGCAGCAGCAGTAGTTCTAGACTGCGTGCAGCGATGCTCGCAACGTCGTGTTTCTTCTTTTTCTTTTTTTCGGACAACATTTTCTTAAATGAAACGAGAACCGGAGACTGATTATTAGTATGCCCGTGAATGGGCGGAATAATTTTTGCAGAGCGACGCGTAATAGTTGCTAATAAGAGCTTTAATTCAAGTGAAATCCGTTATTAACCGCTAGTTCAGATAGAGAGAGAGAAAGAGTAAGCTAATTGAATTTATTCGCGTTTATGAGTGGCGGCGGCGCTTTACTCGCTAGCTAGGCTCGACTTTTATATTATTACGCAGACACGAAGTACATATACAAGTAGTATAACATATTAATTCGCCGACGCTCTGAATATCTCGCGCATAAAATTTTGCACATTTCATTCATCATTCGTAGCAGATAGAAACTCATTTATCAACGTATGCCTTTTTTTGCTGCGCCAGCACAATGTACACATTGAATACATAGAGTGCGTAAAGTAGAGTCGAATTAATGAAAAGACGCCACTTATTTCATCACCATAATACCGCGTTTTTTTAATGAAAAAATGAAGATATTACAGTACATATGGATGTAAACTCGAATACAATAAGTTACAATTCAATAACCCTCGTAAAAATGCTTAAAATTAATAATGGCGGTTAATTGATCAAAATTCACCACAATGTTTTAAGATGTTTAACAATTATTCATTATATTTTTTTTGTCGATTTTGTTATTATAAATATTTTAAAAATATCCGGCGCATTCTTAATGACATCGGAATAACAATTTTATTGATTCAACAAATTTAGACCAGTTTACAACCTTTTTTAGTACAATAATACCATTTTAATCCTTCACCACTAGATGGCGAGTACCTTTAAATCTGTAAATCTGAAAGTGGCAAAGTCAAAATATTTGTATAAGTCAAAGCACGGGTTTGAAGAATTATAATTAATAACTTCTTGGCTAAATTTTGCTTCGATCTCAGCATACTGGTAGACCAAGACTTGCGACAAGGCAATGTATAAATCAATGAATTGAATAATCGAAGATATAAATGAACTATAATATAATCACCCACAACAAATCCAATCATAAATTTATGGTCAAAATTGGTCGTAAAATCTTGATAATTTCTACCAAAGTAAGTGCCAGACTAGTTGGAAATAAGATTGTCAAAAATGCGAGCGCTAGTTCGGACAGCTGCTAAAACATAGCCAAAATTAGAATTATGCTCTCTGTATATCGTATACAGCAGGTTGAACCGAGCACACCCGCTAATGTATACGTATATAACCAAAATGATCCGCTGCAAGCTGCAGCTCGTAATATACATACACGGACACACCACGTGTGTACTCATCGTATGCGCATCGGCGGTTCGACGCGCGGTCACGTCCGAGCAATATGCATCGGTGCGGTGGTTGTGTGTGTGCCTCGAAAACACTATGATTACCGCGCGATACGTCGATGCGCGCGCGTGTATGTGTGTGTGCCTAAGTCGTATTATATACGAGAGAAAAATCGCTCCGAAATGAAAAGAGCAGCAGCAGCAGCGGCAGCAGTCGAAAATAAAAAGAGCTCTCCGCTGCATATATGCGAAATAGCCTCTCGCTGCGCTGCGAATTAATCGGATTGTTTCTATATACTACTACGATACGGCGCTCGACTGCGAACCGCTTATTAAGGACTCGGCCAATACAGCGAGAAAGAGAGAGAGAGAGAGGAGAGAGGGAGCGAGTATCATGCAAACGCGGAGAGCGCACTTGGCGGGCCCGATCTCTGGGCAGTGCGCACGGCCACTTTTTATTGATCTCGTTGTGATTACCGAGGGGGAGTTTCAACTAGTTTCTGCATCTTCTTTTAAATCATCGAGATTTCATGTATGTAGGCTCGCAGCTCGGCTCGTACTACTACTTGCACATTGATCGACGAATAATAATGGCGCGGGCCCGATATTATACATGCTGCGAGCCGCAGCGCGCGCATATTATATTTATACTACGGGACTGCAGCCCGTGAGAAATTCTGCCTCGCGATATACTGGCGCGGACGAGCTTTAATAATGCCGATCTTTTTATTTGCTTCTCCCCTCTCTCGTTCTCTCGCTCACTCTATTACTCTTGCTGCACTTTTGTACATAATCGCTCTTACGGAGTGTGGCCAGAGCCTCGTATTTTTGATCGGCGTGTGCGCGACTTCGAGTGTCAAATTTTGCGCTTCTAAATTTGCTTATCATCTTTGAATTCTCGAATGTTTTTTTTTTCATCTTCATAATCAAAGTGTCACGTGGGCTCATAATACTCAGTAGCATAACTTAGTAAATTAACGGGACCTTCCACTGTCTGTATAGCATATATTTCAACATCATCGCACGTCCACGACGGTTTTTACAAACTATTTATGCTGCATTTACAAACTAAACGCATCTAGCTTCAGCCGTCGCGGGTTATAATTTTTTTTCCCTCCTTCGATTACCGAAGACGCATTGCCCGCGTCTCGTCATCGCGTATTATATATAATGTATAATACGTTGCGCAAAGCGTGTGCTCGTGCGCGTATTTATGTATACGCGCCAGAAATTTTAAAATCGCGTCCGATTCTAGCATCGACGTGCTGCAGACAGTCCAGCTTACTGCAGCTTTTCAACCTCGACTCGTGCGCACTCGGGCATTTTTCCATTTTTTGCCCGATGCTGCTGCTGCTGCAGTGGAGAATACTTGACGGAGATGTCGCTCACGCAACTGTACTTTCTCCATCCGGGATTATCGTCTCGCGCGTTACTGCTGCTGCTGCAATGCTAGTCGCTTGTGCGCACGTCGCTTATAAAACTTCTTTATACGCATCTCCTTTAAGTCGACATTTAGAGAGAGGGAGATAGGAGTAGACAAAAAAAGCCTGCCAGAGATAGAGAGAGAGAAAATCGCCCGCCGAGAAAAACCGAAGCATGTAAATATATACCTATATAAACGGCCGAGGCTCGTCAATGTATGATTTCGCGGAAAACTTGCGGACTGCCGTTGCCGCTCACGCATTTATACATTTCTCCGTGTGCGTACGGGAAAATGGCATTTTATGCATTATGTATCCCATTGGCTGGCATTTATATATCTTGCGCACTCGCCAGCGCGAGAATTACTGTTTTATATGTGACCGGGCGCTGTTGCATGGGGCTAAATGAGCTGCTGCTGCTGCTATTGCGCCGCTTATGTAGCAGCTGCCTATACATACATTGCACCAAACTGCATTTTATAGATATATCTATACTTTAACAGCAGCAGCGGTTCTGCTTCTCAACTCGTCGAGGTCCGATATGTATAAAGCTTACTCAATTTATTTTTGATTTATGCGCTACATAGGCGCGAGATCGAGCTTTAATCATACGCGGTGCACGGAGCACAATACATATATTTTATGCATTATTCAGCTAAATTCCTATAGTTGTGCGTTAAAAGTACAAAAACGTTTGGGGAAAACCTGCCTTTTTCCCGATTAACTTTTTTGAATCATTATGATATTTACGTGTCATTCTCATAACGTATTGATTTGAATTATTACTTTTGTCATAAATTTTTTGTCTATTTTAACAATCGTTTCGACAACCGCTAATCAAAGTAATGAATCGAAAATAAAGAGTAAATAACGTTTACGAGAGGCGATAATAACTTCTAATTTTCACTGAATTATCACGACTTTAGAGAGCATTATTGAAAAAAAAGTTCCTGAATAATTATCATGTAGAAAAAAGCCGCACGAAAAACCAATCGAGGATCGAGAGTAATTCAGGGCAGTTAATCAGCATTCTAATGTACCTTCATTGTTCTGGGGAAATGCTTTGCATTTCAGTCGAGTAAGCGGCGGCGGCGACTACTGCAGCTTTTTGTAGTACATTCGGTCGTCCTTAAATACCCGATTGACAGGTTAATCGAACGAGCTTCGGATTTTCGATTTCATTACATAAAGGCATAGGTCTCACACGCGGGGGCTCTCCTCTCCCTTCTCTCTCTCTCTTTCTCTCTCTTTCTCTTTTGACGTAATGAAGTGACGCGAAGAATAAAGGAGAGACGGCCAGCTCGCAATTTTCAACGGACTCGTTCGATATTCATTAGCTTTTTCACGAAGAAACCAATCAGACGAATGTAGCTTACTTAGAATCGATCGATACACATACACACATACGACCCACACATGCATATTGAAGAGCCAGCGACACTGAATTTTTTTCCAAGTGCAATCGGTATAGCGCTCATGTTGATCTGTTTTTTTTCGTACTACAACTTAATGACGATTAAGATGTTCGAAGAGTCTCATTTTGCAATTTGCAGAAAAAATTACAGTAAAAGTATTTTATGAAAATTTGATAGAATTATTCATGAGATTACATTTTTTTTTAATTTTACTGGTATGAAGTGTTTGTTTTTACGTTGAATTTAATGGAATTTTTGCAGATGTCATTTCAAATCAGTTGTTTGTTTGAACTACACGTCTAGAAAATTATACAATAACGTTAATGTAAATGTAGAAATGTTTTTCCTCCATGCATATGAATTCAATTTCATGTGAAAGCATTCAAATTAATGTCATTTGAACTGGAATTTAAAGATTTTTAGTGTAACAATTTTACTATCTGAATTTATTGTTACAAGAATAAAATGCTCTTTTATATTTTATCTTTCAACATAAGAAATGCTAAACTACTTTAACGATGTAGTTAGTGTATTTCTACAATTAATTTGACTTTGCCACTTGCTGATTTGCAGATGAAGGCACTCGCCATCTAGTGGTTGACGCTGGCTTCAATTATGATTGAGTCCTCATGAATTTTTTCAGCCATTTGAGTCAAATTTATTTCAATTTTTATTTTAAATTCAATTGATTTTGTTCATTTTTGCATTTAAGTTATTTATGTCATTGCATTTTCATTTTTTTTCTGTATTCGTGTAAAAAAGTAAATTTATACTGACACATTGATTTTCAACGAAGATTTCATGTAAATAAATTTTTACATTACGATCTGCATTACATTTAAAGTCTTTTTAGCAGTGAAAGTATGAATAGCATAGTATAGCAGAGTATGATTCCGTTTTTTGAATGAACTAATATGAATTTTTATGAATCTATTTTCTTTCTGATTAATTACTAAAATTAAATGAATCATAGTAGTTTCGTACACAACATTTTCTTATCACAATAAATTCAAGTGCGTATTATTTTTGTGAGCACTTATTTAGGCGATCATTTTCTTATCAGCCGATGTTCATGCTGTTTTTTCATGAATCGAAATCTTGAGGCGATGAATGTCTCATTCAACTGATTTTCCTAGTAATCTGAAAATAAAGAAACAAAATTAGTCCAAGTATAAAGCGAAAGTTATTTATTACCATTAATTTCAATTTTTAATTCAATCATAGCAATACAACAAGATATGGAACTTTGACTAGAAACTATTAGAACTTTTATGGATCGTCGATTGATAAATATAAAAATTCCGCATGAACAATTACAAAAGCGTATCAGCATGAAAGAGGTAAAACCATGGGATTAGCAATTATGTATAAGAAGAGCGATAAATATCGAAAAGAAAAAGAAAACAACTAATATACAGTAATACTTGGCGCGAGCAAAGTAAAAATGAAAATGGGATAAGCGAGTTTAAAAAGTAAAAGGAGAAAAAAAAAGAACAGAACACAGGGGTACACCGGCGAATCTTCCTGCTACATTCACTAGCGTGAAATTAAAGACCCAGAAGATGAAATGTACCGCTGCATAAAACGATGTTTACGCGCCACGAGAGAGAGAGAGAGAGAGAGAGAGAGAGATGCACGCGTCCGCCGCTGCCACCACCGCCACTATCTTTTCCTTTGTCATTATTATACGTTGTTTCGACGGCTTTGGCTCTCTCGGTTCACTCGAGGCCAAGAAATGTTAATTGAAATTGCGCTCTCGCGGCGCAGATTTAACCAAAGTACCGCGTCAAATATCAATGAAGATGCTTTGTGTATGTACGATACATCCAAGCTCACGTGTACACGCGATATCGTAATAATTGCATCGGGGCAATTTATGCATTCCTGATCATACTTTTTCTAATGGATATAATGCGAATCCTAATGAAGGCTTCGGAAGTACGGCGATGTGCTCGTGATGTTTGCTTAACTATATCCTTTTCATAACTTGTTCTGTATGTTGGAAAAGTATATCAATCACTCAATTAAGACGATATATTATTAAAATATATAATTATACACTTATTCACATATGAAAGGAAATATTATAATTGCAATAGTTACGTTGATACGCACGCAGTCATCATTAATAAAGATGATTTATATGCTATCTATTAGCATTTTCTAAACTGATGAAAAAAAAACAATTATATTTGCTTTTCATGTCGGCTAATCCATCAGTTCCATATTATAAACTCATTCCTAGCTTTTTAACTTACAATATATGAAAAACATATGAAATTGCAATCCGATGCTTTTGGAAGAGCTTAATTGTTCTGCGAACTATTAAAATATATTTATTTATCGATGGATGATATTCGCTTTACATAAATTTTCCACCCCATCGTATGCGAGCTGTGCCAGGAATTCTGGAACGAGACGAGAAAACCCGATGAAGGGAAAAGCGCTATCCGAAGAAAGAAACGAATGAAGGGTTTATCTAAAGCTGCGCTTCAGCAAGCTCGACGATTCTATACCTCTCCTCCGACGGCCGTAAGTGGTAGGCACCTTTTCAGCTGGCGCATTTTTTTTCTCCTCGCAGTCTCTTAGGCCACCATGAATTATTACGCTTCATTTGATTGTTGTAGCTCGTGTGGATGCTTTATTTTGGGTTTTGGCGTTTATAAGTGCCTTAGTATGAAAGTGTACGTTATATCATTTTATGCAATTGAATTTTTTTTCATTTTTTAAACTTAAAATTGTAAGTATCACTGTAAAAATTATTTAAATATTCAATACTCGCAAACTTTAAAGAATTGAGAATTGTGTTGAAAATTTCTCGTATGGGAACTCTTTTTTTTTTAGGCACCTTGTAGTTCATAAATTACCAGTAGATGGTATGTGGAAAAATTTTCAGAAACCACAACGGAAAAAAAAGTTTTAGCATTATAAATAAGAAAACAATATAAATACAATTATAAACGTCGACGTTCTTTATTTGCAATTGATAATTTTGAAGTCTTGAACTTAAATCTTCGAATCAAAATGAATGTTTTATTAATTATGAATATTTTATGAAAGGTGAAAATTCAAGATTTCTTGGAAATCACAATCAAATGATATTTGGAAAAAAGCTTCTAGTATTTTACTTGAATTTTCAGAGTGGAAAAGTAATAAATTTTTTAATTTTTTTAAATTATCCATCTATTATCATTAATTATGGTTATAAAAATTCAAAGTGAAAACACGTATCTCGCCCGTAGTACACGATCATGAAACCTCTGCTCGGTGCGATGCTATAATACGGGTCAGTGGCGGCGCTAATCATTGAAGCGTATATAGATTAAGTTCCCAGGACTAAACGATTTAAACGTTCGATTGGACGAGGGTGTTCACGCGTGCGCAGGCGAGCGAAGAAGATACGAAGAAAAAAAAAGAAAGAAATGAAAGAAAAAAAACCCCCAGAGTAAAAGCGAAAAGTACCTACTGGCGCGTAGTGCACATGTATCTATATATCTATGTATATATCTGTACGAGAACACCTGTAAAACGACTGGACTGCACTGCTCGTCAACGTGTGGCGCACGACGGTCACGCGCCTGCAAACGCGGCGACGGCGGCCCATATAACCGTGACGCAAGTTTTAGCCTATGGCAAAAAGCGGGATGAGGCGATGATCGCCTCGAGGAAACGAGGCAAAAAAAAAGGAAAAGAAAAAAAAAATTTAAAGCATATGCGCGCGTGGAAAAACCTCGAGTTACGACAGCTGTGCAAAATCGATCGTATTTTAGCCAAGATTAATTAGTCTCGTGGCGCATTCATCGATCTCGCGGCGAGCGATAAATATTGAGCCCAGTAGTCTATAGCTGCATCTTTCAAGCAAATGAGCTTCTCTCTCTCTCTCTCTCTCTCTCTCTCTCTCTTGGGCAAAAACAATTGCGCTATAACGTGTTCGAGGATAGTCTACGCTCAGCTAGCTCGACTCTAGATCGTTATATACTGGTTCATCGTTGGATATAATTGCACCCACTTGGTATCTCGCGGACGTTAGAGTTTAGGCCCCCCTCCCGTTTGATAGATTTTCCTGTTCAACGCGAAAATTTCGATGGCTTCGATAAATTCAAGGAAAGAAAGTTCGACGATCGGCCTTACCTCCTACCTCTCGGGCAGGAGAGCATTAGTAATTATTCATTGGGCGTTTTTATATTTTCTTTCGAACGTGCATAGAAAGTTTGGTAAACTGTCGTGCAAGCATACATTACCGCATTGAACTTACGAGTCGCATCAATAGGTTTTTCTGCATAGATAATTCCGGACAGTCGGCTCGTGCACAATAGCTCTCTAAATGCTCGTGAAATCATCGTTTTTACCTCTCGCGCGCATCTCGTGTGTGCGGCTTCATCCAGCATCAAGGAGTGAGAAAGAGCGCCGATTCATCAAGGCAGCAGCTGCGGGAAATCGATGTATCGCGCCAGCACTCCGGCAGAATGAATATCGCGGGTAATTTTTCTTTTTTCCGCTGCGAGCCGTTGTTTCCTTCGTGCGGCACTGGCACTGGCAGCAGCAGCGGTAATACAACAACAACATCGGCCAGCTACAACAGAAACAATTATGTTACTCGGGTAATCCAATTAAAGCAAAAAATCGTTTCATCTTCCTCCTTCTCTCTGTTCTCGTCATCGTCCTCGTGCTCCTTTTTTTTGTTGTTGCTGATGCTTTCGAGCTCTGCGAGCAACGCTTATATACATCCCGCTTGATTCTGCTTATTTCCATTTCGCGCAATTTGTCGCTTTCGTTATATTTGCACCTTTTGCGTTCTCGTGCACGCTCAGCAGCAACAGCAGCAACAGTACAAGGAGATCGATATTGCGAGCCTGCGCGCCATATAATAATATCGCAGTTAAAGTGCGAGCGCGATGAAAGATACGATTTCTATTTTATGATATTTGTTAAAATATACTGCAACTCTCTGTGCGCGCAGAAAAAGGTTCTCTTTGGGACTAACGAGCCGCGCGCGCGCGCGGAGTTAACTATATTGTTTCGCGGAAAAACAAAATGGTTACGGATTATTAATTGCAAAATCTTTTAGGTGGTGCACGCTTGCTTGGCTTTTTACGACTCAATTAGTTTTACCTTGCTTGCTTCTCTTTCCTTTCTTTTCTTGTCGTTTTCTTCTTTTTTTTTTGCCATTTCCATTGAAAAAGATGATTCGAGAAGCAATGTAGCCGTTAACTCGATGCGTTACTAATGCGAACGCAGCTGATTTGCGATTAAGATTCGATCATTTTCACCTCGAAGAACCGATTCGTATATCGAGCCAAGCTCTCTCGTTGTTTAACAATTAGATACTCGCTAGGAAAAATCGAGATCCATGATCGGCACATCATTAGTAAATAAATTGCCACGATATTATTGCATTACAAAGAAATGAATTTTCCTGTGGTTCAAAGCATTTTAAAATTTTTCGAATAAACATCATCCGATCTATATGATTGGATATTTAAGCGAATCGTATAAGCCCACTGTCTTTGACAGATCGCCTTAGTGATCGTGCCACATGCGAGTCGCTGCGCGCGATAGGAATAAAATGCGAAACTGTAAATTGTAGTCGGTGGAAAAATCGCTCCCACAGGATGATAGGTGCGTTGTATAATACATAACCCGGCCAAAAAAAGTCGAGGGTCAGAACGAGGATTTGAATGGCTATAGTCGTCGGAGCTGCGGTCTTTGCTACGTAGGCGAATATAAGACGCGTGATATAACTTTTGTAACGCACGCGTATACGTCAAGCAGTTACATTGCCAGAATCCCGCGTAGATTATAGAAGTTTGTCAGGTTGGGCGCGCCTCGCACGCATGGACTATCACTCCCCGGGGTGAATACGTGGACGCGACGGTGAAAGAATTGCGCGACCGTTTCCATTTTCTGCGCGTTAGCATAGAGCTTGCAGTCTATGTACGGTATGAATGCATACATATGAGCAATTCTATAAAAAAAAACTTACGATTCGAGGCTACAATCGCGGTTGAGTATCAAAACATTTTTTTCACTACATAAACGTTTGATAATTTTTTATGTAGGTCTCAGAAACATAGAAAAACGCGAGATTGATCATCAGTGTGTAAAACATTTACCGTAGTAAAATGTGCTATCACGTATTAGTTTGTATGAAACTAGCTCTTTCTATAGGATTATTTTTTAGTTATTTATGTAACAAGTGCGTGAGGAGGATAACTCACCCAGGAGTCATCTTCTTACATACTTCACTTGTTACATAATATACTATACTGTTATCATTGATGAAAAAATAGTTTTCATCGCAGCGTGCGGGAAAATTTTAAAATCGACTTCCTGCACTCGATGATGAAAAAAACTATACGTTACTGAGGCGGTTATCAATCTTGCACTCGTGTCAATGCAACCCTCGGTTACGTAATGTACTAATACGTCACTCGTGCGCGAAGCGGGTGATTCTCGCACGAGTCTCAGTTTGTCGCCCGAGCGCAGTGTAATGTACTATAATATTCACAAGATACATAATGTCATTTCTTGATTGATATAATTATAATGACTTGGTTTAGCTTTGTTTAGGTTACCTTCTTCAAAAATTCATAACATGAATTGTAAATTTAAGTAATTCGAATTGAAGAAATATGAATTGACATGACATAACATAACATGATTTGAAATTCGGTGAAAATGGTGAAGAGCACAGAGTTGAGCTCATTCTGTTGTTTACGTCACACGTCGCATTCGTGACCTCTCTGTGTGTTGCCCGACACGCGCTATTTTGTTGTGCACGCCTCATAGTGTTATCGCTACACGGACTATGCATGGAGCTGGTCACCCATAACCTAGAGCTCTTTGAGAAGATCCACTTGTTCAAAAAATAGCGAGCATCTCACACCATTGTTCGCAAGTTTTTTTCGTGTATAGTTAGTGTTATGTGTAAAATAATTTGAGAGAGGTTAATTGGTAACGACATTACATTACAAGTGAACACAATGGAATCCAATGATATGTTCAATGGTGGTGTCGGGTAATTAACATTTTATGAGAATGGCATTATAAAAATATTATAACCTAATTCTTAAATTTACTGGAATTGTTTCAGAGTAAAAGAGGAACCTAGCGATGTAACACTTAATGGAAGTGATTCTGAAATGATTGACGAGAAACCCGACCTTAAAAACTTGCAACTCTTATTATTTCCGCAAAAAAATTCTGTAAGTATTGATAATTATACATGACTCACATTTTTGTAATTTTTTAATAAAATTCTCACATTTTTCTAATTTCTATTTAACAGACCCATGCCATTGGAAAATTTATCGAAAACCATAAAGATGAAGTTGACGAAATGAAAATAATATTTGAAAGTAAAGACGTAAAGCTCAATATGGATCTGTTGGCAGTTACGAAAATTGAAGATTATCCTCAAAATTACTTAAAGGGTATAAAAGATAGAAATGGTCATCAAACTGATAACACAATTAAAGTAGAAACTACGGGAGCAGTAAAACTAGAACCATTCGCGGACGATGCAAAGCAATTTAATACAGATTTCGATTATGGTCTTCGTAAGCAGAATGAAGAAATCAGTGTTAAAAAAAAGTTTGATGATCAACATAGACTCAAAACGCACATCGAAACGACGCTCAGTGGTACCGACAAAGAATGCAAAATATGTCGCAAGAAATTATCGAATAGTAGTTTGAAATCCCACATCGATTCGGTCCATCATAAAATCACACACGTATGTGATGTATGCGGAAAAAATTATTCAAGAAAGATCTATCTCAAAAAACACATCGATTCGGTGCACAATGGTGTTACTTATACATGTAACACTTGCGGAAAGACATTCCTACACAAACGCAATCTCGAAGTCCATCACGAGACGTTACATAAAGGTATCACCCACACATGTGATACATGTGGAAAGTCATTTACTCGAAAAGATAATCTCAGAAGGCATATTGATTCGTTGCACAATGGTATCACTTATACATGTGATACTTGCAGAAAGTCATTCGCAAGTAAGGACTACCTCAAGTCCCACATAGATGCGTTGCACAAGGGTGTCAAATACACGTGCGATACATGCGGAAAGTCATTTCCACGAGAAAAAAATCTCAAAATTCACATTGACGGATTTCACAATGATATCACACATCCATGCGATATGTGTGGAAAAACATTCAAATCGAAGGGTGATCTCAAAGTTCACATTAATGCGAAGCACAATGGTGTCACCTATACATGTGATACTTGCGGAAAGATATTTCTCTACAAATGCAGTCTCAAAGTCCACCTCGAAACAATACATAAATGTATCACCCACACATGTGATGCATGTGGAAAGTCTTTTACTCAAAAAGGTAATCTCAGAAAGCATATTCAATCGGTGCAAGATGGTGTCATACTATCATGTGATTTATGCGGAAAGTCATTCGAAAATAAGGACTGCCTCAAGTACCACATAAGTGCATTGCACAACGGTGCCAAATGCACGTGCGATACATGCGGAAAGTCATTTACTAAAAAAAGTAGTCTCAAAACTCACATCGACGGAATACACAATCGTATCACACATCCATGTAATATGTGTGGAAAGTCATATGCTCAGAAAAGTAGTCTCAAAAAACACATCGATACGGTACACCATGGTGTCACCCATACAAGCGATACTTGTGAAAAAACATTTTGTGATATGAATTCTCTGAAAAAAAACACACCAGGACTGTGCACAAAAATGTTACTCACCGATGTGATACATGCGGAAAGACATTTACACTAAAAAGCAATCCGAAACCACATTGAGGCAAAACATGAAAGTGTCTAAAATACATGTGATGTATGCGGAAAGACGTTTCTATCAAAAGGTAATCTCAAAGCGCACATTAGTAGGATGCATAATGGTAGCACATGTTTAGTACGAGGAGTGGAATTCTCGACTGAGAACAATCTCAAAGTAGCGAAGTATAGTGGTGTCGCACATAGATATTTGCTCAAAAATATTTTCAGTTCCATCTATAGTCTTTTCTACACGTCAAAGCGTCACGTTCCATAAAGGTATAACGTTCAATACGTGCTATACAAGCGTCAAGAAATATAAACTAAAAAGTAATTGCATACTCGCATTGATTAGGTACATCATTCACGCATTGCGTATAAATTTTAATGTACATGTTTGGATGACTAAACTGAAAACTTTCATTTATAATAATTAGTTTCTCCAATGTTATCACACTGTGTAAAAACAAAGTTCAAGTTTAAAAAAATTAATAAAGAAAAAAATTCATTCATTTAAATGGAGCACATTTTTAATTGCAAAACGAAAAAATTGTTGAACCCCTTAATTTCGATTTTGTAATGCTAGTTACTTTTCTGCTAGCTTGGCTCGCCCTGAATTTCGTAATTTTTGTTTTGTGACTTATTTACGCCTATCATAACTGAATTAACACAGAATTGTTCATGTTGTTTAACACATTTTTATAAGGTATTTTCTCAGTAAGTTTAATATTCACCAAAAATTATGCGATTTCATCCATTTTTTCGTAACGTAACAAATTTTTCTGTATATGATGTCTCTAAGCCTAAAAAAGAGTCAAAAAAGCGTTTCAAATGATTCTGGTGAGGTCAAACATGAAATGAGTAGTCATGTTCACGAAATAACACGATTTTTCGTTCTCTGGAATACAAAAATAGCTGCAGGAAAAATACTAATAAAAATTGTCATTATTCCCGTGTTGTTTCATGTTTTAGAATCTCAATGAACAACCATCAATTTCTAATAAACTAGTTAAGTAACAAAAATGACTATCGCGACTTCTGCCTCGAATTTTGAGGATTTTTTATGTAGAATTGCTCATATACGCACGATGTACAGTGGGTGAGAAGGTAAAAAATAGCGAGAGCGCGCGAAAAGTAGAGGATCGCGCCCGAGCCGAGAACAAGTGGACGCGTCAGTAGTGTCTCGAAGAAGTATGGGAGCTCGTCTACGTGCATAAACGCGACGAGGAGGGGACACTCGGGACGAGAGTGAGAGAGAGCAAAAGAGATGGCCAAGTGTACACCCGCGTACAACGTCGGGAATATAAAGCAAGGGATACAAGAGTACAGGAGATGGCGCGCGGTCACACATATGCGGCCTCGTATAAAAGCTGTCCAGAAAAGTCTGCGGCTGTATAATACGGCTATAGGCTGCGTTACCCCTGACGACAGCTAGTAGCAGCAGCAGCAGCGAGCCGAAGCTGGACTCGGTTTATCCTTACGTAAGCGACGTGTACGTACTGCTACTGCTGCTGCGCTCGTATACATATACAGCAGAAAGTTTTGCAAGCGCGCGAGGACCTTTTATTTCGGGAAATCGCCATTGGCTCTTGGGCGGTAGATCGATTTGGCCAGGAATGCGATTATACACGTCGCTCTCAAAACAAATGCGACTACGGTTTAGCGTACGGTTCGCTTTGAACAGATCTGCAACCTCGTGGAACGCTTCGAGCTTCTCTATTGCTTTTTCGATTTTTCTTTGAACTTTGCTCAAACTGATCCAGGAATTTTTACGTATAAGGTACACGAAGTAGCTACGTAGGTGTGCAGCTTCTCGACTCTCACTCGGCAAGCAAATTGCTCGCATAACGGAGACACGTGAAAGCATATGAAGTTAGCGGTTGGGGTAGTAGTAGGTGCGCGCGGCTGCGATCGTTACTATGGGAACGCAGCGAGCACCGCGTCCTACATATGTACCCCCTTTTATACATAGACACACGTGCGCGCACACACGTATTACGTACCTTTTACCGCGCGGCCACTTAGGTAATACGAAAATCGTCTTTTTTTGCTCAAAGAGGGAGAGAGAGGAAGGGAGACTGTAACGCGCGTGAGGTGCCATATCGAGAGAGCTAGCCGCTGCAAGCGCGCATGCACACAGCGCGAATATTAAGAAATGGGAATCGCGTACGAGCTCGCGAGCGGTGCGAATGAGGCAATGTCCATGCATAGCACGACGACTCGTAAATAATACCAACTCCCTTCTTTTCCTTCTTCTTTCTCTTCCTCCTTTTCAGTCCTGCGCTCGCCGCAAACTGCAAGCTCTAACAGCGCTAGCCCTTCGTACATAATACCTGAGTATGTGTGGGTGCGTCTCCCATGAGCTTGCAGCAGCACACTGGACCGGCACCACTCTTGCAAGTACGGAAGTAATATTTATTTCCGAGTCGTGATTGCCCATGCGCGAGTGCACGCGTCTTAATGCATTTTTACGCGCGTGACGCGAACGCCTACCCTTCTTTTTCTTCTTTGCAACTTTTTCAACGCAAAGCTCCGAAGAATCGTCGATGTGATCGGAGGAAAAAAATTAAGCTACGCTCGCTGAGGATCGATTCGTTGCCTATACCTGGTGCTGTATACGTACACAAACTCAACACACACGAACGCTGCGACATTGGCAGCAAAAGCCAAATGTCCAAGAGTGCGCTACACGTTTGCGGAGCGACAATTCCCTCATGCGCACGAGATAAGAACACTTCGACTTTGGGTGTGAGTGTGAAATTTCCGAGAGAGCAGTACGCTCGACCGCAACTTCTACCTGTCAGATTGGATCAACGAGCTGCCTGCTAAAGTAGTCCGTGGTTGCGGTATGATAGCCGCTCGTCCGAATCGACAAGAAAAGGGCAAGACTCGGTCATTTGTCTTGCTTCATATTTTTGGCGTAAGCATTTTTTTATTACGAACCCAGCTTGCAGACTTATCGTATATAGCCGACGCAAGTGTCACGAGTGAAGCTCCTCTCGTGCATATGTATGGGCAAGGAGTAGGAGTAAAAGTATTTCGACAAATAAAACACTTTTTCGTGAAAAAAAAGAAAATATTCAACATGTAAAGTATAAACGACGACTATTTTCCAGCCGCTATGCAAATGCGGAAAGTTATTTTGGAGTTACTTGATAGGAAAAATAGTGCACAAGCCTGAGCAGCGAAAAAAAAGCTCCAGATTATACCTATTTATTACACGTGCCCTGGAACTTTTCTATGTTTATTGCGACCTAGGGCAGTAAATTACTAGTTTTAACACTAATTTAGTTTTTGAGTTTAAATGCAAAAATATATGAAAATTAAATCGTATTCAAAGTCAGCCACTAGATGGCGACTACCTTAACCTGCAAATCTGCAAGTGGTAAAATGAAAATAATTGTATAAGTTCAAGTACGGTCTCCTCATTGGAGGAAACATACTTCTATTTAAAACTCCAGTGCATGGACAAGCATTTATCTACAACGTTCAGCATACAGCGTTTTTTCTACACTCTATATCAGCATGAGTTTTTCAATATTATTATATCAAGAAAATAATCCTCAATAACCCTCCGTATGTAGTACACATCCTAAATTTATATATACAACGCTAGTTGTATGTGCGTGAAAAATGACGCACGAACGTTTTCATCTTCACACGCGTTGTGTATTCGCAAAGTCGCCGCGTTGTATCGGTTCGACTTACGACACGAAAAATCATTAATAAAGCGATTGCGAGGTCGTGTCGCACACCGCGCGTCAGGACGCCTCGACTGCAGGCGATACATAAAATAATGTACGTCTCTTATCGCTCGCAGCGCCTTACCAGCACCAGGCGAATACAGCTGCGTGTGGGATGCTTATTTAGGGAAGCATATCCGATCGCTGCGTATACATTCCGTGTATATCTATACACTGATATACGCAAGCCTACTCGAATAATATCGCATTGGGTATAGTGTGTGCGGGCGCGGCACAATGAATAAAAGAAAAGTCATAGCGCACCGATGATGAGAATGTCATAGCGTCGACGCGGCGTGGGCTGTGCTCGTACGTCTTGGACACGTCTCAATTGAATACTCTCTCTCTCTGACTCATTCTCTCGCTCTCGCGTTGTGTCTCTATATTATATATTATACTCTTCTATTTGGCGCTGGATTTCCAGGCAGCTTTTTGCGCCAAAGACGCAAGCTCGGAACTTTTTCACATACGCACACGCACATACGAGATATAATTATTCGCGAGATCCATTCACGCTTCTGTATGTATAAGTGATAACGCGCCGCGCATTATCACGTATCGCTTTTTGCTGCGTTTGCCACGCGTACGCTAGCTGAATACCAAAGCTCGTTTCTATTCTCTCGTCTCGGGCGCGTGGTGCTGGTGCTTACGCTTCGTTAGACTTCTCGGATGCTTATACACGTATACGAGGATGGAAAAATTATCAGAGAGACGTATAGATTGTATTCGGTCGCGGGAGCGAAGATCAACGTACGTAAGTCTGGAAATTTGTCAGTGTCCGAGACAGGTCCATCCCTGGATCCTGACAGATGCCCGGAACGTAGCATCGCGTAAACAAAAAAAAGGCCGCTGAAATGTTTTTACACGGCCAAGTGCGCGCTCTGCCCGAAACATGTAAAAAGCTTCTCCAGCCGGAAGGAAAAAGAATGCATAAAAAGTCTGCAGGCCTTGCGCGATTTAATATACTTTCTCGGCCGATAATACTATACATAACGGGCCGTGGCTCGGAAAAGTAAATACAGCCGATATAATACAAATCTGTCCAGTAATATATATAGATATAGAATTTTTTTTCTTTGGTGCGTCGAACCCCGACATCCCTTCTTCCTTACTCGGGAGCGCGCAGACGTAGCGTAAACAGCGTATAGCTATAATACAGGTATTCGAATAAACCGTCGGCCAAGGATCCTGCTTTGGACGTCTCTTCGAGTCTCGCGATAAGAAAGTGTGCGTATATATATGTCTAAGCGTCTTATATGGATGCTCGAATCTTTTCCTAGCAGACACACGCGCCGCCGCCGCCGTCGCCGTCTCTACCCCCGCACTGCTGCCTTCCCCTGCAGTCCCTTTTCTATCCCCACAGCTCGTGTGTAACTCTCTTTTTCTATATAAGCTCGCTGCGTCACATACACACAAACTGAAAGATGCAAGCTCCTTATCGCACGCAAGCATTTTCCTTTTTTTCCCTTCGCTATTTTTGAACTCTTCTTTCTCCCTCTTTCTCTCTTACTCACTTGGTTACTCTTTCCTTGGACTTTTGGGCAGATCTTGAAGTAAAAGCGAAAGAGAGAGAGAGAGACGAATAAATGGATATTGGATATCGATAAGTCAAGTCAAGCTTTCCCGATTAATTTTTCGCCTATCCAAGTCGCAGCGCAGCAGCCTACACATACACGCGAGGCAGAAAAAAATTGCCTCTCTACCCGTGACACAGAAAACTCTTAGATATTACTTCTTTTATTAAGCTAGAAGCGGCTCGGTATATACACGAAGCTCGTTGCGCCTCTCGTCGTCGTCGCACGATGACCGCCACCACTGTCGCCTAGTGGCCTTTTCTATGTTTTTCTTCGCAGCGCAATTGACATGAACGTCGCGGCGGCAGAGAGCCCTGAGATATCTATATAATCGACACTAAGAGCTTTCAAATGCAGGCAGTAATATTAGTAATAATAATCAGAAAATAGGAAGCTCGCCGATTCTTTTTCATTGTAGCGTCCAAAGCGGCTGCGATCGACGAATTAAAATAAAAAGCTCCACAGCAGTGCTCGGACAATCGCAAGGTACGAATCGTATAGCGATCAATAAAAGACGAAAGTTCGACAAGCCGTTCTCTGAATTCCTTCAATCAAATTAGAAACATCAAAGTACCACATCGAGAGAAGCAGTCGAACGACGATCGCAACTACTGTATGAGAAGCAACACAACGACGAGACTACGAGCAGTACTGCTGCTGGTAGTAGTAGCTAGACAGTGACGACGGAGGAAATAGTCGTGGCCAAAGAAAGAGCCATGTATGAGCTAGTGTGTGTCTGTAAGCTCGAGTTGCCGCTCTGCTTCCTTGTTCTCTCTCGTCTTCTATACTTCTTCGACTACTTCGCCGCTGCTGCTGCTACTTCGTTCTCCTTCTTCTGCCTTTCTGCTTCCTCTTCTTCGTCCGTTTCATACATATAGCATTCCTCGGGGGTTCGACCATGGAATTAGCCTCCTATCTCGAGGATTCCAACCCTCGAGACAAAGAATCTGCTCGCCCATGTGTGTGCGTGTGGGTGGCTGCATGTAGCAACGTGCATGGACACACACGCACACCCACACACACGATTGTTTCATTGGCGTTTTGTGTCCAATTTTCAAGCTTCGAAGAAAAGTATGTAGCGAACTTTTTCCTCCTTTGTCGCGGCCTGCTATTTCTCACTGAAGGGAAAAAGAAGCTCAAGAGCCATTCGATTTTTGATTTTCTTCTTCTACTTCTTCCTTCGCCTTGGGTGCACGCTCCGTGGCGCGGAAATGCCCCCGCAGACCGACTGACTTTGAAAACGACTTGTGAGGCTTTGCTTTTACTTGATACGATTCGAACCCGAATGCATTATAGTCAATTCCAATCAGAAATTTCAATAACAAATTGGATTAATTTGGACATCTTTCTTGTGAGAAGCTCTGCAATGAACTTGTCGATATTTTGTCGAAAAAAGCTCTCGTTCGGTGAGGATTGAAAGGGAACAATTTGGTATATGTCCTGATAAAAGTACTCAAATCGCTACAAAATGAAAAGATCAAGAATTTTTCGCTCTTTGACAAATAGAAACAACTAGTCGTTGAAGTTTCACGCAGCGCTGCACACGCGCTACACACAGGAATCTCTATAAAAAAAGCTCCAGAATCGAGTTAGCGCAAGTACAGGTATAGGATCAAAAATGTAAAGCTCTGTCTGAATTTTTAGTTACAGCTTAGGCAACTGCCTTAACCATCGTCCTCAATAAGCATGTTGTCATCAACTTCATGCATCATATTAATAATTTTGATCAAAATTTACTAAAACTTTCTTTCACTTTCTTTCTATCTTTATTTATCCCTCGACGTTTGTTAAAATCCTCATAAAAATATTGTGAGCGCACTGGAAAAGTAATAAAAAATCCATGAATATTTCTTCGGTTGCGGTACATGCCTGTCCAGAGCCGCGATTCGCTGCGGCGCATTATGGACGCGCACCGGAGAAGAAGCGAGCGCGCAAGCCGGTGGCGCTGAGCTCGAAGCAAAGGGTAACTTTGCGAGCGCACATACGTATTCAGCGAATACATATTATGAAAACGCATGCGCCGCCAGTGCCGAGCTTCAGGTGGTGGCGGTGGTAGTAGCAGCAGCAGCAGCAGCAGCAGCAGCAGCAGCAGCAGTGGGGTGGTGATGCTGATGGAGGGGTTTTGCGCTCGTGTGTGCGCTGTTCCGCCCGGTATATACATACACGCCAGCAGCGGCAATGGTATACGTAAGGGATGTAAATTCCCCCATGATGTATCGGATCGATGCGGAAAGAGAAGCAGCAGCAGCAGTAGCAGCGACGTACACACAGCATCCGCATCGGGAGAGAGACGCACGCAGAGCAGCGCCCCTACGTGCGCGCACACGTACATACAGGCTGGTCGAGCGTATAGCGAATACTCGACGACGACTACTACCCCCTTCGTTTCTTCTCTCTCGGCCATATTATACTACACGATCTGAAAACGTTTACTCGTTTTTATATGGCGCGCTGTTTTATGCATAAATGTTGCATAGCCATAAAAGTACAATAGGAAATGGTCGGAAATTCGGATCATTCATTGATGACTGCAGCTTTGGCGTAATTTTGCATGTTTCTAAAATTTGCATAATGAGCTGCTTTTCGTGTCACGCCACGTGATCTCGTGAAATTTCACACGCGCAGACGTTGTCTAGCTAATCGGGAGACGCAAACACCTTGAACCAAATTTTTCGATGACTTTCAGAAAATTTAAATACATGATTGTGCGTCTAGCATTCATAAAATACACTTTGATCTTGCATTACAGCTCAGACGGCTTTCATAACGTTGGTCGGCGAAGCTTAACCCGTGCCCATATGTATGCGTTTTATCGAACAATAATCGCGATTCTCCACCGACATAACCAGCTGCGGGTATGATTAATTAATTTTTACATCTCTCTAGATCGCAGCAAAAGTCTGTCGGATCGATATCAGAACGAGGAGTGCATACTGCGTAATGTAAAGTCGAAATAGATTTCTTTTACGTGCGCGCGGACCCGAGGTAATGCGTTATCTCGCATAAATGATAATAATAAGTCTAGTTTATGCACTCGATTCGTAGGCATAGACTCCGAATATTCTGCCACTGTCTCGAGGCAAAAAGAAGAAATAAAAGCTCGACGATCCATGTCATACATCCACGGGCGAAACATGTCTGCTGCGCATCCGAGAAAATTAATTCACAAAAAGCGCATAATCACGTTTATATTTGCGTGTTTTATGCATATGAATCATTTACAGCGGCGCATAATGTACACACGTACAAGAGGGAGGGAGGGAGTAAATCGCGTTGGTATTATTAATGCGCATGGACGATTGTACATGCAACGCATGTATATATGTTTTTTTTTTTTTATATAAAAGACGAACGCTTAATGAACACCGCGCCCGTACGCAACAATATTATATACACAATAAGCTGCATGCAGAGCTCTATATGCAGAGGCGCACGAGGCTTATACGCGTCTATCTACGCGTGCTGGCGCGACTTTGATAAACGAGGTGCACCCTGTGTTTTAGCACTACTGCCGCTGCTAAATAATCTTTTGCCAGGCGTGCGCGCGAGCGATTTAATTGCCGTAATAATCGCGCATAAAGCGTATCTACCTGTGCGAGTATCTATGTGTGTGTACAGCAAGCGCAGAAACGCACGATGAAGATCGAGGTTGCCTCATGCATGTCTCGGATCTTCGTACATATATACAAAATACCAGAACTATGTATAATATAGGCGCGATCGTAAGGCGAGCGAGCGTACCAGGTACATAATGAGCTTCTTTACTCTAACATGAAAGCCTTTTACGGGTGATAACATTTTTTCCGCCCGCCCGCAGATCCTTATATATACAGGTGCCTTGTAATTTTCAAATTGAAGCTACACTTGACTACATTGTTGAAAATATTTTCAGTAGAATTAATTTGAAGTCTGTAATAATTGTTAATTGAAAACTGTACTTTACTTATACAAATATTTTGACACTGCCACTTGCTTATTTACAAATTGAGGTAGTCGCCACCTAGTGTCGGAGATTTTAAGAACATTTTGTTACTTCTTGTGCTTATAAAAATGATTTGAATTAAGTCGAATTTGTGACTGACATTAGTATACTAAAAGTGGTTCATTTTTTAATAACCTTGCTTTTAATTATACAATTATTTTGACTTTGCCACTTGCAGATTTACAGTCAAAGGTAGTTCGCCATCTAGCAGTGGAGGCTGGTATTAACCATGATTGAATTTCTATATGTTTGCCATAAAATTAACAAAAAAAAATTAATCCATATTAAAACGTTAATTTCAATCAAAATGTTTTCGTTTGAGTATAAATGATACATTAATTTTCAATGAATATTTCATATAAAAGTACCTTGAATAAAATTTAGTAGCATCTCTAGTAAATCTGCATCAAATTTAAGGTTCTTTTTAACCGTGTTGGACAACTCCTATTTCGCTTAGTGAATTAATTTAAATATACAAGAGACAATGACGAATCATCAAAGTCGATTGTTCGCAGAAATCGTTGGAAAATCGCATCGTGTTTGGTAAACCACGCGCCAAAATCGTTGGGTTAGCAGCGACAAGCTCTCGGTTTCGCGTTTATTGCGAGAGCCAGAGAAAGTCCTCGTCTAGCTACTCCGGCACCAGTACAAGGAGGGAAGCAAGTTTTGTAGCGAACCTCGCTCGCGTGCGCGAAGCTTAACGAAAGAAAAAGAAGAGGAGGAATGAAAAAAAAGGAAGAAATAAGGAAGCATCAAGAAAAGGTAGACAAGACGACGACATCGCGCGGTGTGTTGATGGCAATGGCCATACAGAGACAGACACAGAGAGAGAGAGTACAGCGCGTAATAGTAAAGTAACAGTGTTTTCTATTAATGTACAAGTTTACGAAGTAGCAGCACTTTTTTAATTTTTTCTTCCTCTTTTTCTGCTGCTGCTGCTGCTACTGCTGAAGCTGTTGCACATGCGAACGCCGGCAGTCTCTTGTTTCTCTCGCTACTGTGTAGCGTCCGCGTCCTCCAAACTGCAGCTTTTTATTTGTCTCACACCATGTGTGTGTCTCTCTCTCTCTCTCTCTACGCGTTCACAAGCTATCTCCGTTAATTGGAACTAACAAGTGCAAGAGACTTTACCAGTGTATGTATATAGTTTTTCACGTTCGCGTCGGCTTCGGACATTGAATTTCACTCCGGTATACGTACACTTGTACGAGCGCGTGTATACACGAACTCGATGCTCGATTTTCGCGTTCGTACAGCAGCAGCAGATGTGTATATAAAATGCACCTGAAGCATAAGATCGGTAAAATCTCATACGAGTTTAATTATTCAAACGTATCATCGTTCGGTGTAAATCGCACCGCCGTATAGAACCGTAAACAACAACACGCCTCTAATTACGTAAATACGTACTTCTATATGCGGGCGCGCGCGCGTAAATGCGTGCACGGCCGAAGCGTTAGTTTTATATACGATGCACGAATGGAGCAACCGTGTATATCATATACGCGATTCTCACTCTCTCATTACCGGCGCTAATATAACACGCGTTACAATATATACACGAGTATATAGCGAGGAATAAAAAAAAAAAAAGAAGATGCCGCTGGCCTGAATGATCAAACGCGCGCTCGTGTGCGATTCGTGCGTGCATCATTTTTACAGATGTGTGCATATTAGAAGCCGCGCGCGCAGCGGTTCTTTCGGTGGTGCGCATAGTGATTGTTATTTTTAAAATAATGCATACCTATTATAGTTGGACGCGTCGACGTGTGACTCGAGTATTTATGTATCATCGTTAAGACGCGGCGATTCGCAATTTTTCAAGTATCGAGTGAACTGTGATCTATGCATCCAACAGTATAAATGCAAAATGGAACGTAAGTAACGTTCGTGTATGAAAACGATTAGCACACGCGCTCGATTCTGCAACAAATGTGAATTTTAAATATTATATATTACGAAACAGTCCGATGCAAATTAACAAAGCGGCAAAAAAGTGAAAGCGACTTTTATAACCAAAGCAGGATACGCTGCTTCTGCATATCTCTGCGTTTTGCCAACAATCGTGCGCTTCATAATCCCTCATCTAGAAGATATCACTGATATCCCACTGAATAGCTCGCTGAGCGCTGTTTATTTCGAGCAACGCATTAGAGACCACGTAGAGCAAGTAATTCTGCATTCATCAAACGCGTGTATATACTTATTGTGCGTTAGCATAATTTATCAGTTGCTGTTCATTTTTGTTTTCCAACTCGAACGGCAACGCGCGAGAAATCGGCGTTCGGATCACTTTTTACTTGTAAAATAATAAGATTCGGCTCATCATCTGTGAAAACGTACGTACACGTGTAGGCTGCTTTTTGCAAATTTTTAATTTATTCATTTCACAATCGCGGCACGAGCATTTCTCTCTAATAATAATATATCAATCACGTGTTCGCCTTCGCGAGCAGAATTGCGTATACGTGCAGCATTTCATTCCGTATGCACGCGTATGTACAATATACTTTTTACGATTGTTTCACACAGATATAATTTTTTTTCTCTCTTTATTTCCCTCCTTCTCCCCCCCCCCCCCCCCCNNNNCCCCCCCCCCCCCTCTCTCTCACTCTTGTACGCACTGTGTTGCTTGTGTAAATTCTATTTTGTGCTCTGATAATTATTTATTGCGTGAAACTCTGTACACTGCCCACCGTACAATACAATTAATACAAAAAATCATCCGTTTTGCTTGCGCGTTTGTGCTGTTGCACGATATGACAACTGCTTAAAATAATATATTATATTACATTATGCGTAATATTAAGTTTGAAAATCTTTTACTGACAGATAGTGAAAAAAACAACATTTTTTTAGCTGAAACGAAAGTCAATTGTCAAGTACAACGAACGCATAATGAATGAATACAAATGTTTTTTTTTTTTAATTACGGAATAAATTTATCCGCATATTTACAACGATCACTATGGACTAGATAATGCGAAAGGCTAGTTTTACAGAACCCCAGGAACATTATTTATCATACCGTGTAAAATTGAGTGATGGGCAGGAAAAATATGTCAAGCTTATCGAGTCCAGACACGCTGAATAACTTATGAGAGATTCTTATCTGTATGCAATCCAAATAATAATAAAAAAAAGTAATAAATAAGAGCACGAGTAGTATTTTTACAGTCATTCTAATTTACGTGAAAACTACTCCTTCGTATAATACTTCAAAATTTTTACGTATGAGGAGGTATGCTTCAAGTAACAAAAAACACTTCTATAAATCGTAATAATTAATTCGAATTTTCTTTAGTGCCTGTAGTTTCAAAGACTCACATAATTATACTCGACCTATCTCAACCACAATAAAACTACATTGACCATGATATAAAAAAAGAAGCTACTTATTATGTATACTAAATCCACTTCTTCTGACTACTACTTTATAAAATGTAAAATTAGACAGTTAGCTCTGGATTTATTAACTTCGCAAATAAAATAAGTCTAAATTGAGTGAGATCATAGTAAAGTTGATGATATTTTGACAGTTTTTTTGTAAACTATTTTTTTGAGCGTAAGAAACAGAACAACTAAAAACATTGAGAATGACTAAAGTCATTGTGTACAATTGGCCAAATATATCATTTTCTGGTAGAAATACTCAAGACAATACCACTGTCTCCGCCGCTAGATGGCGAATACCTTTATCTGTAAATCTGCAAGTGGTTAAGTAAAAATCTTGGTTAAAATGTTAATTTGTCGAGGCAAACTTTATTTAACACCGTGTTGACTTTTCTCGATCTCGTCAGGGTAGTCGGAATTGTGAGCAAAACTGAGTTGAGTATGAACATTTATTTACAATGAAATCCATCCACTTGCAATATGAGGTGAGTACCTTATTACCTAAATATCTGCAAGTGTAAAATAAAAATAATTGTGTGACTCAAAGCACTAATTTTACATAGTAAAAAATGATCGTTAAAAAACAGTGTAGTATTATAAAGCCACAAAATGCGAAAGAAAAACCTTGAACTTTTAGTGAACATATGTCCAGTTCAAGTGGTCCTTTTAAGTCCAAAAAACCTTTCCGTTTGAAAAAAGCTAATTATAAATTAAACATTTTCAGTTGTAATTTTTATTATCGTTTATTTTATATCGTTTTTTAAGCTATTTTTCCACGAGAGAAGTTGAGCTTTCGGCTACAGCCATCATAATCTTTTTAACTGACTGCACGATTCGCTGAAAATACAATCGAGGGAAAATTTATTCAAACGAATCGAACGCATTTTATGAAGATGAAAGAGGAAAAACGAATGCCCCGGTACATTACGTGCCTGGCACGCTCGAGTTGAGAAAGTAATTTATACCGTAGAGGAGAACTTTTCTCGAAAAAGTTCCAAGGGAGGCAAAGTATACATGCTGCTGCTGCTGCTGCTGCCCGGCCTACATCATACGGTCGGTAATTTCCAATTCCATCGCGCTAGGATGAACGGCAATATGGTCAGCACTAGTACGATTGGCAGTAGTCGCTGCGACTCGAGGGCTGCGCACGACTAAAATTATTTTCGAGTAAACGTTATCGCTCGGCTCACGTACTGTTATCATAGCCGAAACGAGAGAGCGAGAGAGAAAGAAAGTGTGTGTAACGAGCCATCCTCGTTGTTTCTTTTTTCTCTTTTCTTTTTTTTTCTGCTCGTGCAAACGGTATATATAAGGTCTGCGAGTGCGCGCGTACGCATATATTCATCCTAAACGGATTTGGCTTCATTAGACCGACGACGCGACGACCCCCTGTCTGCACCCGCACACAGTGCTCTGGCCGTGCGTGGCTGCTGCTCGCTCTCTTTTATAGTCTATATGCCAGCCGCATGGATCGAACGTGCAGCAGTATCAGCCCCTGACGCCGTCGTTTTCTCTCTTTCTGTCGTTGAACTTGGCTGTATGCGACACACCGCTTCATTATACCTTTGTTTAATTTTCCACTTTTACCGATTACAACCAAAGAGCTGTCTCTCTGTCTCGAGAAAATCTCGTCGGATGTACTCGTCTAAACGGTGTCCTTGAATCATATTAAACTATATTTAATTTAAAATCCTTTAAATTAAATTCAAGTTACATCAATTTCCTAGTTTTCATATAAATTTTCTGCCTTTACAATGCAGACTAATTAAAATAAATTGATAAATTTGAATTTAAGACAATCAAGAAGCCCTCTTTTTCGAAACGAATGAATACCGGATTTTTCGAAGTGAATGAAAACCGTGCTACTTATACAGTTATTTACATTTAACCACTTGCATATTTAAGCAAAGAGAAGTACTTGCCATCCAGTGGTGGAAAGTGAAAATTTTTTGTTCATATTTGAATTTCAATTAATGTATGTGATTGCATTTTCATGCATTTTTTGAGCGGTTTATGTAAGAATATAAAAACAAATAAATTCAACGAAGATTATTGCAGGTAAGTGTAGCTGGAATAAAATTCAGTATCGGTAACTATCATATAAAGTTTATAATATAGTGCGCTACCTTTCATTGCTCTGACTCACGATCAGCTGCTCGTCGTCATTTTTCATTGCGACGCTCACCCACGCTCATACGGGATGCAGATCTAAAATTTATGCCTAAATCCGACTACACGCAGTGGCAGTATATAAGACACAATACACCAACCTAGACGCGTAGCCATGGTAACTGGAATACACATTTTCTCGTCCTGCCCGCGGTATAGTCATATCGATGTGTGGACCTCTTGGTTCTAATAGTAGCGGTAGTAGTAGTTGTTGTGTATCTCTAGGCGCGCACATATTATGTACAGCCAAAGAGCCGATAGGACACGTGTGCTTTAGCCATATATAGCTAGGCGCACAGTTTTTCGCACCACTGCACACACACTACGCGCACTCGCATGCATTAGACTCGACACGACTAATGCCACGTTATTCTCTTTCCTTTTTTCGCCCGCGATTTGCGTCTTAAATCAAAGAAACTGCTTTTTTGACGCATACATCTTACTTGTACGAAAGAAGAAATAAAATTTCAAATGCAATTATTCAACGAAATTGTTCCGTTGACGAATCGCACCTATAACTCGTTGCGCGTCTCCAGTGACACGAGCACGAGAATCGCTGCCTCGAAACACGCGCGTCTTTGCCCGATCGAGCTCGTCGCAGATACTAAATTGTCGAGTTGGGCTTTTTAAAGCCAAGGCGCGCAACCCTTTGCTCGAAGCAACCCCCCCATTTGCATTCGAGTAGTCGCGCTCACCGAACTCGACGATCGTAGCACACGACGTTCCACCCTTTTTTTAGCCAATGCGAGGGCTCGGCTCGATGCGTAAACCTTTTTTTACTTTACATACGCGCGTCTGTGCAAACTCACGCGCAAGCGCGTGTATGCAAAGCACAGCCCCTTGGCCAATCCTTTGGCTTTAAAATGCCTACTGCTGCTGTGTGCCTGCCTCGGCTTCTTCGCGCGCCATTGCGATCAGTGCCGAGCTCCCCTTTTGAATCGAGCCGATGTGTATAAACGAAAATGCCTCGAGCTTGAGCAGGCCTTCCTTCATTGTGTTTATAATACTCGAGAAGGGCGCGCGTTTTGTAACCCACGCGCAGACGATCAGCCGCCTTATCGTGCTGTTGCAGGGCTTTGAGAAAAAAAATGTGACGCATCGCTGCCACCTCTCGCATATCGTGCGCCGCGGGAGGTGGCTGTATTTTTACTATATCATCTCGTACCGAACTTACCACCGAAAGGCTAATCCGATTTCTTGCTGGCAGCTTCGCGCCGCAACGCGATCGAGGAATAAAACGGAAAAAAAATAAAACTCTCGTACTAAAGTGTCGTTCGCCGCCACCGCTCGAGGGTTTGCCATCCGATACGAAGCTCCGTTTAAAGCTCTTTTTATAATATGCGTTAGCGTGTATGTACAGATGAGCGTCGGGGGTAGCTTCCGAGTTCCTGTTACTGCGCGGGAAAAAAATTTTCGGATGATTTCTCGCCGATTGTTACTTTGATTTAAGATGTGCTTAGCTGTATACCTATATGTACGGGTTTAGCTGTATTGGAAGCTGCGGTGAAAATGCGATATTTCTTATATTTCTGTTAACTATACAAAATACTACTTCCGATTACGATAAATATTATTTGCGATGATGATGATGCGCAAGAATTTTCAAAAGAACGACTCTGTAATTTTTTACGATTGATAAGAAATGTGATAAAATAGTATACTACGCAACAATATGATACACAAAACGACTAACGAGATGATATTTTTACCAGAATACCGCGAAAATAAAGCAGCTTTATACGCCTGCAGCGTGTACTTTTTAAAAACGTGGTTTGTTTTGCATAAAATTCTGTTTTAAAAACAAATAATTATACATCATTTTACCGATGAGTTTACAGAATAAGAAATCGAAAAGCTGTCTCTCTCTTTGACAATTCAGAGTCTTTCGTGCAAGCATCGCGAGAGCATTATACGCACACGGTCACGATCGGCTCACCGTAGCAAAGCATCCATTTATTCCTTCTTTTAATCTTCCTTTCCCGTAAACGGGCAGCCAGGCGTTAATTCAAACGGCATTGATTGCCACGCGCGCGCGCGCACACGCACGCACACGTATCACCCACCACCCGAGTCTTGCAGCTATCTCTCGCTCTCTCTCATTTGGCCGAGCAGCTTTTACTTAGTGCGCGTATAAGGGTAAATTCTGAAGCCTGCCATTAGCATTATGTGTGTAGGCTTCCTCTCGTCGTCTAATGCTTTCTCGTCGTCGGCATATATATAGCCTCTTTCTTTTGGCCATGAGGACCCGATTCTTTGTGTGCCCCGCGTCGACGATGCGCGCCATGTAGCTGACTTGAATGTGACTCTTTAATTTCGTTCGTATAGTAGAGAGAGCTTTTGTTACGGTATAGCGTGCATCACTGCACAGCTCCTTTTTTTTTAAACTCGGACTCTGCGAGCTCGATGGAAATTGTCGCAGAGAATGAATTGGTTTTGCCTTATCGATCTCGGTTTTATCCAACTTTTTTCCAAACTTTTGCAAAGTCAAATGAGAAGATGAGCTCTGCGGGGGTCGCAGTCGAACTTTGCCCCAATGCAAACGATCGAGACAAACGATCGCGAGAGCTGTGGGTAGAACTTGGACGTGGCGTCAAGTCAATCACCGCCGTACATACAGATAGAGTCGCACAACTAATAGCTCCAAGAGAATAGAGCAGAGGCAAGTAGTTTCTCAATCACAGTCGTGCTGCTGCCGCTGCCGCGCGCGAAAAAAGGTGCCAAAGAGAAGTCAGGGAAAGAGAGCGAGGAGAAGCCGTGTACGCCGAGACGCGAAAAGGATGAAGAAACAGATCACGGGGTGCTCTCCGTGTATAAGGGATGTGTGAAAGTGGGAGGGAAATCGAACTTGGAACTCCGCAAGCCGAAGCCCGGGTCAATCCATAATAAAAGTCCGAGTGAGAAAAGAGAAGCGAACAACGTGCTCTACGCCGCGCTGTACTCCCGGGCGCGCGCTATCTGCAAAGCTGGACCGCGAGTAAAACTCGTAAAAAAAAGGGAGACTCGACTGTGCTCGAAAGAGAGTGAGAGAGAGAGAGAGAGAGAGAGAGAAAGAGCAAACGGATTACGAGGGTGAAATCGTACGACTGATGGCCATCGGCTATATAGCTGTAAGGTCCTAACTTCTATATAATACTCGAGGCTCGCTGGCTCATGGCTGCAGCCTGGCATACTCAGTCCTCAAACCTATATACGGTTGCGCGCGCGAGCTCGAGTCATGAAATTCACACTTGAATTGTGTATTTGCGGATAAGGGATATATAGCTGGAGAATGGCCCAAGGAATCCTTTGCTCTCTTTTTCTCACTTTCTCTCTCTTTCTCTCACTCTTGCAACGGGATTGAAGATACTTTGGCTCGAGCTTCTCTTTCTCGCTCCTCTCTTTGGCTGTGTGTGTGTGTGTGCAGCCAGTTCCCTGGCTCTCTCGATATAATATCGCAGTGAAATTATATAAGAGCCCCGGCGATGATTTCTCTCTATGTAACTTTATCTACGACTTTTTGCTTTTTACTATCGCTTAGCTTACGTATTTTTTACACCCAAAGTATCGTAATATACCGACTTTTATACACACGTACACTTTACAGACGTATACACACACGCTCGTACTCACGCGCGCGCACGTATCCACACATTTGAAACATTTATAAGCCATTCGATTCGGCGATTGTATAAGCCATAAATATTTTTGTTACCTCGTATAATTTATGAAATAAACGTCGAAAGATCAGAAGAAAAACTATATATTAGTCTTCACACGGCCGACGTTATCCATCTATACGTACGCCCATAATCTGGATTGTGAGAAAAATATTCGTCGATATCCATTCGGAGATCATAAGAAATTACGAGAAAAAATACTTCATAATTATAACGCGCATATTTTTTAGTTATTTCGATCACTACATTTAATTTCAATATTCACCACACACGTGAATCAGTCCATCACATAATTGTAACTGCTATAATTCATTATAATATAACTACAAATGTTTATTTTTTCATATTTGGAATCGATTGTGACATCTAACGGTTTAATCCGAAACTGCAATAACAGAACTGAAATTACTTGAAATATTGATTCACGGGCAACTTTATCAGGTAAGTTGAGCTTTTGAAAAGTGAGTCTATCACCTGGTTGAAAGTCATGCATTTGTCGCATGACTTGCGATTATTTTATAAAGGGCAGCAATGCATTTAATGAATTATAATAGTGATTTGCAACAGTTTTGTGGACTAAATATTTAACCAAAAAGAAATGTCATTAAAATTATCCAAAAGAATGAGCGATGAGCAGAAGTTAGATTTGAAGTTTTTTGAAACTCTTTTACCAGAAGTCGCCCAAATAAAGTCTGAAGAAAAGTAGAATTTTTTATTGAGGTACAATTCAAGGAACTGTAGATTGATATTTATATACTATTTGGAACATTTTACTTTTGATTTTGCAACACGCCATCTATTAACAGATCCAACAAGGTCAACTTCAGAGATTTATTAATTCTTTTCTTTATGTTGAATATTGCAACTAGTATGTATCAAAAAGTCAAAATTTAACTTACATTTAAATGAGCCCTTTTTTACAACTGATGTGTGTATAAGTATATAGTACTCAGTGTTTAATCCAATCTGTTGTATGTGATGCCTTTAAATTACACGTTATGTATACTATCCAAGGTGCAGGTATTCTGGATCGCATGCATACAAAACAAACTTGTTTATTACATTATCTAATGTTTTATTTTATTGACACTGCTTCTTTGTAAAAGAGAAAAAAATCCTTGCTAAGTATTGTTTAATATTATATGGTTATTTTTACTTATATTCGAAAGTTTTGTGGTAGCTAACGCGCAACTGTATATCAATAAGAATCTTTATACAAAACCGCTGCTGTGACTCGAGGGCCAAGCTCAACAACAAGTTATCCGCGCGTATACAAACTTTCACGATTTAAGTAAAACTGGACAACAGTCCGCGACTAGCGTAGCGCATTTTTTTCATCTTGAAGACGCTAAAATATTAATGCTCTTGCGGCAAAACTTATGTTTTCGATATTGCCTTGAAAAAAAGGCTCTGCTATATCTAAAACGGTAGGTACTGTACTACCGGGTCTTGCGCGCGGGCGAGCTCGAACGAGAAAAAAAGCTCCCAGAGCGTGGCAAAGCTTATGTTCGCGAAAATTCACATATCCTGCTCTCTCTCTCTCTCTCTCTCTCTGCTACTCCTACATATCCTTTTGCCACTCAGTCAATGTTCAAAACGAGGTTTCTTTTAATTAAAGCATCGCGTACAGTTTATACACAAGCCATTACGCATCAGATGCTGAAAAAAAAAGACCGAGCCTGCAGCAACTATCGCTGTATATGTATACTCCGAGAGAGAGAGAGAGAGAGAGAGAGAGAACGTAACAAAATTCGACCCGGTCTATACGGACGTATATGTACGCCGTGTGTGTTATGTGTTATCAGCCTTCAGCAGCAGCAGTAACAGCAGCAGCAGATCTCCTTTCTATTCTCATATCCTTTTTTAGCAAAGCTAACGTGGAATTCTATCTTAATTTTTTTTTTGCTCTTCCTCTTCCACATTTTGGTCGTGTGCGAAATGAACTGAATTAGTATGTGTATGTGTGTATGGTCCATGTGTAGACCCTTCGTTTGGCCAAGGCGCGCACACGCGATATCGGCCTCAAGATTTTGGGCATCGATGCTATGTTTGTGCGTACGTATACGTAGGTACATTTACACACGAAACGCGCGTTGTAGGCAGAGAATGAGAGAGAGAGAGAGAGAGAAAAAAAATCAAGGAGATGCGATAGCCAGAAAAGAGTCTAATTATATGACGATGACGACTCGACTTACCCGCTCGTATAAGAGGAACGATTTTGCTTTCTTTCGCTGCTTACACCCGTATATAGATATGCTCTCGAGAATGTCTGGCTCGTTGTTGTCCTCGTCGTCGTCCTGTATATAGCTCTGCCCCCTGTGCTCCCTATTGCTCGTCGCTTAGCCGCTCCAACGGGTCATCTGAAAATTGATATTGGCATCGTTATGAACGCCTGCTGCAGTAACATTATATCCCAACGTCGTATACGCTCGACGTCGGCTCTCTCTCTCTCTCTCTCTTTCTTTCTCTATCTTCGCGATCCCGATGTCGCATATCGCAGCAAGATGCTGCCCCGCACGCCCTCAACGTGTATACCCCCCAGCTCGTGGTAGTCTCATATTGGTGAACGCGGATATAATTGCAGCTAAAGCGCGGATCCGTTTATATTCGATTTATCGATCATTAATAATAATTTTTTGCAAGCTCTTTGTTAAAATCAATCGAAGGATTTTCGAAATAAGGCCGAAAGATGCACGCGATGAATTATAAGACGTCGAAAATTTTGGAGGAGGAGTCGCAGCTAATTTGGACCGAGCGTGAAATTAGCCGAGGAAAGCCAACTATATATAAGGGATGCTGGAGGCCTGTTAGTGCGGAGTCTTCGACTTGTGCCGTACGTAAGGGCGCAATTGGCAGAGAAATCCGAGTATCCATGCATCACTCGTCTAATCGATGTAAGACGCTAATCTCACGAACGATGTGAACGACGATGTATAAAACGAGCTTTTGAAGCATCCCGACGATCGGATGAAACAAAATCTTTCGTTATTGTAATATAAATACAATTACAACGAGTATGTTGAATTGCGCTCAGCAAATATTTTCCAAAAGTTATATAGATCATATCTTCCAACTGAGCTCACCGAGGAAAAAATAATGCAAAGCTCACGCCGTAATATCGACGCAGAAGCGAAACGAGAGTAAGGCATCAACAGCTTATTACGGGAATTCTTTGTGTAGATGCACAATATTTTCCGAGTTAATTGCGTTTCGGGAGTTAGTGACTGCTACTACTGCTTCTACTACTCGGGGCCAAATGATTATTTTCAAGGCAAAAGTACTATTAAGCGGCAGAAGCTGCTGTGCAGAAACGAGGAGGGAAAAACGACAGAAGTAAGAAGTAAGAAGAAGAAGAAGAAGTAACGGCCGGGCAGGGTCCGGACGCGCGCGCGAGTGTACGACCATTGCAAAAATCTCTCTGTGATCCTTTGGCCGGCTCGGTACATACATACACTGCAGTAGCAATGGGTACTTGGGCGCTCTTTCGCTCGCGTATATATACCGATCTAATACGCGCAAAAGTCACTCGAGCGTACTCACTTAATTCCCGCTTCGAGATGTAATTTGTGTCGCGCTTTGAAGCTGCGCAACTCGGAAGAGAGAAAGAGACGAAAGAGAAAAAGAGATCCTCGCTCTCTCGCGAGCGAGCGCAGAATATAACGAGAGCGACTCTCTCTCTCGTCGCTCGTTTCCAGCAACAGCTTTTCTATACACTGATTTACCTCCTCGTTTACCTCCCCTTCATAGCTTCTTCGTGTTTTCTTGCCTCGCAGCTCATTTCTCTCTCTCTCGCTCGCTCTTTCCTTCTTTCTTTTTTTTTTATTCTTCCTTTCCGACGACCCGCAGCTCTCTTTGCAAACACAACATTAATTGCTTCTTGTACACTGCAGACTAAGTAATTTCAATTGTATTGAACTGCGAGACTTTGTGTACGACTCGAGCTCGTCGCTCTATTTCGTCTTATAAGTTAGCGACCGCGAATTCGTGCAAAGGAAGAAAGTCGAGTTAAAATCAAAGGGATCGTCTGCTGCTGCTGCGGCTAATAAAGCCACTAAAGGTACACAGCCCGATGTTACGAGCGTTAAACATAATTTCCTCTTTCGCGAGAAAGAAATACTTACATATTTATCGATAATTCTTTTACGCGATACACCGCAAAAAAAGCAGGTCAATCGCGTGCCCAATTGGGCGGCAGCAGGAAGAAAAGTAGAGAGAGAGAAAGAAAGGCGAGCAAAGGTCGATCGAACAAATATCGTAGATTATATACATAGCGTGGATTACGAGTAGATTTAGATTTTTTCGACGAATACGTAATATATATAAATACTCTCTGCAGAGAGTAAGAAATCGAGTAGTTGGCTGCGATGCGGCTTTGGGTGGTACTATATATAATATAACTCGCTGTGCACGCGGGCCTTCATATTGATCTCTTCGAGGAATCATCACAATTGCCCTTGCTTTGCTGCGCGCGCGTGCAATATTATTTTTTGCCCAAAGGGCGCAGTTTGTGTGTAACTTGCGAGAGGCGAACACAAAATGACTCGGACTTACGCGCGCGTGCACTCGCGCCGAGCTTTGTCCTCGATTTATCGATGAATAAATTGACGAGACAATTTAAATAATTGCAAACAATCGCGGCGCGGCAATAATACCGAGAAATTCTGCCGTAATTCTCTCGGTAAAATCACGGTACACGTGAGCCCCGTATATAACGATGGGCGAGTGCTCGTGCACCTACACGCGTTGCCAGTCGAAGTTACTCAATAAATCAATTAACATTTAAATTCAAGCCGTGTGAGAAGCAAACGAAAGAAAGAGAGAGAGAGAGTCTCGACGACGCTAATTATTGCTGCCTCTGCGACTCGAAATACCGAGCACTCATATACGCGTACGTGAACGGAGTTGCAATCATTGTAGTGTTCGCTGCTTGCGAATATGCTTTTGACGGTGGACGACGCAATTCGAAAGCAAAAAACTCGGGCCCCGAAAAGAAGAGTGTGCGGAGGAGAGAAGGAGGGCAAGGTGTACGAATATTACAGAAAAAATGTTTCAAAATTCGTTTCATATCCTTGTGAGATTGATCGTAGTCAAAGGTGTCTTATTCGACTATGAGCTTTCTGATTCCACCGATAGATGGAGTATTGTAAACTCGCAAGTGGCAAAAAAATGTCCGATTAGTATAAATTCGAAACTTTTTCATAGACATTAGACATTGTGTACCGTATTTTTGTGTGGCACCAGCTATGCCAACACTGACGATAATCAGCGATACTATTACATCAATTATTATGTATTATGGTATCTAACCGGGCTGCTAAATAATTTCTCAGTTTTTCAGTCTCTCAATTAGGCAGCCCCTCATTGTGCTGCTTTAACTGTAGCTCCATCAATTTGGATTAATTCATTCATCTTTATCTAAGATGTAAGCTTGCAATCTATTCGTTCTGAAATAAGGACCATCAGCTTCTCTTCGATGCTGGCATCACCAACAAGATAAGCGAGATAAATTTAATTATCAAATTTTAATGATAGGAGCAAGTTTTTCTGTGAAAGCTTACACAACTCACCAAGACACCGCCAATTAGCTTACCGCTAAATATGTCAGTGCAATAATCTCTTTAGATTTATCAAATGTTTCGTTTTATTTGTACTGAATCGACAACTTTCGGAATAAAATCAATCGAAACGAAGGTTATTATTGATCTTTTTTTTTCATTCGAAGCAATCACACGAATCAATTTTCTCCTCCTTCGGTATATAAGGACAGTACGACAACGCGGCGCATCCAAAGCGAGAAAGCATACAGCAGCAGCAGCAACGAATGGCTAAAGCATCTCTTCGCGCTGACACTAAGTCGACATTTGCGGGAGCAACAGCAGCAGCTACAACAAAAAGCGCTACGCGCGCTTTTATATACGTGTGGTGCGGTGCGGCGGTATACAACCAAGGTGAAAATGAAGTCGTAAGGCGCTCAGCGAAAGCAATGAAGAGAGAGAGAGAGAGCCGAAAATAAAGAGAACATCAAGAAAAGAAGAAGAGGAGGAGGTGGAGAAGCAGAATTAGGAGGATGGCAAGTAACAGTGTAGTAAGAAGCTATGCTCATTCTCGATGAATTTCCATTGGCTTCCCTTTTTTCGCGGCCCGTTTCGCGGAACCCCTTCCTCCTCCTTCGTCGTATTCGGCTTGGTATCTCTGCATATATGCATAGGGGCTTTACGTTAACCCAGTGGGTAGAATACTACCACGAGGACTGAAGATCAATTTTTAGTCTTGATACTCAATACTATCGTAAAGGGAAAAATTCGCATCATCAAATGGGTATGAAATTTTATGCATGAACATTGTATGATATAATGTATCAAAATCATCCCTGGTAGAAATGCTCAAGATTAATAATAGCCTAATAATAAAAAGTAACATAAAAAATGTTTATAATCATAGTTATATTGATTAGATTATTTCTAGCATATTTTCATAACGAGAAAAATATTAAGCGAATTTGAAATTAATTGATTATGAAAATTTGTGTTCAAAACTGTTTCGAAAAATTTAGATCAGTTTTCTAAGCTATAAAATGTACCACTAAGATCTCCAATAGCTTAAACTTTGTAAATTTGCAAGCGGCTAAGTAAAAATAATTGTAGTAGTCAAAGTACGGTATTGAAAAAATGTAGTGCGTTGAATACGTCAATATTATTTGAAGTCTTCGCCACTAGATGGCGAGTATCTTTATCTATTGGAAACCACAAGTGAAAAGTAAAATTAATTGTACAAGTGCAAAGAACATAATTATAAAAATATGTTCTATTTTCGGAAATATTTTTATTTTCAATCTGTCAGCACATTAATTTAACAATAATTGAATAAACAAATATTGGTGGGTATTTACATAAATGGCAAGTGTTAGAGGATGGGCCAGCGTCTATCTCTTACAAGCTTCAGGTTTATAGGATATTATGTTCATATGTTCAATATTAAAAAAAAAAAAAGAAAAGAAAAGACAGACGGAAGTCATAGGGATAGCCGAGTTGTCGTATTTTCAGGGCTGGAGTCAGCGTTGCCAGTTTCAAGGCGTGCGAGTCGGAATGTTCACCGATTTTTGTTTTTTATTTGAAGAACATGCGATCTCCTTTCAAAATGTTGGAATATGCAAATCACTACGGATCACTTTGTTTGACACGTACCAGGCGTCGTCCATCATGCTATACATTGTATTTTAGATTGAAAGTTTTTTATAACGTCTAAGCTAGATTTGGCAATGGCTCCCCAAAGCTGAATGCCATATGGCCTTATAATAGATTTGTAAATTTGTAAGAAGCCAGTATAATTTTGTAAGTTTGAGGCCGAGCGGTTTCCGTATTGTCTAAATGTGAGTTTTGTACGTGAATCGGCGATCGAGGTGCATCCTCAGTTGTTTAACCTGGTCCGATTGTTGAATTGGTGACTAGTTTAGATTAATTTGCGGGCAGTTTTCTTTTCTCAACGTGAACGTGATCAACACATCTCATTGTAAATTAGAGGTCTGAAATAAATTTACGTTTATAACAAAATAAATACATTTATCTTGTATTTATGCAGACACGTTTGCACAGCTTTCGTAAGCAATAATATGCAACCCCGCTCGTTAGCACGTGAATATTCATAAGAATCATCACTATATCGTCGCTCTCGTGCACACTTCTTTTTGTCGCGGCGATACTTGCGGGGATAGCAGCAGCTATTTCAGACGCAGTCGAAGAGGCTTGTTAAGCTTGTCGCGCGCACGAGCCGATGCGAAAGAAAAATGAAAACAAATAAAACGAGAGAATGCCAAAAGACAAAAGACAAAATGGAATGACACACGCCTCGTTTTCCTAAGAAGCTGCTTGGTCCAATTTTGCTTCTCTCACTCTCATTCTCGGGTGTTTTGTATTATTAAGCGAGTGCGAGTGTGCGGTGCATGTGCGCGCCCAGCGCAGCGGAGAGTCAACTTTTGCCGAGTCCCAACCGCAATTTCGAAGGTATTTTCAACGGAATATCGCCTTTAGCTCATCGTCGTGCTCGTGTTTTGTTTCCGAGCCGATCGTCGCTTCGCCACGGTGGACGGCCAGCGCCGAGGTTGCCAAACGTAAAAACTCGAACTGCAGCGGGGTGATTAATAAAAATGCTCGTAATGACTCCGGGCTCGGAGTTGGATGTATGTATACACATGCAGCCAACTGCCATCATCGAGCTTTCTCGGAACTGCGGGCTTAGCTTGCAGCACGAGGCCTCTCGCTCAGCACGTCGATATGCGGTCGCTTTAGCTATGCAGATTGTGAGCAAAAAAATCCTCGTTTCAAGATGTAAAATACCAACGACTTCTTCTATTTGTCCTGCGCTGTGCGTGCGTGCGATGCTGCCAACAGAGAGGAACAAGGAGAGAAAAAAAACACATTAAACGATCGATTTGACTCTCTCTCTCTGCCCACTATTACTGCTATATATATATAGTTCACAAATGTACACGAGCGTGCGCGCGCGTAAAAAGACATGAAAACGATGCAATTTCGATTTCCTATAGACACAAACAGGCCGAGGTTTTACTAAAAAGAGGGTTTTCAAAACCGCAGAAAGCCCCCGGAGGGACCTACGATATCTGCGGTTATATATATATATTTTTTTCCTTGCACCGACATCAATACGAGTCTCATTGTTCCTCGGCCCGATCCGTTTATCCACGCTTTGATTATATCATTCAAGCTCCGGGGCCCAGTCTGTTATTACCATGAGCTGCATTATGTACATTCCTAAACTTCCGAGAAAATCGATATTCCAAATGTACCTCGGGATCGCTTATTGAGTAGGTAGTTAAATTTACCCGGCACGAGATATTGCCGCGTTTAACGCGAGAAGATACGAAACTGAAAATTTATTTCGACGCGGGGCAGTTTTTCGAATTTCTCGTATTATATATACTTTGTGCCGCGCGGCGGGGGGAGGGAGTTTAATTGACCAGTTTCCAATCGGCTGATTTTCCATCGTCGTTGTCCACGTTGGACAAATCCACACAAAACGAAGCAATCTTGGCGAATACACAACGACGACGAGGATCGACCGAACCGTGTCCGAGGTCCTTAAAGAAATTCAATTAATTCCCTCTATTATGAGATCTGTGTATTTGCCTCGCTGATAATCGTCGTCCGAAACCGCAAGCTTCAGCTCAGACGCTGGTCTCAAGAGCAAACGGAATCGCTCGTCGTTTTATTTGCCAATGTAGCTGCTGCTACAATGTAAAATGCCCGATACTTTTCAGTTAATGTACATATATAGACATCTGTATGTATAGAGAGATAGGAAGAGAGAGATAGAGAGAGAGGGAAAGAGATAGAAGAAGAAAAGCTCATACACGTCCTGAAAATGGAAGCTTCGGACATGTTGACGCTTGTGCCGAAAATAAAGTTTGGTTTTGGGTGGATGGAGAGACAGCAGTGGCAGCAGCGGCTTCGACATCATCGTGAACCGATACAAAAGTGTTTTCTTGCCGTTTCCTCGGAGGCAACCCCCCTTGCGTACATACACGGCATATCTACAGGACTTTTAAAAGTCGTACATAGCTTCGACTCGAAGCTCCTGCTGCTGCTCCCGGGGGAGGGTCTCGCCAAATATTTGGTTAACTGAGAGACGAATGCGGACTCTCGCAGTATACACATACACGCGTGTGCGGCACCGATGTATTGGCGAATCTTCGACGTCACGAATGTGCGACGAGAAAGCGAGAGAGAGAGAGAGAGAGAGACGGAAAGAGGGATGGGGAGTGCGGGAATGAAAAACGTAAAAGTCGGTCGACGGGAATCAAGACTCGAGCGAGCGACGAGAGAGAAGCGAAATGGGGAGGAAAGAGAGAGAAGGACACGCGCCCTCGCAAAGTAAAAAAAAACTCTACGCTACCACGTTTACACACTTGTATGCAATAGACGAACAAATTGTGTTGATGCTTATATATACACACACGCACAGACAGAGACTCGCGCGCTCCCAGGAAAGAGAATGTCGAACATTTTTATTGGTTCCCAGGACCCCCGGTAAGCCACACACACACCGATACACATACAAGGAGCAAAAGCGAAGCTGCTCTATACACTATACGAGCTGCTGCTGCCTAGTATATGTGCTGCTTCGTATTCTGCTGCGCCCGACGACGAGCCTCTCTCCCTGCGTATACGTCGTGCCGGAGAGCGAGAGAAGATTCGCGCGCGCAAAAAGCTTTCTCAAAGGAGCTTTTGCTTGGCTGGCCTCTTGGATCTTGGCCTATACAGCGTAGTACGCCCAGCGCACGGACATATTGCTACGCAGCGAGAAATTTCATTCGTTCGAGAAGATCTTCGCCCCCGAAAAAAAAGGGACTCTCTCCTATCGGCACTCGAAGTTTGACATACACAGACGCTGCAGGATCGTGTACGCGCGCGCGCTCGCCTATATAAAGATTCGCTCGAGCGCTGGGCTGCTTTGCCGAGATAAACGCGGGCACGCGCGCGAATGCCGATGGTGGCATGGGCCAAAGGGATCGCTGTCGTACACTTTGACAGCTCGACTAGCCTTTGATTGTTATTTCGTTTTCGTGGCGGAGTTTAAAGTCCGATGGTGACTATCCCTCGGGACGGTGGAGGAGGAACGATGATAAATAATTAACTATACCCTTGGTGGAATTACAAATATTGAGCGCATTTCAAATGGCAAAATTAGCATGAATTCGAAAAGTAGATATTATTTTTGAACCGCTTGAAATACAACAACACTACTTAAAGTCTTCACCACTAGATGGCGAGTGCCTGTATTGCTGTAAATCTGCAATTGGAAAAATCAAAATAACTGCTTATAAGTCAAAGCTCAGTTTTAAAAAAGTATTATTCCCATTAATACGAGAAACTAAATTTTTAAGTTTATTAGAAAGATCTATAACAAAACAATACAATGAGCGATAATGGGAAAATAATTAGTATAATATGGCACACGAGTATACAATATGATACGAATGGTTAAAAAGAAGTCGGCGAATGAATCGCGAGACGTTGAATGACCCGACGATACGAAAATACATGAATTTCAGCTCAGAGGAGCTACGCTGCGAATATAGCAGCGCAATCCGCGTATATATAATACACATCCTACAGTACGCGCGGCGTGCACGCGTATATAAGATAGCACGAGAACAGCGCCTTGACGCTGATCCTTCGGCCCGGCGCGGATACAATAACATTTTTCTCTCCTCCTTCCGCTTTATATATTTTGTGAGTCAATTCGAAACATGAATCGTATAATAATTCAAGACTGCGAGCCAGAGAAAGAGAGAGAGAGAGAAGAGAAAAAATACACCGCGCACATACACACAAGCGTACCGCGCGCTATATAGCACGGCCATCTCCGCGATATTATATTCGTCTGAGCTGCAGTCTGCAGCAGCAGCAGCAGCAGAGCAGTAGCTCGAATATTTATTCTGCGCCCCGATATATACACACACATAGAACGGTGGTTCCGAAGCGAAATGTATTTTTCAAATTTTCGCTCCGGCGGTATAAGTTTCATTCCGCGATATTATACGCGCGTCTATATCGCGATACGCGCGCTGCTTCATATATCGCGCGTCTTATTATATAAAAACAAAAGCAGCACGAGATATATATAGTGTTAACGTTAATATAAAAGGATATCATTCACTCGGATTTTCAATTCTCTGCTTATAACGATTGTGCATGCGGCGATCTGCAAAAGCGTTTTATAAACGAGTTTTCTTCCAATACCATATAGAGGATAGCGCTATAACGCGCGCGCGAGCGCAGCTTCATTTTCATTTAGTTATAATTAGGAAAACTTTCACAATTATACTTTTAAGGCGCGATTAAGGCTACTTATAAATTTGCAGCGCGCGGCACTTAATGATCATCGCGTTGAAAAGTTTTCGCCGAATCTAGCGAGTATGTAATTCATGCAACCGATAAAATTGTGCGATTTCATTACGAAACGACGAAAAGTCGTGGCTTATTATTGTTGAAGAAAAAAATATTGTCATTCCACGGTTACATCAGTCGCAAATCGCATGTATAATATAAAAATATGCGCGTGCCTAAGTTATTCGCTCGTTTATGATACGCATGTATAATACGGGCATGTGTGCGCAAGACTGCAGCAGCGGTAGACATTACCACGATCATCGTTTCCCTAGAGCAGGAAGCAGCAATTGCACATACAAGCGTGTATGTAAGCCAGCCATTTATCATTAAACGCTCGATTTATTATATCAAGCTAGTGTATGATTTTTACTTCAACACGAATCGTCCGCGTGTATTATACATATTGCGTTGTATTTACTGTTTATATAGCGAGCACCACAACGTGTAAAATATAATCATCGAGAAATATGATCGAGAGAGAGAGAGAGAGAGAGAGAGAGAGAGAAAGAGAAAAAAAACGTTATAATTACGCGTTTTTTCTTTATCTTATGCATCTGCGATAATGAATCGTTTATAATACGTCCGTGTGCGCCCGAAGCGAAAGGTTTCTAAGAAAAATGTTGCGCAGTGCAAAACATCTTGCGAGAGAGAGAGAAATCGCGAGGATTCGTGAGCCGATCTTAGGTACGAATGAGCCAAATAAACGAAAACGTATATCTTTAATTGACTCGTGTGTGTATTTTTAATCGTTGATGACTTTTGATGAAAATTCCAACATTCTTTATCCATGATGAGTTTGATTGTAAATGCCAAGTACATGCCAGATACCGATCCGAGAATATGTAATAGATCGACACGAACGTGGCTTACGTACACCGACGAAAATCGCCCAATGGCTCGGAATAATGGCAACGAGTCATAATACATGCCTCGATCTTTGTTGCGATTCATTTTTTTGGGGGTAAAAAGAAAGGGATAGGTCGATCGAGGCGCCCCGAGACTCCTTCTTTTATATATGCGCTGCTGCAGACATTCATAGAGCAAAGAGCGAGCAGCACAGAGTTCAATGAAATGGAAAACTTTTACGGCTAATTTATGCCCATAGCGTATTGCGCTTGGCATATTATAATACTCTCACGCGAGCACTCAAGCTGTTCCGTATACATTTGATGCAGCTTCGAATTATATAGATGACCTCTGAGTTACGTGCAAATCGAAAATTTCAATTGCGACGGATGAACTTCAAAGACGAAAAAAAATTATCTATTGTTGCTGCGTAGTCTTGGCGATACTAGTAAATATTGATAAAAATCAAGTAGACTCTGGTCTATAATTTTAAAACAAAGTGTTTGACGCAACACGAGTTTTTTGGAGAGATGGGACAAATTAAGCAGCAGTTTGTAATAAATACATGATCGGATTTGAGCGAATTTGAATATTTCCAATCGGAACATAAAATTCTAGTACAACTCATTAATTACATGAATCGATGACGGAAGCTGTTTATTGCACACGTCGTTCAGATCGCAGTCTAAAAAAATTCCTACGCGAGCTTTCGACTATTTCGATAAACGATCCCAGTGATACAAGCAAGTGCAATGCATAATGCACGAAAATAAACGACAGATAAGGGCGTTTTTATTCACGGCGAAAAAAAAATATTAGGGGACTATAATATAATCTGCAGAGAAAGATATACACACAGCTGAGCGAGAAAAGTTTACATAAAGGAAAATAAAGAGAAGATGCGCGTCGTAAGTGTAGCGTGTACTTGCGAACGAAGGCTGTATAAAGGGGCTGTCGAGCCGGCTGACATATATATACGCATTGCTCTCACTGTATCAAGCGAAATGGAGTGCTAGAGCGCATACGTGTTTACTATATTTATACAGAAAAAGGAGACAGACAACTCGGCTCGACGGATGGGGCTGTAGAGAGAGACGACTCCTCGACACCCCCGCGCGAGTATTCGACGTCTGCAGAGACGGCATACGACACATCAAAGGGCAACGCGCTTATAAATTTGAGGGTATGTATAAATCTTTGATGCTCCGTACTTGTATCCGAAAAGCCGCTTACAAAATCATACCGAACGTTTCTTGGTAAAAATTATCAGAATCGCGTTTCAACTTTCATAGCAATCTCATAGCAATTTTTGTATCATCTCATCAGCGTGCTTTGGATAACAAGGATTCGTTTATTTTTCATTTGTTAAAAAGTTTCGTGAGTAAAGCCTTTGACACTTAACGCAGCACTATATTATTATATCAGTATACAATTAAATTTAAAATTATACAAATATTTTGATTAAATTTAAACTTATACAAATATTTTGACTTCGCCACTTGCAGATTTATGTAGAAAATGGTACTCGCTATCTATCGGTGGAGACCTAAAGTTGTGCTATCGTATTGAAATCGCAGTTGATAACTTTTCTACATACAGTTGTCGTGAATTTCAACAAATTTTAAATGATCATTTTTGATCATTAACGTATTATTAATAATGATGAGAACTTCTACGCAGTACAACGCGTGTACGCTTACAAACGAGAAAACGGCGAAAGCTCACATTTGCGCTTGTCTTTCGTTACATTCTACTTGAACCGTGTCTCCGATACAATACAGCCAGATGCAAGGTGCGCGCCGCCTTTGCGAATATACATGCGAAGAAAAAAGAGTGGCAATACTCTTAAGTGGCCCTCGTGTTGCCCAGGAGACAGCTCCGACTCTGTTGCTGCTGCTGCTATACAGTGGCAGTAACAGCAATTCGGTGTCTTATATGCTACAATAGTGTAGTAGATTCTTTGTCGTACGCCGCCGCCGCCGAGTGGTCGAATACGAAAGTCCGATCTCGCTCTGTGCATCCAGCATATATACACTGTATATATGCACATCGAAGTACACACGATCAGTTCGTCTCTCTCTCTCGTCGTCGTGCGACAACGTCTATTTATATACAAGGGCTGAGCTTGCGAATTTCTATGGTGTTTTGTCAAGACGAAATGGAAATATACCCTGCCAATCGAGCTCGTACAGCTCGAAAGCTTTTTTATACGTGGATCCAGAATGTATCTATTTTTTCCGTTCGTTCGTCAATCTGTATTGAGATACGGATCGCGTCGACAACCCTTCGCGTCTCGTGCGCTACAAATTGAAAGTAGAATGGCGCATATAATATATAGATCGCGTATACACCCGAGATGAAAAGTGCATACGGCAATTCTCGAATCGATTAATCTCTCTGGCTGAACAAAATCGAGCGGGCGTAAGAGAGAAAATCTCGCGTCGGGCGCACGGCGCTCGAGACTCCGTGTATATTTATAATACACGCACACACCTGTCGCAATCGTTCAAGCCCGCGCGCGCCTGACGCGAGGCCGAAATTACGTTTCGCGCAAGCTGCAGCTATACGGCCGTGTATTACTTATATACCGTATATAAAAAGCTCGATCGCCGATACGTGCGCCGCGCGCGCAACGGGATCGAAAGGCGATCGATTGATTAAAAATGGAAGCTTATTTTGCTCCCCCATTGAAAAATAGCTTGGCTCGCTCGCGCGCCAATGTATAATGTAAGATGTAGTAGCGCAGCGGCATGAAGGCCTCGAGCGCGCGCGCGTACTCCGTTCCCTGCAACAACCCCCCGTATAACTGGATCAATAATACCACCCACTCGTGCTGTACACCCTTGCACATCCGTGGCCGGTACGCTATATACTGACCGGTCGGTGCTGTTGCGTATGGCGCATGCGCCGCCTCATACATCCCTTCTACTGCTGTATACGCTAACGCGCGTCTATCTTTCATATTCACACGCGAGACAGATCTCCGTGTGTATGTGCTTGTATGTGTGTGCTGGTGTCGTATAATATGCGAGCCTGCCTACAGGATGATAAGTACCGAAAACTTGCCTATATACGTATGGGGTGACGGTAAAAAAGTGTTTTTCAGGCCTCCCATTGTAGTCGCCCAGTGCCCCGAGTCGTTACGGCAGCCTCGAGCCTGATAAATTATGCGTGTAAATGCTCTCTTCTCCCATGTATGTAGATGCTCACGAGGCCAACCAACGCCAAGCCCATACCCAAGCCAAGCGCGACTTTGCGAATGGTCCATGTCGCTTCTCGAGATCCAAATGGGGCATACAGCCAAGAATCCTTATCGTATGCGCGCTTATGTATCCCCTCATTTCTCAACTATACAGTACCCACTCTACGATGACTATACGTCTTTATAATGGAAATAAAAGTTGACACATTTGTTCTCCGTCATGCAGATCGTACATGTAGTGCAATTTCGCAAATTGAATTTTTAATTCGTGTACAAGGAGAGATAATTTTTGACCGCATTCGACGAGACTTGGCTGACGAATAAAGTTTCGACCGAAAAATCAGAAGATATACAACGATTTCGATCGTTGAATCACGTGTGGTAAACCAATGCATCGAAGAATTCGTAATTTCGTGTCTCTATTTCGCGAGATAATACTTATCTGTTTATAAAAAAAAGGAGACGAAGAGGCACTGCGCGCACATGTATGTATCGCACGCGTTTGTGCAATTCAACGTTATGTAAATCTTTTATGCGAGACCTCGGAGTTAAGCTTGTTGATTTCTCTCGCACTTGATCTCTGCGCGTCAATGAGCGTGACTCGTTGAATTCTATCGTCGAAGTGTCTCTAAGAAATAAGCAAGATCATTTACATTGAGTTTACTTGAAAATTACTATTATTTATTAGTTAATGAACTAAAAATAAAGACTTGTGATATTTTCGATAAGAAGTGGCAACATTTTAATATTAAAAAGCGTGATGTGAATTGAAAATAGTAATATTCCCGGACATCATATAGTGTAAACAACATGGCAAGTAAATTGAGAAGTTATTTTGCAAAAAAAGAAACTAGAGATTACTTTATGAGGTGCGTGCTTCATTTAATAAAAGTATTTCAAAAGTTAAACAAACACCACATCATTGATTAAAATTTCATTTAGCACGCACTTTTGGGGTCCTTTTTGTAATTGGACAATACCAATAGCAGCAATATCGGACACACAAAAAGATCCAAAATTCATTAGCGGGACAATGACAACAGGTAAGGTTTGCAAATAAATAAGAAAAATCTAAAGCCGTAATTTAACATTTTAATTGTTTGCAGCTCTTTCGTTTTATTCAATGGCATTCTTGAGATTTTCAGTAAAAGTTCAACCGAAGAATATGCTATTGTTTGCTTGTCACGTTGTGAATCTAAGTGCACAGTTGACACAAGGATTCAGACTTTTGAAGTATAAGTATTCTTTAAAATCGTCGTAGGAAACAAAGAATAACATATTACTTCATTATAAGAATCAAAAAAATACAAAATTGAACGAAACAACAAGGAATCGCATTTGTAACTTATAAAGCATGTTTCTCTCTTAAAAAAATAATGGCATGATTGTGCCATCGAAATAAACATGTTGCAATTGGTCGTGACCATCTTTATGTTGAGAATGAGTTTAAAATTCATAATATTGTAATGTCTTTTTAGTCATTTGCATATTATATGCATATTATATGCAAATGTCATTATAGATTGTGAGTGCAAAGAGCATTGAATAGAGGATATAGTATAAATCGATCATAGGTAAAATTGTTATAATTTTTGGAATTGAGAGCTAGCACGCTTGTAATCACGAATTATAGTCACGCAAATTGCGTTGGAAAGGGCGCATATATTATAAGAATATTAAAATTGATTCAAATCATGTAGTATAGTTGCAATAAATCTTTAAATTAGATTTTTGAACAAATACACTTGATCATACGTTAAGAATCGGATACAATTTAACATAAATGTGATACATTTATCAGGTCGAAATGCGTAAGTGATGCGCCATATCGACATGCTTTTTCAGTTTATTTTTTTTGTGAAAACTTTTTTCCGCATGTATCACATGTATGGGTGATACCTGGATGCGTCGATCGAACATGCCTATTCAGATGAATCTTATAATTAAACGTCTTTTTGCATAGATCACATGCATGTGTCACGCCATTGTGCTTTGCATTTATGTGAACTTTGAGATAACCCTTCTGTACGAATGTCTTTCCACATATTCGACATGCATGGGTCATATCTTAATGCACCGCGTTTTGAGCTTTGAGATTTCCTTTTCGTGAAAATGACTTTCCGCGTTTATCGCACGTGTATTTGGTACCCTTGTGCAACGCATCTATGTGGTACTTGAGGTAGTTCTTATTTGTGAATTTCTTTTGGCATAGATCACATGTATGTTTTATACCCATATGCGACGATTCGATATGCCTTCTGAGATTACCTTTTTGAGTAAATGACTTTCCGCATGTATCACACGTGTATTTGACACCCTTGTGCAACGTATCTATGTGGTACTTGAGGCAGTCCTTATTTGCGAATGACTTTCCGCATAAATCACATGATAGTGTGACACCATCGTGCACTGATTGAATATGCCTTCTGAGTTTACCTTTTTGAGTAAAAGACTTTCCACATGTATCACATGTGTGGGTGATACATTCATGTATTGTCTCGAAGTGGACTTTGAGACTGCATTTGTGTAGGAATATCTTTCCGCAAGTATCACATGTATAGGTGACACCATTGTGCACTGAATCGATGTGAGTGCGGAGTTGACTCTTATATATGAATTTCTTTTGACATAGATCACATGCGTGGGTGATTTTATGATGAACCGAATCGATGTGGGATTTCAGATTGCTCTTCTTCGAGAATTTCTTGTTACATATTTTGCATTCTTTGTCGCTACCACTACGCGTCGTTTCGTTGTGCATTTTGAGTCTATGTTGATCATTAAACTTTGCATCGCTCGCAAATGATTCTAATTTTACTGCTCCGGCAGTTTCTACTTTAATTATATTTTCAGCTTGATGGCCATTTCTATCATCCATACCCTCCAAGTAATTTTGAGGCCAATTTTCAATTTTCATTACTCCTAATAGATCCACATTCAACTTAACGTCTTTGCTTTCAAACTCAATTTCCAAATCGTTGAGTTCACCATTTTCGTCAAATTTTTCCAGCTTATGTAGCTGAATAAGAAATATGCAAAATTTGTTTATGAATACATAATTATCATATGAATAGTATGCAATCATCATATCTTACCGGTTTTTCTTGCGGAGATCCGAAGAATTCAAAAATATCGGGTGTCTTGTCAATTATATTATAATCAATTTCAGTGAGCGACACTTCAACCGGTTCCTCCTTCACTCTGAGTTATTTGAAAAACGATTGAGTATCATGTTTTAAAATTTTCACACTACGATTGAAATAAAATAAAAATTACCTGACAGGACAGTTAAATGTATTACTAGATTCCATCTTACGGGCTTACAGCTTTCGTAACGACTAATTTTTCTGGTATAATCTTACTACACATCGAGTTAACTAACTTTGATAATATTTACAAATGTAATGAAAATTAAGTCAAACTAATGTAAACAGTAAGGCATTACAATGTATTATTGAAGAAATAATATCATCGGAACGGCCTAATGAGCAATAATCATTTTCTCGTAACTAATATTTTATAAGAAAGAAATTTTAAAATGTTTAAAAATGATTATTCGGCTTGCTAAGCTACAGATTGTCCTACTGACTTTAACATCACAAAGTTAGTTTATGATGGATTTATAGAGCTGTGCGATTTCAGTTTGTTGTACACCGCGAAACGTGCGGTATTTTTCTGAAATCAAAATACGCCATAAATTATACTGAAAATCACTTCTTTCCTAACGAATTTTAATATTTATTTATTTAATATTTACTATATTGAGTCTAAGGACCCAAGTCCACCATAGCCCACAGGCAGCTAAGTGTACAAGAGCTAGGCAATGCTACTTGTAAAAAATCACGTCCATGTATAGATTCTTCATTCCTTCACTTTATTCATTCTTAGGTAAATTATTTGTAATCTTTCGAAACATTGGGAAGCTACTATTTAAATTTATTTGAATAAATAAAATTAATATCACTGTGCGATTTATTAGTAAACAAGATCTATATTTATTTTGAAGGTGGTTAATTTTCCACTTTTCCCCCTCAACCGAATAAGTAAGTAATGAAATTTATGGAAATATCATTTTTTCAAACTTCTTTTATCGAGAAAAAATCTTTCTTGAAAAAAAGTATATAAAAACACAGAAAATCCATCCAATTTCTTTTCTGAAAAAATACGCCACACATTATTCCGGACTTTTCTCTGCGGGAACAAGTTTCGAATTCGTACAATTGAAATCAGTGACTTGATTGAACATCTCATTTTCCGCGACGCTACACAGAACAAAAACGTATATATAGCCATGCCCCGCGTACGTACGGTACGCGCGCGCGAGCGAGCGACAACGTAAGTGGAATGAAAAAAAAAAAAACGTGTACGTGCAATCGCAAAAATGTGAGACCAGCCCCCCTGCGAATCCGTGTGTGTGCGTATGCGTTCCGCCTGGCTGACGACATGGCTGGCTTTTTCGAATATAAGGAGGCTGCCGCCACGCAGCGAGCACCCAAGTAGCTTTATTTGCCTTTCCCTATGCTGCTGCCGAGCTATATATGCTGTACTGCTGCTCTCTTGCCTTTTCTTATATTCTTTTACAAATTTTCTTCTACTTTTTTCCTGCTGCGACTGCTCTTTTTTCATTTTTGCCAGTGTAATGGAAAATAACTTTTATTCTGTTTTTTTTTGTTAAAAAAAAGCACACGCGACTCGATTCGAAAATTTTTCGCAAGCAGGCCAAATGGCGAGATTCAGCGCTCTTCGCAAAAGTTCACCTCAAACCCCGTACCGAATTTCCATTAAACCCAAAATGCACTGCCTCGTGTGATTCATCGCGGATGCCTCCCACACATGCTTCACGTCTAGTTTTATTCCGTTTCCATGTATATCGAGTTTGTGCCCTCGCTAGAGCTCAAATGAATGTATAAAAGCGAACGATAATTTAACTTGGGACGTGTGCGCGTGTATATGTGTGTGCGAGCTTTGACACTCGTCACACCAATGCCACTGCCTTCGTCGTCTTTTCCTCAATTAAGGGGAAAAACTGACTGACTTTGGGGATGCTGCTTGGCTGCCGCTGGCGGTGACAGGGTTACTTTATGGGCTCTTTCGCGCGCCGATTCGCATGTGCCTGGATAATTCCTTGGACTGCGACTATATAAGCTAAAGCTCGGCAGAGACACGTCCAATCGCGCACACACACGCATACTACGGACTTCCATGGGGACACAGCTCGATGATTATGCTTATTTTATTTCTGAGAGCCCAGTGCTCGTGAGTTTTACGATATACCACGGCATATATCGTTCGCATTACAATACGTCGCAGTTGTAATATAAACTTTACGACGGTCTTTGCGAGTCGTAGAATTTATCCGCGTATATAATTATAAAACAAATTCGGAACTTTTCTTTATCTTATTCTGGAGCGACAAAAAAAAAGGGCAGAAATAAAAATAAATAAAAGTATTTGCGATGGATAGAAAAGTCATGCAGATGGAAGAAAAGCTTAGGTATATATAGGCAAGCACGTATATATGTAAGTCCGCTGCGCGCGCGCGCGGGTGCACAAAGAAAACGAGAAAGAGAGCGAGCAAAGCGAGAAAGCCTCGAAATCGTATTCCATATTATGCGAAAGCCCAGTGAATACGACGCTCGGAGTTCTCTCGGCCGGCCAAAGCCTCGCAGAGCACATCTAAAAGGGAGAAATAAAGTGGAATACTGCTACGGATCTCCTCCAGCAGCAGCGGCAGCAGCCCAGCACACCCACCCCGCCGCAGGCTCAGACGTTGCTAGCTAGCTATATATATGTATCTTGTGTACTGGACTTGCATATATACATGCTACACACTATAAAAGCCGTCGTCCCCTGGCCGGCGCTGAATATAAATATAAACGACCTTATTAGGCTGGAAGGCGAAACGACGATATACATGTATAGAGGTAGTATATATATGTACGAGGAAAAGAAAATGTCGCAGCTTTGCATTTTTTTTCTACCGCCGCGTTGAGACGAGTAATACGTAAAATCCGCACTTTCCGCGGACGAGATGGAATTGACGTCAGATCGCTCGACGTATCGGTAGTGTATATAAACTTCTGAACTCGAGTATAAGTCCGCAGAAGTATAATGTGTGTAGAGAGCTTATACCAGGCCGCGCGCTCAGATGCATAAAAAGTTGAAATCAAGATAATTCACGAAACGACCGATTACAAGCCTATCCGCGAACGCACGAGATTCTAAAAATAATTCTCAATCTCTCTCTCTCGTTACGCGAATCAATCTCGCCGCGATGTACGCACGACGAGGCCGCAATCATGCAAAATTCAACGATTCCTCGACGCGCCTCTCGCTCGTGTGCAGCCGATCGACCGCTGCGGCTCGACCATACTACGACTACTACCGCAGATAAGCCAATAAGACAAGGTGCATAATTTTTTCCGCGCTCGGTGTGTTTTCTATATATAAAAAGAGGCTGCTGCTGCTGCTACTGCAAACAAGAAAAAAAAGAGGAAGCGAGAGAGAGAGAGACAGAGACGGAGGCAAGCAAGTCCTTCGGGACTGATTTCACAAACAAATGCCGACGATTGAATCCTGGCAAGTAGCAAGATGGATCGCTCTCTTTGAATCGCAGATTACCCGCCCTGCTCGCCTTCGATTTAACCTCCTTTCCTTCTCTTTCTCTGTTTTACGTATATATATATAAAGTGCACACATGCACACGCGCGCAAGGCCTCGCGAGATCGACAATTTGCCACATGCCTCTCTCTCTCTCTCTTTCTCTCAGACTTCGAGTTCTCTCTCTCTCTTTCTCTAAAATTAAGGGGACGCATGTCTCGAAATTTTATCTTTCTTTTCGGTGATACGAGATCTCATTGTGGAGCTTTCCAGACTCTGTTTGTTCAACGTGGGTTTACGTATATCTAAATTGTTCAATATTGACCGTTGCTACCGATACTGTCTATACTTTACAAACTGTTTCGAGCAAATAAAGTCAATATCCCGATTTCTCTAATGTATTATTTCTTCAATTCATTTATTTTTAAACAGAATTGTGGGAGATAACGTAGCTTCGTAAAGAAATTATAAAAAAATCATTATTACAAATCATACATTAACTTCCATTACTAATAAATTGGAACATTTAAAATTACAATCAACAATAATTATAAATATGTCAAACAACAATTGAGAAATTCTGAATAAACGGCGCAAATAACGAAAGCTAAATGAACTGTTAAGAGATACTTTGGACTGTAAAAGTAGGCATATATAGATTCGAGGGTCGTCGCGATTCTTTTTTGGAGTACGTCCCCCAACGTATATGACATACGCGCACAAAATGTAAGAAAAATATTTTCCATTTGCTTCACGATCTTTAAATTAAGTGAACTGGCTTATGACGCCCGTGTAAAGTCACCACGACAGAATTTCTTTTACATGAAGTGAAATGAAGTGAAAACACGCATTGTGGTCGCTTTGAGGGATCTCATACGATAACTTTGTGACCAATTTCATAAGAGAATAAATTTTCAAGATTCCATAGGGTCCGAAAAATGCAAACTCAGATTGGACCCCTTAACATTTTTCAAATGCATGAATGAAAATACATCTCTATGAAAAATATTGGTTTGTAAAATGAACATTTTATTTGGACAGAGCACTAAAATTTTTTGTTTAAAATATTGATGATTATAAGTAAACAATACTTGTGATCAACAGTTTTCGATTCAAGAAGGGATTAGCACAAACTATTGCTTCCTCTATTAAACTGTTTACATGTAAAGAAATTCAATGCATAAAATCTAATTTAATAATCAGCGTGGTTTTAATAAAAAAAAATCTAAGATGAAAATGTTTAAATGATAAAAATATCACTCAAATACTGCCCTTATGTAAATGTTAAAATGCTCTGATAAAATTGTTAAAATATAGAAAAGCTGTAGAGAATTCAATTTTTAATTGAACACAAGTTATTAAAGGGTACAGTGGGAGCGTAATAATAATCAAAAATCTCGCGACAAAGATTAAGTAACATACATCTAGCTAAACTAGGTTGTGGTAGTACTTCAGCTACTTTATCCATCATGTTAACAACCATTTGTAATAAATCTTTATCAATCCTATATTGTCCAGAAATAATTCTATCCCTTAATGGTTCGATTGTACCTAAAAAACCAACTTCTGTAAGATACGTTAATTGCTCAAATTTCATTTTATGAGCCATGAATTCCTGATCTACACCTGGGTACATAAGAGAAGGCCAATCTTCCTCACAAGCAATACATTTGCACACAAAAGCTTCATTACATTGTCTTCTAAATGTTAGAGAGTAATCGTAAAACCAGACAGTGTATGAATCAAAAAGCTGTAAATAAATTTAAGAACATGTACAGATAATTCAAAAAATATTTATAACCATGAATATTAATAAATACCTGTGTTCCACTAGCAATTGGTTCCAAGGCATAATAAACATATTTCATATCATCTGTAATAAATCTTTTAATATTTGGTGCACAACTGTGATTAATCATACTGCTGATAAGTCCTATGCTAGATCCTTTAGTTTTGGTATCTTTTTTAGTTAAGAAAGTATTAGGTTCTGATGGATTGTTTGACACAGGTAAGTTCAAAAACTAATGATTAAAAACAAAAAAATGTAAAAGTAGATTAAAATTTTATATGTAAATAAATTCAATATAAAAAAAATTTTTTTCTTACGGTATGACTATTAACAGCACATATTTTCACCAATCTCAAAAGCAAAGATCCAATAAAAAGAAAATCTTCATTTTTTGAAAAATCATCATGTTGCTTTACTTTTAATATTGTAGAAAAGAAAGACGCAGACTTCACTAGGATAAACAATGATGGACAGGTGTGCATTGTTAACATATCCATTATATTCTTTGGTAATTCATGAGATAAACTCATCAGTTTATTGAATAAAGTAATTATTGGTTTAGCTTCATCATTTACTATTCCAACTGAAAACAATGAAATAAAACCCAGATGAATTGAATTACTTTAGAAAATTTAAATAATATTTTAAGTTATATTTACCTTGATTATTTTTGGAAATTTTAAATTTCGATTTAAGCTTGTCAATCGTTTCATAGTCTTTCATCAACATTATTATAATTTTAAGACTCATGTGAACATATTCGGGAATTCCTGGGTCACATATAATAAGATATGGTGTTATAGAACATTCAATGTGATGATAATCTTTCCAGGCTGTATTTTTACATTTTGAAGAACAAAAAATATAATCATGGCATTTTTCGCATGGAATTCCATTCCATGCAACTTTAAGACAGTGCGAGCAGAATGCATAATTATAAAAATGGGACCCAATTAAACATGATTGTTCTACTAATACTAAATCTCCAGTTTTAAAATCAGTTTTGGCAAACAGGCCTCTGCCCATATTTTTTGCTAATTTTATTTCAACAAAATCAAACGGATCAACTTTTTCTTTCTCTGTAACAATTTTATTGAACTCTTCTTTTTCATGCAATAATTTATCATTGGTTGGTTCATATCGCTTCTTTGATGCAACTTCAGATTTTGTTTTCTCAATAATAATTGATGTGAGGGTTGTATCTTCTATAGATAATTTTGATTTTCTAAAAATTTGATCCATCTGTTCCATTACATCATCTTTTGTCGAGGAGCCAAGCGCAGCAAGGCATTTGACTTTTTGGCAGTACAGTTTCAATTTCATCTTGTCTGAATTTGTCAATTGTAAGGCTCTATCTACGCTACTGATAGCCTCATTATATTTATTGAGATGCATTAAGAAAAATGCTTTATTACTATAAGCATACATCAGTTCTTCAGATTCACTGGGAGCATAAGCTATACTCTTGTTATAAAAATGTGTAATCATTAGATGATCTTCAGTTGTATGCTTTTTCTTGATATAAATGGCATTCCCTTCTTTTCGGGCTCTAATAGATTCTTCTACACTTTTCACTTGATAATTTAATTTTACAGATAAGTTTAGCAAGTGAAACAAAGAATCTTTTATCTTAGGTCGAGACAAAAAGTCAATTATAGCTGTACGTTCAGCTTCCATGATGCAGTTAATCTAAATTAATAAATAAGTGATAAATTCATGAATAACTTGAGGATTATTCAAAATCAATTTTATCTCATCAAGGATGATGAAAACTAGTCTAATTTGAGGGTAAGATATATTAAACCAACTGCCAAGTAGTACACTAGGATGTCCAACACTCACTAATCACTACTTGTCGGGCAACGATCGTATTGTAACAGCTATGCCACCAGAAAGACTTCGTTATATACGCGCATTGACCTGCTCACAGTGATCTCAAACTCGCAGGTTTTCCCGGTAAGAACAGATTCCTTTGTTTGTTCGCGCGCCGCAACTGCAAACAGCAAGTGCCACCGCGGCCCGCGCGCTTTATGCCTTGCGAATGTATTTTTGCGATGCTTTCGTTGGCAATACTTTCGAATGACATAGGTTAACTCACGGACGGTTGCGCGTAAATCGCGTTTTTTCGAGATCTTTTAACGAATAATAACACCATCAATGTTTTAATTCACATGTTTACATGTTTATTATTACGCAATTTTTGTACTGGACACAAAGATCCTCAATCTCGATTTTATAAATTTTATGTTTCAATCAAAATCCCAAGTGTAACATAAATTAGCATTCATACCTATAAAAACAGGAATAATCACATTTCTTCGAGAAAAGTCTTTGACAATGTATTGGCATCAATTTTTTTTCTTTTTATAAAGAAAAGATTAACAGCTTCTCTCATAGGTAGACGAGTGTAACGCGAAGATAAGACGTATCTTCCGAGGCACGCATCACTTTTTGCTTCCTCGTTTCTTTTTTTTTACTATTGGCTGTACGTCCAGCCCCCCGACATCGGAGATTATATTACCGCGTCCACGCAATGCCGGGCGCACTTTTACTATTGGCAATTCCAGTCGAGAGAAGCTGCGATCGTGGATTAAATTCACCCCACTTTGAATTTCTTCCACTTGGATTAAGTATTATTTCGTCCTAAAATATGCACCGGTACCTGTCACGGCTATTCGCTGGACGATGCTTTGATCAGAATTTACGCTTGAAGAGTGTGTAGAGACCTACCCCCCGTATACTATAATGCTCCACGATAAAACCAAGAGGCCAATGAATCAATCCAATGAATTCAAAATCCAACCGCTTGAAAAAAAAAAATAGTTCACGCGAACGTTAAATCTAAATCTTCAACCACTATCCAGATATCTCGCAATCATATTATTACTTTTGTAAAAACAAAGGAAATACACTCGGCCGCTTGAATTTCGCATTCGGAACAATGACAACCACTATACGGGATACTTTATGACCCGTAACGCGCACGCATACAATTTCCTTCATTTTTCGCGTACAATACACATAGCAGCAGCAGCGCACACATTTATTGAGAGAGTCGCTCTCTCTCTCTCTCTCTCTCTATACACCCCCGCATATCGTGTTTACGCGCGCGTGTGCTGCGAAATTCTTTTTCTCCCTACATATAACAGCAAGTTCGATATCGCCTCTGACCGCGCGTCTAATATATTAGGGTTATAGTGCACTGAAAAGTCTATATCCCATGTGCTGTAAGCGTGCGTGTGCGCCTTGGACTATGACCAGTGCCGCGCGGCGCGTTATACGCTGCGTATATGTACGACGAATACTGCATAAATCATCGAGGGTGTGATCTTAAAATTTATACGGTTCTACTAAGAGAAACCATTGGCTCTCTCTCTCGTTCTCGCTCTCCTTTTCTCTCTCTGCATAAGATGTCCTGCTGGGTTGTACTTCAAGTATGAAATTAAATTACATTATTTTCAGACTCGTATCGGCATGTAACTTGCGCTTTTTTTCTATATAATGTATTACTTCTTCTTCCTGTGATGCGTCAATATTATTGTCATGACGGTTTGTTGTTTGATCATTGATTGTTTGATAAAAAAGAATTTCACGTTATTACCTTTGGCCAATTATATTTAAACGTCACTTATAAGATCAAGTTTATACATCATTCAAAGATCAAAAAAAAAAGAAATAGCCTATCGCTGCTAAGTTTCCTCTCCCCCTATACGTTTAGCTTAGCTGGCGCGCGAAGCTTATTTCGTATGAAAAAACTCTGATGCGAAATTCAAGCGGCTATATAAGTTTATCGACATGCAAGCACCACTAGGCTCTTTTCGGACGCTACGTGTATGTGTGCGAGAGGGGAATTGCGCAGTATAAGCCGTATTTGAACTGTCAATTCAAACCGCTCGCTTCTTTTCTCGAATATGAACTGAATAATGGAAGTGTCTGCCGTGTACTACACGAGAGAGAGAGAGAGAGAGAGAGAGAGAAAAAGAGGATGAGATAGAAGTTGCTTTTTGGATATTCACGCGCTCGCGCAGATCGCCGAGGCCCTCTTGAATTTTCCTGTAACAGCAAAGCCGATCTTATACCGAGATAAAAAAGAGGCTTTTTCATCCAAGCGCGGACCTGCTATCTACAATAGCGGCTGCTGCTGCGATGTGTATACGTTATATTTTATATGTAAGCGCGAGAGAGAAAGAGAGGGGTTCCGCGCGATCTATAAGTTTGAAGGATATTTTTTATTCATGTGACCGGTTCGAGGGCGTGGAAGAAAATACATTTCTGCCAATCTTATATACGTATAAGCCCGTCCGTACGTACATATATATGCGGATAGATCGCTCGGGATGCGGTGAATTCATCCGACTGCGAGCATCTCCATTATAGAGATGAGGAAAGAGACGCGCGCGACAACCACGACGATCCTCGGCTCGAGCTTTCAACATTAAAAAAAGAAGATAAAATCCATACTCCCGATTCGCGAAAATATCAAAGTTGAATGCACGCTCGGGTATGTATAGATAAGCGACACAAAGTGTAATTAAATTTCATAACGAAGTTGCGCGCGTGTTGCTTTTGATATGTTTGATCAATCGGTACAAGGAATCACTAAGGACCAAAGGGTGGCGAGCTTTCTTATACTTCGCATGATTATTATTATTATTATTATTATTGTTATTATCAGTTTTACCCAAGTAAAACTTTACCCCTCGCTCGCTCGCCAACGACGACGACGCCATGCACGAGAAAATGTGTGTACGAGAGGCGATAATAATTATTACATATAGAAAAGAATAAACTCTGGCGACTACTGCGTATACTGCTGTGCTGTCGCTTGCGCGCGCCCGCGTGAAGAAAACGGAAAACGCCTGCGAAAGCTGCGCTACTATAGGGAAAGAATCAGCAGCAGCAGCAGCAGCCAAAGGGACAAACAAGCACGTTTTGCAGGCCTTGCAGATCGATATTTTGGCTCTCTTTCTTTCTCCTAGACACGAGAGTATTCGCAGACTCTCGCATGATTTATACTATGTATGCTGAATGTGAAGGAGCCTTGAGTCAAGTTTCATACCAGCAGCAGCGGCAGCTCCACGTGCGAGAGTTAGAGGTGCTGCGCGACACACAAGATTTATACGGGACTTTCAAAAGTTAGATTATTATACTTGCCGAGCTTGTATTGGATTTTCGTCCTCTCTGTGTGTATGTGTGTCTATATGTCTGCACGACGGCAACTTGACTTTTTTTCGAAACTTTATGTCATTATAAAAGTTATTTTATTCTTTCAAGACTCTCACGAGGAAATTTGAACGGATCTTTTATGAATTTTTATTGCAGCTGATTCGAATTATTTTAAGAAGTAAAAAAATGACGCTGAAAATTTTTAAATCGATTCTATGCATCATAATAATTAGACAATTTTTTGGGGTACAGTATTATGTAAAAATTTTCCTATTATTCGGATCTCTACTCAAGTTGCTATGAAGCACAAGATTTTTTTGCTCGATATATCATTGCATCAAATTAAAACAATTATAATTAAATTACAATTATAATTATTCAAAAAGCAATTTTGAATAATTACAATTAATTATTACAATTATAATTTATTAGCAGAGATTCGTTCGACATACGAAATAAGCTTGTAAGGCGCTGTAATCATAGAATGAAAATTTATAAACTAGTTGTATACAGTTGCCAATGTTTTTCGGGTATCAATAACGACAGTGAGTAATCTGCCCAGCCAAAGAGTGTGTTTACCTATTTGGTATTCAAAATATGAAATAAAGAAAGTCGTGCGTAAACAGTAGCTCGTCTTCTCGTGCTCGAGAAGAAAATTAAAAAAAAGTGTAAAATTGCGTGAAAGCTACGCTTACGGACAAGATGGTCAAAGTCGAGAGTGACTCGAAAGAGTTGATGATAAAGACTTACGACAGCTTGAAAAAAGCATGGCTGTCCGATCATCCGACCAAGGGCATCGACCAGGACTTCATCGTCAGGCACATAATCTGGATCCTGAAACGAGCCATAGATCACGACGACTACGACGTGTGTCGCTCCATCATCGTGCAGCAGGTGTCGAGGGTGCGCGCCAGGGACCAGTGGGGCAACACTCCGGTGCACTACGCGGCCCGCGAGAGGAACCCCATGGCCCTGCAGTACCTCTTCCGCATCTACGACGGCGCGCAGAACTTCGAGGGCCAGCGCGAGCTCACCCACTTTCACGCGGCCTGCGCCTCGGGCCAGCATCTCGTGGTGCAGACCTTCGTCCGGCTGGGCGTCGACGTGAACAGGCCGTGCATCGACTTGGAACGATTTCCCATACTGCTGGCGGTCAGATACTACCTGGACTATCTGCCGGACATGGAGAAGGCGGCGGAGCCCCTGGAGATACTGCTGCTGGGCGGCACCAAGAGGCTGCGCAAAAACGCCCTGAAGGTCGTGCAGATACTGATGCAGAACGGCGCGGACCCGAGCGTCAAGGACCACGAGGGCCGCACGCTGCTCTGGAAGTGCATCGTACAGGACTCGCCGGAGCTGCTGAGGGTCTGCCTGCTGCACGGCCTGGATCCGAATCTGCCGGTGGACGAGACCGGGGACTACGGGCTGCATCTGGCGGTGGCGCTCGAGCGCTTCGAGCTGGCCGAGCTGCTCATCAAGCACGGCGCCGACATGTCCGTGTTGTACGGCCGTTTGCCCTTGTACGCGATCTACAAAAACGTCGAGAGAGACAGCGAGGAGTCGAGGCTCGTCGTCGAGTTGATCCTTCGGAGAGGCCACGATCCGAACGTTCACCATCACCAGGGACTGAATCTCGTGCACTGGGCGATCATCAAGCGCAAGCCGCGGATGCTCGAGCTGCTGCTGTCGCTGGGCGCCGACCCGAACTATTCGGCCGCCAACAACATGACTCCTCTGCAGGTGTGCGTTGCGACCGGCCACTACGAACTCATGGAGACTCTGTTGAGCTACAAGGCCGACCCGAACGTGACCAACGTCGACGGGATACCCATACCGATCAGCTTCGCCGTGACCGGTCATATCCAGGTTACCGGCCTGCTGGTCGAGTACAAGGCCGACCTGAACAGACGGGACTTTTTCGACCAGACGGCGCTTCACAGCGTCTTTCGATGCGGCATCAATCTGCCCTACATAATCGGTATGCTGCTCGAGGGTGGCGCCGATCCGAATCTCACCGACGTGTGGGGTAAGACGCCGCTGCATTACGCCGCGGCGCTCGAGCGCCTGGACGCGGTCGAGCTTCTGCTGAGCTACGGCGCCAATCCCGACGTGCTCGACCGCGACAAAAGGACGCCGCTGTATTACGCTTCCGCCGCGAGGAATGGACACGTGGCCGATGCGCTTATTTATCGAGGACGCGCAAATATGTTACTGGGCGAGAGTTTTAAGCGTTGCAGGAGCCCCTCGGACGACGAAGCGAGTGAAGATGAAACGAATGAAAATGAAGTGAATGAAAATAAAGCAAATAAAAATGCAGCTAATGAAAATGCAGCGAATGAAAATGTAGTGAATGGAAATTGAGTGAATGAAAATGAAGAAAATGAAATTCAATGAATTTTCTATGACGAAATTTATCTTTGAAAGAAAGTCGCACTTGAAATTCGTACTTTTTAATCATCGCGGACGATGAGAAATTGTTTGAAAATTATAATAGAAAGTTGTTACGGCAAAAAAATAATCGTATCAAATGCTCGTACATACACTGAGAAAAAAAATCATTGATTCAATGAAAATTTAATTAAATGCAATCTATGAAATAATTCTATTGAAATAATCTTTTTTTATTTCATCCAACAAAATATTTAGTTGTTTTTACCAAAATTTGATGAAACTAAAGAAAAAAAAGATTATTTCAATGAAATTATTTCATATATTGTATGTAATTAAATTTTCATTGAATCAATGAATTTTTTTTTCTCAGTGTATAGCTAACGAACCTTCGATGAAAAGTGCCGCAAAATTAGTTTTTGTGCCACCCCAACCTAAAGTAACATTTTACTCCCGCTGAGCGAAATGAAAATGTTACTTTAGGCTGAGGGACTCACAAAAAATTGTATTTGCATCTATTTAGCGAAAAAAGAAAGTCTCAGAGCACGTGCTTATCAACCTCGGCTTCGCCTCGGATGATAAATTCCAGTTTTTCACTCCCTAGGTGCAAAATATACTATTTATCACTATTGACCACATGATCAATTATCATCAAATTGAAAGAAATTGTATAGCAGTATGAACTGTTAAATTGTACATATGATACCCTTGACCACCGTTAAACAAACATGTAAATAAAAGTATGTCGAGATTACTTTACTATTTTTATACAAAATTTGTATTATTAGTGCTGAATTCATGTTACTTTTGAATCGAATTCATTTTATTTATTTATATTAAATAAAGCATAGAACATAGAAAAAGCTATCTTTTTTTATTCGAGATGCAGGAAACATTCGCCCGAGGGTGTTTTAAAAACAATGAAACAGCCGTAACTGTCTCGTATTTTACAGCTAAAAAAGGCGTGCGACGAGGCCTCGACACGCACACACGACACGACGCGGAGCTTACACGAGAGCTCCGGGCGCAGCAGAAGCTCGATCTTTATTACCGGCCCTCGCAATATACACACGTAGAAGCCGGCTGGCTGCTGGCGTGTCGTCGCGCAGCCTTGATGTCTTATGCTTCGAGTCAGCACGCGCAATTGGTATTCCGAAGCGTCGCGTCAAGTCACGACGGCTTTCAGCACCCTCCGAGCAGCACTAGCAGCAGTAGCAGCAGCAGCATCCCTCTATATTATATATAAAACATCGCATGCATAAGAGCTTGAGCGAAAGAGAATACGTGATTCGGAGCTTCGACCGACGAGCCCAGTATTGTATTATTTTAAAGATGCGCGTCGTGCTCCCTCCCTTCCACTTTCCATCACGCTTCGATGATTCCTCCGTGCGACGTTAACTTTTTTTCTCGCTCGTACGTATTATTTAGTGTACGAAGGATTTTTTCGCGAATTCGATATCTTAGGATATATCAGCGATAGAAATGGCCGTGGAGAAGACGAGCATTGTGTTGTTGACATAGCTGCCCGATGAATTGACACACGAGCACACACATACCGACACATTATACTCGCGCGCGTATTTGATGTTGCCATTGACGTAGTGTATACGAAAATAAGAAACTTTTGACAGCTCAATATAACTATATCTATGAGTGGCCGTATATTTTTTGCTTATATTATTTTTTACAATGTCTATTCTATTAACTTTTTTCTTAAATAAATAGAAATATGCAATGAAGGTACTATCACCGCTTCAACCAGTAACTACTTGTAAAAAAATACTCCTAAATGCACATAACTATTATTAATCTTTAGATTTTAACCCCATTCTACGTCGATTTCTTATGAAACTTACGAGAGAGGCTCGCGTCGCAAATGTGAACTCTGTTTCCGCTTCCGACTTCGTGATTTTCGCTCCGTCAATCTCATTCTTTCTTTTCTTACGCGAATTTCGTACTTTTCTGCTCTCTCTTGCACGAAACTTTTCCATTGTTGATGGATCCCATTGCGAATAAAAAAAAAAGAGAATACGTTTTCTTCGTAAGCGAGTGTTGCTATCAATCTGATTCGTACTGTTGAATTTAATAATTGCATTTCATTATTTTTCATTTATTCAACAACATTTGTCCTAAAGTAATAGTTATGATTCAATAAAACTATAATGTAAATAATTAATATCAAAATTCAAAAAATTCATTTAGGTTTAATTTTTAATCCGTTTTCAATAATAATGGAAATTTGAAAATTTATAAAAAGTTACTGATCAGAGATTTTTACTTCAAAATACAGAAAAATTTTTGAAGAATTATAAAGCATATTCAGAATGGCTAGCAGTATGCCCTCGAAAACAGCAGAAACATTAATCACAGCAACTATTCCTAACGGATTTGTAACACGCAGTCATAACTTTTTTTTAATAACGCGCAGAGCGATAAAAGAATGAAAGTCGAGTTTGAAAGATTTCTTTCCGTCGAGCAAAAAAAAGGGGGAAAAAGACCGAAAAAATCGAAATCTGCTGGCTATGAAATTACACGAGACAATCCCAAGAGAGATGGAAATGCAAACGCGTATATGCGAGAGGGAGAGAGAGAGAGAAAGAGAGAGGAGAAACCGATGACTCTCCGTACGCGTAGGAATATAAATCGTTCCTTTGAGGATTTTTACCCTAGAACGCGCCAAGTTTGCAATTTTCTCGAGCTTTTTGAGGCCTCGAAAAAGTATTACGTGCAAATCGAAGTTAGTTAATCGAGTTCTCTTATCTAAAACCATTTTGATTATATTTTTAATTTAATAATTCCAATTACTGATTACTCTGTAAGAATAATTAATGGCTACTTGTTAGAAAGACTATAATTGATTATAGCTTTTGTTTAATATTTCTAATATGCAGTTTCTCAAAAAAATTGCATAGTATGTTCAAGTCATTGAAGATCGGTTGATCAATTGTTCATTATAGCAACTCATCGCAACAAATTACTAAATAATACGTTTCAAAAAATTTTTTCTAATATAATTATTTTAAAATAATTCGCCTTTGGAACTTTTGAAAATGTGGACATGTGTTACTGTGCAAAGTATTATCAAGTACTATTTTCAAACATTACGCAAAAATTCTATGTAATTAAATATGCAAAGAGTAATAATTTATTTCATCTTGAATTCAGAAAGTTTATGAAAAATTTTTTAAAATTGCGATTAAAAATAATTTCAAATGCAGGGTAAAAACTTTCCCTATGAGGTTTCCCTCTATAAAACTGTAATAGTAGCGACATCCCTAGGTTAACAAGAGAAACAGAACAGTACAGTTTACTGCTTGGGTAACTTAAGTGTAGGTTTAGTATTTGATTAATAAATTGAATCAAATTTTTACTTATTTTACACTTTTTTGTCATCTTGTAAAAATGTATAAGAATATAATATAATAATTGTTTGAATTTTTTCAAATTTCATTTCTTTTACCTTCCAATGATATTCTATTTTAAGAGATCATTCAAAATGTTTATTAACGCGTTACAGCAAGTTATTTGACATATATAAGAGACAGATTTACTCAAAATATAGTGTTATTCACAATTTTAATTCATGCAAACAAAGCCTACTTTGCAATATTCGCTTAAAATTATCAACACATTTTGCTAAGCTCCCCAGTCGATAAAGTTTGATAGATAAAAATAAACTTCATGAAAAGGAAATAAGAATTGCTTTGTTTGATATAATTACTAAATATAAATAAGTTAATGATTATGTTGGAAAATAAAATTTGTTATTTTTTTTTACAGTTCGCTTGTTCCAATGTAGTTCTTGTGTATGAAACAAATACTCAGCAATTTCAAAAATCAATTAATAACAGTTGGTTTCAAAATACCGACCAACGTAGTTTTTGAATTTCGTTATATCATACAATATTAAGGAAAATAAATATTTGGAGTAATTAAAATTCCTTGGTTGCATTTTAATTAAGCTTATAGTTCTATTTTAAAATTGATTGTTGAATGGGTATATTTATGTAATAATTATAAATTTATGATATTTATAAGGACCATTAGAACTGAAAGTATTCTACCCAAAAGTATAACCGGGTTTCCACATTTTATAGCCTTATAATGAAATATAAGTCAATTTTCATTGAATTTGTTACTAAGATTGTAATTGTAATAAAATTGTCGTTGATCCTTACACGTGGAGATAAATCTAACAACGGTGCGTTTCGATGCCTCTTAGCAGCAAAATACTAGTTGACAGAGCAGAGCAGCATCGTGCCAATTTAATTTTTATTCAGTCCAATGCTACTTTGGCTAGCCTTTCAGCTAGATTCTACTTCAGCATTTCGTTCTGCGGAATACTACTTCGACGTGCTGCGTATAAGGAAAAAATGAGAAGAATCGAAGTTATGCTAAAGATTGCTTGTAATTGTGAAGACAATTTTAAACGGCGCCTGTATAATCTCTAAAGAGTAAAACTGGTACCACTAATGAGCTGTTCGAGATAAAAATGTTGGAATAAAACTCGTTCCGATGAAGCTCTAGGATTCAAAGGAGTAATCTGTAAACATTACACCTTTCCTAAAAGTTATTAACGCCGATTTTTTTTTTTCAAAAATAAACCTAAGTAAGGAAAATAGCAATTTATTCAAATTACTTTTTTCGAAAAAGGGTAATCTGCGATCTTAATTTAAATCTTAGCGCTTCGTCGGAAAAAGTTTCATGACAATATTACTCTATAGAGTAGATTCGAATTAATTATTTTAAGTTTGAAGGGTGTAAAGTTTTAAATTCTCTTCGCTAAGGGTAACCTACAGAAAGGTTTCGATTTTTATTATGCAAAGCACCGAAGTAGCATTGTACTGAAAGAAGCTCCGAGATAGCATTTTGTTGAACCAGCATATAACTTTGTATAGCGTTTATTACTTTTTTACTCAAGCAACAACATAAAACGTGCAAGCTCTTGAGTCGCATGTAAAACTACATTTTTTTTGTTTTTCAGTTTCCTGCATTTTACACATGCTAGACAAAGGTAGGCCGAAAAAGTGATTATATAGCCTTAAAGAGCACAAAATTTCCTTTAATTTGGTGTATTAAAAAACCCTCTTAGTCCTCTATAGAAACGAAGATACAGCTATTTGAAGTTTTACTGAACATTAAAGTATCATGTCAACTGGTCTATGAAAATGACAGATTTTATGCTTTAATTCTCAGTGAAACTTCAAACAGCTGTATCTTCGGTTTTAGAGGACTTAGAGACTTTTTACATACGCCAAATTAAAGGTAATTTTGTGTTCTTTAAGTTTATGTACTTATGTTTGAGGTTTGAGTTTGCCTAACATGTGTAACATGTAAAGATCTAAGGCTATACTCTGCTTTAGGGGCCTTTTTGCCCGTTTTTCGACACATATTAGTGTCTCCAGGGCAAACAAAGGCTCAAACCATTATAAAAACTTACAAGGGAGTAGTTGACATGTTGAGGAAGCTTCTTAAATAGTTATAGAAAGGAAAGTCCGGATCATACTTGATTAGATTTTGTGTTTTTTGTTTTTTCTTGGTTATTAATTCTATTGTAAAAGCCTCCAGAGTGCTCAGATCGCTTCGGGACCCATTTTTTCTGAAAATTAGGAAAATTTCCAACAAAAACCTTCCGGGCACTTTTACTTTTGAGTCATTCTACGCTGAGCTAGAGCTTAATGAAATATTTGCGATCTTTGATAAATTACGAAAAAATGCGAAAAAGGCCAACTCTGGAATTCTGAATAAGGGTGATAGAAGGCCCCAATCGCTCTATAAATTTTTTTGTACATTCCTGACATCCCAAATAATGTTTTCATCGTATTAGATATAGAAAAAAAATTTTGACCGGTTGAGTTGTCAGAGAATCTGCCCTATATAAAAAAATCAACCATATTCATTTGAGCACAAAATTATATCATTAAAAAAATCATTATAAACCTTTAAAAATACCTATAAAACCTATAAACAATTCATTATTAACCCTTAAAGAACCCCCCAATTATAAATCCTTAAAGAAATACCTCTCAATAGTAAATAATCGTATGGTACCATCAGAGATACAATTTTTTTCTTGTACATGAAACTAAAAATTTTTGATATTGGACACAGAAACCTCCAAATATCGAACGCTTCAAAGGATGTTCTTTTCGTACACTTAGGTTTCGTAACTTTTTCGCAGCTGTTAGTTTAATAGTATTAGTTAAAATTGTAAGATAGCTAGATGTGAAATTCTTTATTATGAATTTCTGAATTGAACTTGATTAGATTTGAACTTTTATAAAGTTCTATTTGAAATATTTTTTTGGTAAAAGTTCAAACAAGTTTTAGTAAAAAATCTCTTCAGCGATTTTTTCAAGTGCATTGAGCTAGAAATGTCTTGAATATTAAAAATAATCATGAATTTCAGATAAATCGAGTCTGAGTCTCTTAAAAAAGGTCATAGACGGTCCCTAAAATTCTAATGAAATTTGGGAACATATATGACATCGAAACGGCAATTTTTCATGTCAACGGGATAAAAAATTGTATAGTCATTCGACGCCAGTAACAATCCGCCTTGCAAACTTCACAAAATCCAATTGAATAATAAAGAAATGAACAAATATTCATAATGCAATATGTTATTGAAGGCTCATTTATGATTAATTATGAAGTATTTGTTTGGTCGAAACTTCTTCGTCTTGCAAAGACATTCCGTGGTTAATTTATTATAAAAAAAAATTACAACAGATTTGTTTATAGTGAGAAAAGACCCCAAGGCAGAAAGCTCACTCTTTATTTTAATAATGAATTCGCACGATTTAATCTAGAATCGGCCGGGGCCCCAAATATCAATTATCAGTCGAGATGATTGCGTAATGATCAAAAAGAAATGAAAACGATAAATTTTTCAGTCTTGTTAATATCCGTTATTGGTAAATTTTACTTTTTTTCTTTATGTTCGTTATGAAAATTGTATTTTTTCCCATTGAAGTAATATACAATTATAAAACCTGCTAATAAAACTACTTTTAGAGGAGAAATAAAAAATGAGCTACCTAAAAAATAATGATATTCCTGTAACCATGCATGGTTGCATGATCATGCATCATTGCATATTTCAATAATGGATAAGTCACACGAGTGAAAAACATTGAAAATTTTGACATAATAACCATGACGATGAGAAAAATATTTGGCTACGAATATTAACAAAAAATATACAAATCCTAAGAACTCAAATTCATGAAAGCAATGTGGAAAAGATCATTCGATCGTGTGGTTACCAATTTTAATTTCATTAATTTTCAGAATGAGACACAAAGTAGGACCAAACTATATACAACTTAGAAAACTGCAAGGATTCGATTAATTACTTACTTAAAAAAACGACTACACGTTTCTGAGAGTAACAAAGTTTTTAGGCTTTACATTATAATATTTTTAAACGAATATAATATTTCAATCTTCCTCCAAAAGTTTTGTGAAAACGCAGTTGCTACTTCTTTAACAATGATTTATGATTTTTAATGGTTGTATAGAATTGATTTCAATGTCTATAACGAAAGTAGCGACGGAAGCACCGAAGTAAGCTTGTGGCTTTCTTATACTGGTTGTACGTCACATTTTGTGTTCAATTAAAATTCATTCAACATTTTATTTGATGATTTTGAACAGAATATTTTTCATTTACGTAGATATATATTTTTACATATTTTCATGACCAATTTAAAAGTAATTTAAAAGTAGCTCATTCATAGTTTTTTTTTCAAGATTAGAGTACTTTTAAATAATTATAAATTGGTTAACTCCAGATGATTGTAAAATTTTACTCTATGATTATCGCCAAAAATGAAACCTTTTTTTCTAGATAATCATTTGCAAGCGGCTTCCTATTAAATTCTATTAACTCGTAAAAAAATGAGTTACAAATCATTTCATTATGTCACCTTATATCTTTCAAACAAATCTTACAACAAAAGATTTCAATAATTTCATTTTGAAGGTAAACTGAGAACTATACAAATTTTTTGTAAAATCTTCAGCATGAGTTTAAATTTTACATTTAAACTTCTTAGTTATTATTATGATTAGTAATTTAAGTAATTATTGATTGACATTATAACATGAATCATTAACTTAATTTTAATATTATATTATGTTACTTACATGCTATAGGAGCAATTTTAATTCACTTTTTGCATTTACGGATCTTCTTATAATTGAATTTAATCACTGAAATTTAGAACAATTAACTTTGTGATGGTTTTAGCTAAATTTTTGTGTTGAAATAAACGTAAAATAATGAATTTGATTAAACTGATGCTATTCACTCGATTTGTAAAATAATCAGATAAAATAAAAAATATATAACTTCAAACAAATCACTACACACAAACTGATACACATTCACAACTGACGAAGGTCTCTTACGAACAGATAATATGCAAAATGGCAGGTAGTGATTTTAGCTCCACCCATTGAATATTCATTTTAGCTGTATATTAAAAAAACAATTTCAAGTACTACTGTTCATTTGTATCATGTTTACTTAAAGTAACCTTCTTGGTCCATATTATCTCATAATTTATCTCAAAACTGAAATGAATATCTGATATAGACAAAAATGATTTTATTTTTTTTACAAAATGAATAATTATAAACATAAATATAATATTTTTGAATTAAAAAAATCAATATTTATACTTTTTCTGTAAATCTAAAATTAAAATCCAACAATCCAGCAATATTTGAAATAGCAATATTTAAAAAAAATCTAGCTGGAGTTGAACAAAAATATTTAAATTTTGAAGTGAAAATAACTTTTATCTTAATGAATTTTTTATATAAAAAATACAAAAACAAACTTTAACCCTTCTAATTTTTTGTGTAAAATTTCGTTTTTAAATTTCTTGCACTAATAGAAAAATTTTTTCTTATTAATTTAAAAAAAAAAGAATTGTTGACTACAATGTGCAGCTTGTGAAGGCTTAAACATGACTGAATCCTTCTATCCTTTAACTGAGACCTATAGATATAGCTTTAAAGCCTCAGCTTACGATACTCACGGAGAGCTCCTATTGGTTGGTACCATTCCATATAACTACTCTCAGGGTAGCCAGAAAGAGATGCAAGCCTCCCTACTTTGTATTCGTTGGTCCATGTTTTCCTTCCCTCGTTTTATATTTAAATACTTCGAAAAAGGGGTACACCCTGGTTGTACTTATCTGACTTGGAAGAGAAAAAATTGTCACCCTACCCTTTATTTTTTATTTTTCGTTTGCCATTGTGACATGATCGAATCAGGTAAAATTTTTACCGGTTGGTAACAACTGAATTTTTAACAAACAATATAAAATGCGATTTTTAGAATTTGAACAGAATTATTACTATTTTGTATTATTGACCTAGCAATAGTGAATGATCGGACAATAGTTCTACCGTTTCGAAACCCTTTATAGTTGCTTTTTTACGAAAAAGGGGTGAGGCTACCCTTTTTTTATCTGAAAGGGGTGGAGGTTCCCCTTCTCAAAATACATACATACTGTCCTTGCTTTCGGCGTATTTTTTCATTCTCATATACAAAAGTCTGAAACACTTGGCAAAGATTGTCAATAAATTTTCTAAGAAATAACATTAATCATGTATCGTAATATCGTAAAATGCATCTGTTCAATATTTGAGAAATAATAATTTTTGCCTCAAGTATTCAATATTTATTTAAATACAGTATTGAATCAATTGTATCTATAGAGCTGTTCTATTTTATTTTGTACATAATGTATTAAAAAATAATAATAAAAATAAATAAAAATTTTTTAAAAAGCCACTTTCATTATTCACATTAATTAATGTGAATACCTTAATTCATTGTTGATATAATATCCACTGGATCCCAGAAGTATTCATTTATAACACGATATCATTGATGAAATTTTTATTAAATATTTTTCAAATACATATTGGTAAAGTGGAATAATGAAACCTTTCTCATAACTTTATTTTCCCATTTAAAACATTCAAATCTTTTTCAAAACATTTTTATAAATGTATGAAAATTTGTATGACATGTGACATGAGTGCGAGTGTCTTGAATTTGATTGAGACAACCGCTCGTTTCAATTTATGAATAAATTTTTTCATACCCTAATTGTATCCTTAAACTATCCACTTTAAACTCAAAACTTTATTATTGGATTTTTCCTTTCCTTTCCATTGCATTCGTCACAACTGAAGCTATTTTTAAAAAAATATCGTGCAACAAGTGCACGAAGCAGATAACTTAGTCCTATGGATTAGACATTATCCTTGATAACCTATATTGTTTTGCACCGATGCATTTCGGCAGAATGACGATCTTCTTCGACTCTTTATTTCCTTCATTTTAATTTTAAGTTTAACTTTTTATGAACAGGAGTACATTTTGAAGCAATCTATTTATTTTTCTTCACTAGAAAACTGTTGCGCGCAAAAGCATAATAGATGACATAGCAAAAGAATCATTTTAGGAGAGACCTAGGCAAAGTAGGCATTAAGTACGTATATTAATGTAAAATAAATTAAAAATCTAAAAATAAATGCATCGGCCGGGAATCGAACCCGGATCGCCCGCGTGGCAGGCGAGCATTCTACCATTGAACCACCGATGCTGATGATGCCCGAACAGAAACAGCCTCTCAGGCCAAGATCCGGCCCGGATCTTCAAATAAGCGCCCGGATCAGGGTAAAATCAGGGGAATTTTACGGGTGTAATCACTATCTTATCCGGCCCGGACCTTGCCCGGAGTATAGTGTAAACATAACCCTTCGCGACATGATTGTAGCGCCATTAGTTGCTCAAAAGTCTGCATGTTTTGAGCGATCGGATGCAAGTATATACTCGCAATCGAATTGCTTTTCAATTCATACTTATAATATAGTATGAATATTATGAGTAACTTTCAACAATGTATTGAATGTTGTATGATGAATAATTCTTTCAAAGCATTAGCAATCACAGATGAGCGTATTTTATCTACACAGACTTCAACGACATCATTTTCATCAAAACATCATTGAAACTTTCGTCAAGACTATCGCTTTTAATCATTTTTCAAACGATGTATATTCAACTTTTCGTCTATTCTTACTATTACAGAAATTACAGACGGACTACATTAATCAAATTAGACGAAATATATAAATCAAATTAAGTTGTGCTCGTGGTTCATTGCCAACTGACACTGTCAACATGTGCACGGTGTTAAAAAATAATATAATCATGCTAGCTACATTCATAGGATTCAATCGCATAGTGGAGGTTATGTTCACACTATCCTCCGGGCAAGATCCGGGCCGGATGAGAACATGATTACCCCCGCTCTACGGGCCGGATCGCCAGCTTGATACGGGCCGGATGATCAGATCAGGCTTGAGTCAGGCTTTTTCTGATCGGGTGAAATTGACGGATAATTCGAAAAAATTTAAAAATATTTAGTAAATTTCATGCAAGTTTATTTTTCCTGACTTTTTCTGTTTCCCGGGAAAATTTGAGGGAAACCTTTAAAGCCGATTATCTCAAAAACCTACATTTTAAAATTATTTAAAGTAATTTAGATAAAAAAACAGGACATTTTTCATCGATATTGACATTTTTTGAAGGAGCGTTGTAGAATTTTAACGATATTTACGAGAGAAAGAAAAAAAGGTGTGGTTTTCACGCGCTTTATGCCGGCTAATCGGCCAATACTTACAAGTCCTGAAAATTTTTTTCTGGTCTCTTGGTATCTAATAATAAAGCCCCCTATGCTTAGTTTGATCCAATAGGCCTTAGAGCCCATTTTAAAAATCATTTTCTAGTTTATTGAAAAATCTTTGTGATTTTTTAACTCGTAATAGGACATATTAAACGGGAAATTGCACAATGTACAAGTCTTAGAATTAGTCAAAGAATACATTTGAATTTTTTCGGAATTTTCGAGACCTGCTATCACCTATTTTCAAAGGCCCAAATTTAACGCGTTTTTACTTTTTTCTTAAGAATTTCAGAGACCTTTGAAAATAAGTGATAGTAGGTTTCAAAATTTCTGAAAAAATTCAAATGTATTCTTTGACTAATTTTAAGACTTGTACATTTTGCAATTTTTCGTTTAAGATGTTCTGTTACGGGTTAGAAAATCACAATGATTTTTCAATAAATTAGAAAATGATTTTTCTAGTGGGCCCTAAGGCTCATTGGACCAACCTAAGCATAGTGGGCTTCATTATTAGGTACCAAGAGACCAGAAAAAAAATTTCAGGACATTTGGTGACCCGCATCTCATGTGGTCTCCTTGTTAATGAAACTGAAATAAAATTAAAACAAAAAAGTCATGAATTCAATTTTTATACAGATTTAATTTTATTATAACATTCATTGTTAAAGGAAACTTCGGAAGCTGACAGAGACGTGTTACGGACAAAACGAAGTTATCATTGTACCAAAACTAACACATGTATCCAATCTTAAGTTACAAGTAGTTAGTTAAGAATGATTCGATATTGTCCCGGGCGTTGACCTGCACCTTTTGAGATTTTTCGCCGATGACCTCGAAGAATAGCCTTGCCATGGCACAACCTTTGGAGTAACCCTGGCAGATAATGTGCAGAGGAGTCTCTCCTTTATCGTTAGCCGAATTTGGATTTGCGCCTTTTCTTAACAACAATTCGGCCAATTTCATGTTGTTGTTGACCACTGCCGTGTGCAACGGCGTATTACCCACGTTGTCGCAGGCATCAAGCTCCACGTGTCGATTTAATTTGTTAGTGATCTCGAATAACATATAACCCAAACGGTGATTATCTTCCGTTTTGCAAATAATATGCAGAGGAGTCAATCCCATTGCATTGGCTAAATTTGGATCCGCACCGTTTTTCAGCAGCCATTTGGACATCCACAACCTTTGGCGAGCTAAAGCCAAGTGCAACGGTGCGTTGCCCACCTCGTTCCTGGCATTGACCTTCACTTTCAGATTCAATTCTTCGATGATCCCGAAAAATGTATATGCGCAGTTACCCGTCTGGCCAATAACGTGCAGAGGCGTAAATTTGTGCTCACAAGGCGAATTCGGGTCAGCCCCGTTTCTCAGCAGCAACTCGACCACCGCTTCCCGGCCACAATGCAGAGCCAAGTGTAGTGGTGGAACGACCGATTTTCGTCCCAGACAATTGACATCTTGACCCAGCCCGATAAGTTTCTCAACTGCGTCGTAACATCCTACCATGCAGGCTATGTCGAAATAAGTGTAGCCAAACTCGTCGGTGTAATGCACTTCCGATCTGACGTATATTTTAAGGAGGCAATAAATCACGACAGACCATTTATGGAACCTGCGTCTGAGTGCGTAATGCAGTGGTGTGGTGCGACGCAACAATGGCTTGCCGTCTTCTCCAACTTTAGGTTTGTCCTTGTAGCCAGCGAGAGCCACATACGTAATAAAATTTTCTGCTTGATAGGTTTTGTTGTCTCTCAATTTTAAATTTATACAATCAAAGAGAAGTCGTTCGATTACTATGGGGTGTAATACGTCGCAGAGATTTGGAAGTTCGCCTTTCCAATTGTAGATCAGTGTATTAAATTCATGAAGAAATTGATATCGGGACTCTCTGCAATCCCAGTCAATCGAAGCAAGCATATCCTCAAATTCAAAAAAATTGTCACCGTTGAGGTCACGCATGATTTTTTCTTTTTTTGCTCTTTCTATTTCCATCATGAGATCGTTATTACTTTGAGCTGCCTCTGGGTGATCCGTTGATTCATACATAGTTCTGCAAGCTAATATACAAACACAGTATTATTATGCGGCAATATTAAAAACGCTTACAATATAAAATTAGTAGATTTAGTCCGGACGCTGAGGGGGTTTTGGTAGCCGATTGAGGTTCACAAGAACGAACAATGGTTTTCGACGTATTTTGGCCTGTTGAATCCGAATATGTAATCTATAATTATTCGAATATGTGAATTTCACAGATTTTTTAAAAACAATTTTATAAATTATTAACACTAAAATTGTTAATAATTTTTTTTTGCACACGTTTTCGAAAAAAACGAGTTTTATATTTGAATTCAGCAGGCCAAAATACGTTAAAAACCATTGTTCGTTTGTGTGAAGCTAAATCGGCTACGAAAACCTCCTCTGTGTCCGGACTAATTATTGACCGACAGATGATGACAGATTTTGCATAACGATTTTATTATTCATGCCTCTTGAAGTACTTAAAGTATGTCCAGAGACAAGACTAAACCTAAAATTTTATCGTGATCCCATGTAGATATTAATGTACAGGCGTCCTTGTGTTTACAATAAATTAAAGCCTTGAATATTTATTTTTCATACCTTTTTCATAAAATGATGATTTTATAAAATAATTTGAATAAGTGCACATAGTAGCCTCAAGTATACAAGTCTAGGCTAGAAATGTAAAAAAAGTAATTTGAAGATATTCATTTTTTAATTTATGCCGTTGAAAAGTATAAAATTTATTGACGAAAATAGTTGATAAAAAAAATACTGGGATAAGTGCAGGTAGTAGCGCTACCCAATTTAATGCGCTGAAAAGGTGAGCATTTCTCAAAAGTCGTTTTTAGGATAACCATTTCTAAACTTATGCTATTTCTCTGGGAGGTAAGAAACGATGACATAAACTTTTTTGGAAAGATGCATATTTGTGCTTCGTGTTGCTACCATAGTTAGTACCATGAGATAAATAATCATTATTATCATAATTTTCTCATGATACTCTCAGACTTTATTTTGAGTAGCTAGTACCTGTACTTATGCTAATATTTTTTATCAACTATTCTAGTCAATAAATTTCATACTTTTCAAAGGTAAAAGTTAAAAAATGAATATCTTTGAATTACTTCTTTACATGTCGAGCCTAGACCTGTACATTTAAGGCTACTAGGATAAAAGCACCTATTCCTGTGCCTGTCCGTATTACTGGATTTTAATATGTAATCAAATGTCCAGTAATAGGAATATTGAAGATTATGTCTTGGGTACAGTAATAGGTGTTTTTACCCTATCTGCACTTATGCCTTGTTCAAGATAAGCTGGGCTAATACTTTACAATCATTATATGAAAGAGGTATAAGTTAAAAAATAAATATCCAAGCCTTTATTTGTTGCAAATGAGAATGCAGCTAGACATTTTTATCTACATGGGATCACGTTAAAATTTTAGGTTTACTCTTGTCTCTGGACATACTTTGAGTACTCCAAGAAAGGATTGAAAATAATCAATTAAAAAAACGATAAATCATAAATCCAGTTGATTTATGAATTAAAACTATTTTAATTCACGAATAAATTTTAATTTTTGCAGAGCACATGTTCATCGGCTTCGGACGATAAATACACGTGCTCTGAGACTTTCCAGTTTTTCGCTTCCTAAGCACGTAATGTACTAATAATAAAATAAAAATGAATATTAATTACCTTTTTTCGAAAACCACAGTTAATGTAATATTTCCCACTGTATAGCACTGATTTATTGCAATGGACTTTAGCAGTATACGCTATGATTTATAATATATGACACATAAAAACACGTGGGCGAAGCTAATTACTATAGAAGCACATGTAGCTACTTAGGAGCACATCACGTGAATGAACTATTTCGGTTATAATCCTAGCGTGTAAATACTGCTCATACGCATCTAGTACCTTACGATACGAGTGCCATAAGTAACGCTTTTGGTACGGCGTAGTTTAGGACTCGAGCGCAGCGAGGGTTCTAATAGCTGGGCCGAAAAGTGTCCCCATGATACGAGTATCGTACAACATTTTATAGCACTGTGTTAAGGATGTTCCCTCAGACCTAACTGAAAAATTTGGGCATATTTCTAAAAAAAATCTGAAAAAATTCATACGCTTTCCTTGATAAATTCTAAGACTTTTTTGTTCTTTTAAAATTTTTCGTAGAGTTCATGATTATTGAGATAAAAAATCGCAAAGATTCATTGCTTGAAATTGTTTAAATTTGAATCGTTTATAGCTCGTTAACAATCGATTTTAGAGAAAATTTGCAAGAGCACTTTTTTGTTTAAAATGACCCTAAAAACCTTAAAAAGTGGGTTTCAGGTCAAAAAATTTAAATTTTTACTTTTGCAATGTTTTTACATTAACTTTTCTCAAAAACTATTTGGTCAAGTTTTTCCAGGTTTTGAGCCATGTTTTAGTACATACTGAACAATCATCTCCTAGTTTTTGAAAAGATTTTATCGATGCGTTTTTTTATAATCACGCAAAATAGAGTCGTTCTGCAAAGCTGAAAACATTGGGCAACACCGTTCAAAATTTTGCTGAAAAATAGTAGCTAAGATTTATTCAGTCAATTTATATTGACTAAATGCTTTTATTGCCGATACAACACACAAAAAAGCCAATAGAAAGACTTTTTAATTTTAATTCATATTAGCATTGATCGAGTAGAGTCGGTAAGGTAGTTCCATATGGGAATATGGGATAACTTGTCAATTTGTATAAAACTCCTATAAGCATGTTTACGTTCTGCTACGCGAGCGTTTTGCGCTGCAATCAGGAAGCGTTTCAGAATATAATACCGAGCCTAAAGAAATATAAAGCATTGCCACGCGTGTTGTGTGTATTGTATATCAAATGCCAGCGCATGACGTTTTTAAACTTACGTAAGCAAAAATTTATTGCCACGGCTAATGATAGTCAAAGTCAAGTGCGCACCAAGATATAATGTCAGTTTATCGGAGCTTCTCGTTCAATGAGGTTAGTGCTTTATTTTAATAATAGTGGACTTTAACAGCTTTTGGGTAATTCGCACTTTTGCACGTGTGCATCTGACAGTTTAGTTTATAACAAACATAACGAGAATCACAGTTTTTTTTTTATCATTGACATTTATCTCTTGAGCTATTTAGGTTGATACCTTATCTATCTCGCACACTTATCAATACTAACAACTGTTGTGAACATTCTCTGTAACTTATGTTTTGTAGATTGGATTCTCTGTTGAGTAGTGGCATCTTGTAAGTTCAAAACCATGACTGATGAAAATCGTAATATTTTGGTAACGGGCGGTGCTGGTTATATTGGCTCACATACTGTTTTGGAGCTTTTGAATGCTGGTTTCAAGGTGGTAGTTATAGATAATCTATGTAATGCCTTCAAAGGTAAACTATTGTATAATTGCAACATTTGAAATTTCTCAAATTGACTATTATTATTTTGAATAAATTATTAAAGTTAAAATTTAAATTTTCAGGTAAAGACAGTCAAAAACCAGAAAGCATCGTAAGAGTTGAAAAGTTGACTGGTAAACAAGTAACTTTTGTGGATTGTGACATAACAAACAAAGGAGCCTTAACCGAAATATTCAAAAATGTAAATATACAATTTTCATATGCGTCTTTTCTTGTGTTGATTACCATATTCTATAATTTTAATATATTCTAGCATCAATTTTTTTGTGTAATACACTTTGCTGCTCTCAAAGCTGTTGGTGAATCATGCACAATTCCACTTCAGTATTACCAAGTAAATGTTGGAGGAACATTAAACCTCTTAGAAGTCATGAAAGACTACAATGTAGACAAATTTATTTATTCAAGCAGCGCTACTGTATATGGAGTACCTGAAAAATTGCCACTTACTGAAGAAATGAAAACTGGTGACTGTACAAATCCTTATGGTAAGACTAAATTCATGGTAGAAGAAATTTTAAAAGATCTATGCCAAACCAAAAAAGTAAGAAAATCTGATAACTTAAAAATATATTTTGAAACAGATATTTAATACATTTTTTGTTAAATGCAGGATTGGTCTGTAATATCTTTAAGATATTTTAATCCAGTAGGAGCTCATCCTTCTGGTGAAATCGGTGAAGATCCAAATGGTATCCCAAATAACTTGATGCCTTTTATTGCTCAAGTATCTGTTGGAAAGCGTGAAAAACTTTCTGTGTATGGCAATGACTACGACACTCCTGATGGAACTGGTACTATTTTACTTCAATCTCTAACAATTTAAAATTCTCTTTTCAAAGGCACTATTTAAAAAATTTGTTAATATAATTAGGAGTTCGTGATTACATACATATCATGGATTTAGCATCAGGTCATGTAAAAGCATTGGTTTATCAAATTCAAAAAAGTCCTAAGGGTTTTCAACCAATCAATCTTGGAACTGGCAAAGGATTATCTGTGCTACAAATAATAGCTGCATACGAAAAGGCCTCTGGAAAGAAAATACCTTATGAAATTGTAGGCCGTCGACCTGGTGATATAGCATCGAGTTACGCTGATGCTAGTTTAGCTAAAAATTTATTAGACTGGGTAGCAGTTAAAGATATTGATGACATGTGTAAGTTTTATTGTTTGATGATCTATTCATTCTTATCACTATAAATTATTCATGGAAATTTCTTCTCATAGGTGCTGATACCTGGAAATGGCAACAAAATAATCCTAATGGATTTAACAAAGCTTAATTCTGTACTTTTAGTATATGTTATTATTTATTAGTTATTTATTGATGTTATATTATACAGTTGTTGAGCATTTAATTAAAAAATATAATTCTAATTGAAATATTGTTGGTGGTTCATAGTTACCAAAGTTCAACCAAAGCATTCGGAAATGATAACGGAAGAAAATAAAACTTCCATGTTTTCTAAATAAATCAAACTTTCTGTAAAAATATTTCAGTTTGTTAAATTTATTTGAGAGAATGAATATTACTTGTACATTTCATTAATAAAATAATAAAAAAATGAAATTTCAAAACTGGTTGTATAAAATCGATATAATTCTTAAAAATTCAATGAGTTTGATGATTTCTTTAAATCGTGTTTTAATTACTTAAATTGACAGCTCTAATGATACACTTTCTGGAAAATTTGAATTTATATGTGCATTGATGATGCTTCACTGGCATTTTTTACTACAGTATTATAAGATAGTATAATATTGCGAATCGTATGTCGGGTGGCACTCCGCAAGGCGCGTGTTTGTACCGATCGAGCATCATAAAACCGCCCTCTGCAGAGTTCTGAGCAAAATTTTTGTCAAGCAGTAGCTATGCCATTCGTATATTCGTGTGTATTGCTAATATGCTTATATTCCGCGCAAGTTTACATGAATGAAAGGCAAACATGGATTTTGTAAACAATGTACAATTAAGCGTAGTTATGTGAGTGAGTGGGATCATTTCTTCATCCAAGAATAATATTAAAATGAATAGTTTACATCACCATCATTTACGAAGGTAGCACAGCAAAAATGACTCCAAAACGAAAGGTGAGTGCACCATGGTTATTGAGGTTATGTTTTTCAAAACAAGTCCATAAACTATAAAGTATAAATATTTACTTAAAGTAACGAACTGGCCAAATTTGAAAATTTCGAACTTTTTGCAGCATACAAGTTCGGAGTCATCATCTTCTAGTAGCTCTGGCTCATCATCTAGCAGTTCTTCCAGTTCTGGCAGCGAATCTAGTTCTTCAGATTCTGAAAATTCTAGCAGTTCTGCAGCTAGTCAAAAAGCATCTGATTCTGAAAAATCAAAGAAAAAAGTACCAGTTTCTACACCTCGAAATGTCAAAACAAAGACTGATACAACACCATCGACAAATGAAGCAAGGACCAAGGAAAAAATTAACTCTAAATCTAAGTCTGCTGTTTACTCTTCTGAATCTGAAGAATCTCCAGGTAAAACTAAACAATCACCTACTAAACGGAAAGCTCCTGCTAGAGCTAAAGCTACTGCTGCAATTGCTCCGGTTGTAAAACAACAAAAGCCCATCAATAAAATTAGTCCAGTGACTTCAAATAAAAATTCATCGCCACCAAAATCATCTAACAAAACTAATAAACTACCTTGTATGTTGATAATTTCAATACATTTATACATGTTTTATTTATAAGGTATATATTATATGATTTTTTTAATAAAATTTTATTTCAACTTTAGCAACGATAACATCGGCGGCCAAAGCATCAGACAAAAGTAATAAATCATTTGAACCACCTGCAAAAAAATTAAAGAAAAGAAGTATCTTCAGCCCTGAGAATAGTAGTGAAAGTGATTCTGGAAGTCCACAAAAATCTAATGTTAAAACAAATAGCACTGCTACAGCTTCACAAAAATCTCAAGCACAACAAGCCAAAGCAACCCCTGAATCTAAACCACGCGCTCCTGCAGCTACTAGATCTAGTAAGTTTCAATTGCATATAAACGTGCCCATTATAGATTAAATTCTTTGAAATTAATGAATTCAATTAATATCTTCAGGTATAGTCACAAGACAAGTTGCAAAATCTGATAGTTCAGCAAGCTCTAAAAGTTCAGGTTCAGAGTCAGGCTCCTCCGGATCATCAGATAGTAGTTCTGACTCTGATTCATCCGACAGCGAAGATACTTCTTCACCACCTCCAAAAAAGAAAGACATACCACCTACTCCTAAACCTACACCAACTGCAACTCCAAAACGTCCAGCAGCATCAGTTGCTGCAGTAAAACCACAGAAAAATGTTAAAAAACCAAGTAAATATCTTAAAATTGATTCAATTTTTTTATAAACATCGTTACCAAAATTCTAACATTGTAATTTAAATTACAGATACAGTTAAAAATGAAATTAAAAGTGAAGTTAAAAGTGAAATTAAAAGTGAAATTAAGAGTGAAAATGATAGTGAAAATATGGACACAGATAAAGATGCAGAAGAAGAAGGAAAAAGAAAAGCTTCGTTAAAAGAAAAGAAAAAGCCTCCAACAAGAAGAAAATCAAAAGCTCTAATACAGCCTAAAGTAGCAGGAACAGACTCTGAGTCTGATGCAGGTAATATTTGTTTAACTCAATTTATGAGAAAATCAAAAAATAAAAAAAATGAAATCAAGTAACGAAATCTTTTTTATTTTAGCTGATGTTAAAAGACATGCTTCAAAATCTCCTAGTAAACGTCCATCGTTATCCTCTAAACAACTAGGTTTAAGTCGTTCCACATGTAGTAGTAATTTTTCTTTGAAAAGTCACAGCACTACAAGTAGAATGCGCTCTGCCCATGTTATTTCGAAGGAAAGAGAATGTCCGCTTTCGCCAGCTTGCGATTCTCGTGGTCATCTTTCTGGTAAATTTGATGCTCACTTTACTTTAGAAGCATGTCCTTTGTACCACAACACAACTGCACAAGAATGTTTGTAAGTAAAAAATATTCAAAAAATTGTGATTATGCCATAGTTTGACTCTTTGAGATAATACCTATTAAAAATTGTTACTTCAGAGAGTCCTACAAAGAGAAGAAAAAGAAAGATGAAGAAAGAAAACGTATGCTGCAACTTCAAGGCAAAAAGTCCCCGAAAGGTGGTATTCAAACCAATGATCAACGTAACTATCACAATAAAATCAAAGATCTGCGAAGTAAATTCAAAGGATTATCGACGGATGGAAATGAATCTGACAGCAAAGAAATTCAAAACGTTGATAAAACTCGACAACCAGATCTAATTGGTTTGACTCCCGATTATGATTTGAGACTTTTTATGGAAGCTCAAGCTGCGTCCAGCGAGAAAATCGTAATACCCAGTTTATTTTCTATCTTGAAAAATTGTTTATGATAAAAAATTTCCGTCATAAAAATATTTCATACACTTAGGAAAAAGATCTCAAGGACTTGTTGGACAATGATAAAGAGGGTAGTAGGAGCAGCGGCACGCGTTGTATAGAAATGGGAAAATGGGAAATGGAGGTATGGTATCAAAGTCCTTATCCAGAGGAGTTCAGTCGTGCACCAAAACTCTACTTATGTGAATATTGTCTGAGATACGCCAAAAGTCCACAAGTCTCTCGGAGGCACAAAGAAAAATGTGTTTGGAGGCATCCGCCCGGTCACGAAGTTTACCGGTAAATATAACGTTCAATTTTTAATTAACGTAACACGAGAAAGCAAGGATGAAATTTAAAAGCGTCAATTTCTACTAAATATTCGTTTTGTCGCTCTGGGAACATTCATGTTTAATTAAAATTTATAGAAAAATGATTGCTATTATGTCAGTGAACGTGTTCGACAATTTTAATTTTTATCCTTGGTTCAGTGTGTAATCTTTGTCATCCAAGCAGATTATTTTCATTGATAAATATTCAATTACAGGAAAGAAAAAATAGGAGTGTGGGAAGTAGACGGAAAAAGATACAAACTCTACTGTCAAAATCTTTGTCTTTTAGCTAAATTTTTCTTGGACCATAAGACATTGTATTATGACGTGGAACCTTTTCTGTTTTACGTAATGACACTTAATGATTCTGAAGGCTGTCACACTGTTGGTTATTTCAGTAAGGTAAGAATCACATTTATGATAGTATAAAGCGTATTGGGAACACCCCGTAAACATGAGTTTAATGAATAGGCACTGTCAGTATATTTTATTTTTTGATTTATACTTTGATGGAGTATCATAAACATATGAGTAAGAAATAATATCTAAAAAAACAATACTAATGGGCTCTTGATTCCAACACAAACAGTTCCATTCAACGAACAAATTGTAAAAATTAGACAGGTGTTTATTGAATAGTTAGTAAACAGTACTAATCGATTGTTCATCTTATGTTGACATCAATCTATCAAATAAAATAGAATTTTTCATGCGACACGTTTATCGCTCATCACAGTAATTATATCAAATGACTTATTTCCCGTTTCACCGGCCGGTGTCGTGCTTAAATAAATTCTTTTAAACACCATTTTAATTCCAATAAGTCTACGAAATAATCGAGAGGCACATTCGAGAGCCGAACTCGCGATAAGCAAGTCTATATAATATTCGTTCGCACGATTCGGTATAAGGATATGTTGTCGAACGCGAGCGCTGTGTCGCTGGCCTGGCCCCGCATGGAGAAATGTCGCAAGAGCGAACGAGACAGCGAGTTATTTTATGCGGAGAAGTCGCGAGTGGGCAGGTATTGGCTCGAATGTACAATCGCTCCTATATTTCATACGATCGCCCATGTACGTGTGCCGTGGTATTGTTTGAATTTTCCATGTATGCACGTGCGGAATGGTAGCGGCATAGGCTGCGTGTGTACGTCTGTGCAGGTACACGCAGATAGCGTCTGGTTTTTCCAAGCTCGGGCATCGATCGATCCTCTCTCTCTCTTTCTGCATGTATACATAGATATATGTATTTGCAGCACCAACGCTTATACTCGCTCTCTCTCTCGGCTTATCTGAATTCCCATGCAGCCGGGCAGTATAAATGTCCTTGGAGCCCAGTTCGTTAAATCAAATTTATCTATATTTGCATAGATTATATCCGTTCTGCTCGATGCCCGGAGTGTTGCGCAAATTTCCAGCTGAAATAATAAAAATAAAATGAAATAGTACAATGAGGAAAAATAAGCCAACTGGCCCAGCTATGCTTTATCGACGGCAGAGATAATAATAACGAGACGTGTATATACACACACGATAATAAAGCGAATATTGGACGTTATGAATTCAGAGCGGCGGCGCAGATACGAGAGGCGTACGTATGATATGTAAACGCAATTGGCCGTTGAGGCTCGTATATAGCCTCTTCTTGCCTTTAAATATCACAATGCACGAGGCATGTGCACATTCAATGCGCGCCATATACATGCCGTGCGCGTGTATACATAAATGTATATATGCACTCGCACACATACACACTTGTATTGAGACAGTGACAGTAGAGCGGCAAGTCGTTGTCGTTGTCGTCGTCGTGTGAATGGCATTGTAATGTCGCGTCGTTTTAAAGACCATCAGCCGCGCGCATCTCGACTACCGATGCTGATGCTGCACACATTCACGTCTATCTATTATGTACATTAATGTTTACGCTCATGACGATTTGTATACTCTCTGATGCAAGTGTGTATATAGTACCTTAATTCGGTTCTCTCTCAGTCCTCGTCGACTATTATTATTACTACTGCGCGCGGATCTAGTCTCGTGGCACATGTGCTGCACAGCAGCTATACGCGTTAGGTCGTTCGTTGCCACGCTTTCCACTCCGGATCATTGCGATCGGAGTCGTGCGTCAACGCATGCCTGTATATTAAATATGCGGGTGACGTTTTGAGAAAGTTCTCGTCGATGAATGTGCAGAGCTCGCACCGACTAAATAGAAACTAATTTTGCGAAAATGTGGTCGTCATTCGGGCCGTTTATAGTACATAAATAGATGTACGTGTGTATGTGTACATTATCGACAGATTTCAATCTCGTCAATTTGTACTCGTCGAATTATTCGAGCGGTGCATGAATAAATTACATCGTATTTAGCTTATACAGTATATAATACAGAGACGCATCGAGCTCTCCTCTCTGCACTGACGAGTGACTCACTCGCTCTCTCGTGAACTCGCGTTATTTTAATTTCCGCAATTTCGTCGTCCCTCCGCGTGGCTCTGAAAAATTAATAAAATATACTCGGGTTAATCCCGTGCGAACGGCTTCTTCGTGGTTCGTTTTTAATGAATATATCCCATTCGCGTTTTACGATAATACCTCGAGCGTTTGTACGCGTACGACTGTCAAAATCCGCTTGGCGTTTTTCGACCGTAGCCGAGGCCCGATAAATTACTCGTGGATCATGTAAAGTAAGGCTCGATCTCGTTGCACATGCTTGGGCTAAAAGTGTATACGCGTCTCTATCCGTAGCTACATGCAACGGGACGATCGCTGGGTTGGATGGACGCAATATCAATATATAGGGAGAGAGAGAGAGAGAGCGAGGATTTCGAGAGTTGTCATCGAAACGGTCGCGTCGGGCAGCCAAAGCGTGAGATGGTTTTACAAATGCGATTATCGCAATGAACGCAAATTCGCTCGCTCGTTCACGATTCCCTGCAGTTGTATTATATGGTAAAATTAGCAGTGGTAGTGGTACTGCGCCAACGTGCATACATATCCATGCATACGTAATTTTCCTCCTTTTCTGCGTATGCACAGATGCACGTATGTGTATGTATGTATAATGTAGGCAGAGGGTGTACGTCGAAACACACAGACACCTACGCATGTAGCACACACATCGACGAGTGAAAATCCCTCCCAAAATGCGGTATCGGCACAGCGGCCCAGCCAATCAGCCCTGCAGCTTCCCTTTGAACTGCAGCATCTCTCCATCTCTCTCTTCCCTGCATACACACACCCACACCCACATGGACAGTCGTTTCCGAATCGAACGTTTCCAGTCGATCGGACGAAAAATATATATAGATATATACATTTGAAAGGCCAGCGCGACGATACATCGACTCGAGCGGAAGAATAGCCGCAACAGTTCTCTCGCGAAAAATAAGAATCGAAAGAAATATATATACGATATATATGAATGAAAAAAGGAGCCGAGCCGAAGAAAAGAAGAGAAAAGAGATAAATAAAAGAAAAACCACGCAAGAAGATCTACGTTTGTGTATGCGTATGTGTATGTGTGCAGCAGAGTACCTACATATATAAATGGGTGTAATAGAAACGAGCGCGACGCAACGGAAGAAAAAGTATATACGCTATATAGCGCGCAGCGGCGGTGGTAGCGATGGTGGTAGTGGTCGCGGCGACGCTGGTGGTGGTGCTGCTGCTGCTATATATACATATAACGAATCGCGCCGCCGCCGCCGCCGACGGTGGCATTGTCGGCCTCGCAAAATCTTTATCGACGTTCAACGACCCCGACCCTGGCTAGACGCCCAAAAGGGGGTGGCTTGTAGTACGTAGCGGCAGCAGCAGCAGTAGTACTACTACTAGTACCAGTAGTATAGGTATATAATATCTACGGCCCGCACACGATATGGTGGGAAGGATATGCCCGCCCGCCTGCTCAGCAGCAGCAGCAGCGCAGAGCAGAGTCGGCAGGAGAGACAGAGCCTGCGAGAGCAAAAGAGAGAGAGAGAGTTGAACATCATCCCCCTACTGCAGCCTACCACCGTCGCTGTCGCCGCCGCCGCTGCTGCTGCTGTTGACTATATAGCACTGGCAGTAGCAACGCGAGCCGAGGTCGTTGAACTCCTCGTTTACTCTCTCTCTCTGTATATATCTGCTCTGCCTGTGTGTTGTGTATATATATACAGCACATGTACCAGTACGAAGCCGCGGCGCAGTGCGACGTCGACGTCGTCGTCGTTATTATTTCCCACCGCCCCTTATGGTGAGCCTCCTTCTAGCTTCAGCGTACATAGTAATAGCGTATACACATAGATGTATATAATACGAATGTGCTTTCGCGCGCACTGCGCTCTATGCGAAAAACGAGTTCGCATGGAAGCTAGAACAGCAGCAGCAGCAGCAGCAGCAGTGGTGCCGACAAAAGTTCGCTCGAGCTCGAGCTCGATCCCCGTTTATATAATATAAACTGCTTTTGTCGCTCATTTTTGCCGCTGCTTGCCACCGAATTGCCTTCCATACGTATATAGCGAGCGAGAGAGAACGGCGTCGCCCGCGTCGTCAGGACTCGGCAACGCGAGCAGCGAAAGCTCCGGCACGTTATATTATATAATACATCTCGGGGAAAAAGCGAGAGATTTTTCACCAAGATTATTTAATACGCAGCACGAGGCAGGCGAAACTTTATATCGAAGAGATGAGGCGGAAGAGCGCGCAAGATATATAATAATACGACGAAAGTTCGGCCTTCCAAACTATGATTAAAATGAAAATTCCATTCGAGCCGCGTCCACGTCTTTAGCGTGCGGAGTACGCGCGCATAATGTATACCGATATCTGTGCGCGCGTCTGCTGATGGTAAGCAAAGGCTTGAAAGTTTTTTCGCGCTCGTCTCTCTCTCTCTTTATAGCTGCTGCTTGCGCGCAGACACAAAAAGAGGGAAGAGGAGACGTGCAGCAGCAGTAAGTCATAAGCAGAACGAGCATAGCGAGCGAAAGAGAGAGATAATCATTTCAGTTCCACACAATTGAAGCACCATCTCGCGGACTAAAAAGTTGCAAATTACTTGGCCGTTAAAATGAATGAAACGCGCGCTAGCGAGGGAACGAGGGCTGCCGTTGTTGCCCTCGGCTGCCACCGCCGCAGTAGTATGTTTAAGTACTTCAGCTGCGATGTAACGTGGCTTATGCAGCTGTGCCGTTAAAATAGAGAGAGAGAGAGAGAGGAGCTTTTCGCTCTTGGGCTTTTCTTTCTAGGCTCTTTTGCGCTTAATATAATGATAATAATAATATTATAATAAGCGCTGTAAGCGTGAGGTTCTAAAGAAAAACAAAACAAAAATTTTAATGTTCTTCCTTCCTCTCTCTCTCTTTTACGGCGCAGAATGCAAAATTCATCCAAAGTCCTCTCGGCCAGTGTGCTGGAGTATGCGCGCTCGACCATTTGGTCCTGCATAGCGAGAGAGCAAGTGGAAGCTCGAGTGAGAGAGCAAAACCTTGCGAGCTTATACTACTACCTCCCGCGCGCACATTCCATAATTAAAGCTCGCCGCTACAAAAGCATTTACGTGACCCATCCTCGCTCTCTCTCTCTCCCTCACTTTTGTACGTCTATGTGTACGTCTGCGTGCAAGGACGACGACGACGACGACGACGACGACGACGACGATGGCGTCGGCGGCAGCGCCGGCAAGAGAGAGGAAAACTTTTGTTGAAACTCGCGAATATGTATTTATGCATGTGTATATAGCTACAGCGTATGACGTATATAGGTATAGCCAGCGACGACGACGAGTATATAACGTAACAGGAGCAGCAGCAGCAGCAGCAGCGGCGGAGCAACGACCCCTGGAGCCAGAGCATATCCCGGGCTGCCGTTGCTCTGCTACTGCTCCTGCTTTTTCTCTCTCTCTCTCTCTCTCTTTATATCACATACGTAGGCTCGCGTAAAGCACGTATAATGTATATACGTGTGCGTGTCTGTCTGTGTATGCGCGTGTGTGTGTGCTGCGATCCATACAGAGTCACGCGCGCAGGGGGTTCGTGCTGCACGGTGTCCTTACAGCGCGCTGACATTGCCATTTCCCCGCTCGGCTTTTCCAAAGCTCTGTGAACTGGTTTTTCCGACGTCTGGCGAATTGCAGAGAGAGACCCCGCCGCCACCGCCGCTCTAGCCCTCTCCCCCCGATGCCAGTGTGAGTCCCTACATTATACATAGATATATACTCATGTACCATAAGCCGTCTCTGCCGTATAGTGCAATGCTGCAAACGACGACGACGAGAGCGGCAACTGGCGCCCCAGCCAAAGAATCCCCAGGGAACTGACTCTCTCTCACTCTCTGACGCTGCTAACTTCCCCTTGTCTGGCTCGCTGCTGCAGATCGTCCTGCGCGCCACGCTATATACATGTGTACATACTATGTATACGTATAGGAGGCTACAGGGCGCGCGCGCCCGCTATCTCGAGTCACAGAGAATTTTCCTCCCTATATAGTACTAAGTTGATGCCGCCAACGCCGAAATCCTCTTGCGCGCCTGCCTGCCTCTCTGGCTGCGCCTTCCTCCCAGGCTTGCTGGCGTGTCTCGAGCGACTATATAGGTGTACGTACGAGGCAACACAACGCAACGCAACTTGTGCAGAGAGCACAAGTCTCTTTGACGAGCCTAATGAGAGTTGATAATTTTCTCGTATATATATATAGCGCTTTAGTTATATTTGGTTGCGAGGAGCGCCCACCGCACTTTTTTTCTCTCGTACAAAACGAGAGAACGAGGAGGCGAGGAAGGAAGTTTGCGGAGTTTCGGCCGCGAGCTAATTCAAAAATCCTTTGTAATTCTCGGGAACAAAGGACAATTACGTTATATATAATTGCCAAAAAGTCACGGTACTACTATGGCTAGTGGCAGCTCGATGTGCAATTGAACTGCAACGGAGCAAGAGAGAGAAATCGTTTCAGGTGTGTAACTGCCACAGATGTATAAAGGCAAACATGGCGCCGCCGTCGAATTTTCGCGTCTGTGTCCGTGCGTCTGTGTATCCCGCAGCCAATGCTGCGGCGAGCGAGCGGGAGGGCAAGGACCTTTCTGGCGCGTTTCGGGAGCAATGCCACACGCTATATATCGTACGCGTATAGCGGCGCAGCAGCAGAAGCTCCGCTGATATATACCTATATCCTACGCGTTATCTGACTCTGCGCAATGAGGCGCAATCGGTTTGATCGTTCGGCTACTGCCGCTGATGCTGCCGGTATATCCGGTACTGTGTGCACAGGCACAGAGGAGGCCGTGGCGCGCGTTATAAAGCCTATAAAAAAATAAAAGGAAGCTCCGGATAATTCGCTTTGCCAGAAAGCCCTGATGAGAGAGAGAGCGAGCCAGACAGACAGGCAAAGGCTCTGCCGTTTATAAGAGAGCAAAGGAAAAACTCCGGAGTATATAGGCGCCCCCGCCTCGAGAGAGAGAGAAGAGAGACGCGCGGAGACAGGATAGCCGCTTGCGGCGGCGGCGGCGGCGGCTCGCGACGACTATACGATCTCGCGAGCAGCAGCGGGGCTCAGCGTCGGATACGATACTGGTATATACCCCTTAAAATCCGAGAGGATATACGAGAGATAGGCCGCGTGGCGCGTTATATAGGTATATCGTACACGCCGTACGCGTTACGCCGCGCTGCGCCAGGCGAGACCGATAACGATCGTAATACTCTCTCTCTCTCTCTGCTGCGCGCGCTCTGGATGGTCGCCTTTTTTTTCTTCCCTTTTTTTTTAACTTTTAACTTTTTAGTAATATTACCGTTGCGCGTAACGAGATAGTAAGTTGGCCGTTACTATCTCGTGCGCTGCACGAATAAGTCGCTGTATCGAGTGCCGCCTGCTACTGGCAAGGAGAGAGCCAACTCCTGGCACGTTGCGCGCAACGAGAAAGTACACCGTGAATATGTGCTAAATTAAGGGCAACGAGAGTCGGAAACGGGGCCCGGCTCGTTGGAAAATTTGCGAGAATTGAAAACACAAAGATAAAGACGATCGTACAACGTCGCGTCGTATTATATGCATAGCAAATGGCCGCGGGGGCTGCAATAGTAGCTATATATAGGTACGAGCGAGCGAATAAATTCGCGCAGGCAAGAGTAAATAATCAAATAAAGATCGCTCGTAATGACTTTTCCTTCTTATTAATATGTACGCGCGCGGGGGCGTATATATCTGTAGTCGCGCGCAAGCCGACGGAGGGATGCGCCGTTTAATTTCCTCGAAAAGAGGCATCTCGTATACACTGCGTATAATAGTTGGGAAGTATCAGCATTCGACGCGGCGCAACGGGGAAAAAGCGCCAGCTATAGCTCGTTGAGAGCCGACGAATTTCCTCCCAAGATTTCCGCGTTTCTGAGTTCCGTCGTGAGGGCCGCCGCGCCGCGTCTGCAGCGGAGGAGTCTTGGAAGGCCGTCGCCGGCCCCGCGCACACAATATTACACAATGGCGCACGACGAAGAGGGAAACGAAGGCAAAAAAAATGTAAGAGAGAAAAAAATATATCTCATCATATCAGTCTCGCGTCTAACTTTCAAAAATATATATTTATCGCGCGTACGCTCGGATCGGCACGGAGGGTATAAATAAATCCAAGGTAGATGTAATGCAATATGTAGAGCTGTGCAGGGCGAGGAAACTATTTATTTAGGATGGCGCGATGAGTTCCCCGCGATGATGATAATAATGTATTAATGAACTTTAGCGTCGTCGTTTCGTCAGCGCTTTCCGAGTTTCTGCCGTTTCTGCTCCCCGACGACGATATATTGACGAGCTGCCAAAGAAAATGTCTTATATACATCTATAGGGTATATTTGGTTTGGATAGCAAAGCTCCCTGAGAATTCAGGAGACATTTACGCGTTCGAGCTCCACACGCATACACAGACAAATGCATACACACGTATACACCCAAACGCGTTGGCGGACGGTTACCATGGGAAAATTCAAACCTCCGGCTCGACGAGCCCTCGCGCCGCTCGGATCGATTCGACTACTCCGGAGGTTCCTCTCTCTCTGACTCTGCAAACGCGCGCCTCTGTATATGTAGCGGCCTTGCCCTCTCTTCTGCCATATACTCCTGTGCAATCGCAGCCACACGCACACCCACACTCACGCACGCATACAAACGCGTGGATGCATACGTATACGTCAGGCTGGACGGACGGACGCGCGGGGTCGAGGACCGTGAAAATCGCCCAAGAACTTCGACTCTCCTTCTAGCCTCGTGTACGTCGCTCTCGACGCGTATATGTGCGTGCGTGGATATTGTTTTGCTCGACGCCTTGGTAAGCGTTTTCCTTGCAGCGCGCCTTTGTCTCGGACTCGGCAGCCGTTCGCGAATACACGAGGCTTTATCCTATAAATCCATAGAGCCACTCTGACGACTCTAATATCCATCGCGCTGATTAAGATTTCTCGAGTTTTTGTCCTGCAGTTATAGTCCTGGCTGTATATTTATCTATAACAATCGAGTGAGTCACGCAGACTCCCTTTTTATACACCGATAGATGAATATAACGACTCCTAACTTCTCCTCTGCCCCCCTCTGCAACGTTACATCTGGCTTTTCAATGAAAAGAAATTAAATCGATCGTGCGCAGAGCGCCGGTAATTGGAACGCAATGCGAATACTAGTCGAGATCGGTTCTTTCTACCCTTCCGACGCGCTCGAAACACTCGAAAACACGTTTGCGATTAGCGCTACACGCGCTGCAGACGTAAAAAAACGATTCTCTTTGTTTGTTTCCCTGAAAATATTTTTTAATCGACGAAATTCAATTTGTCGCTAATTCTGTCATCTCAGTCTCTCGAAACTATAGAATCGTCGATAGAGAGTCTGTATTATCAACGGGACTTATGATACTATCGGCAAGAACAAAGAACCCGTGGATTCGCCGGATGGAACATGACGTAAAAATCCAAGTGCCTCGTATCTTAGCCACCACCGAATGTGGTCTACAGGCACGGATTGCACATTTCTGATATAAACGAGCGGCTATTTACTCGGTCTCGGCTGCGCTTTGTATCCCTGCATAGACGCATCGCTCGCGTGAATACACGACTAGTAACTGTCCGAATGTCTGGAAAGGAAAGGAGAACGGAGGTGGGGGGTAGATAAGAGGGGGATTCACGCAGGCTAGACTCAGGCATGGATAGAGTTAGGGGTTAAATCTACTCGCCCCCTACCCTTGACCTCGAGGTCGCGCTCGTCTCTCTGTCTCGCTCGTCCGCGTATAGCATAGCAGTCCGCTCCACCCCAGATGTTTAACCCCCTCATCCCCTGCGCGCGAGCGTTTTCAGCTCTCTGCGTTAAATCAGTCACGCGAGCACGACTCTCTAGGATCCCCCCCCCTCCCGCATCGTCGTTGCTTTTCTTTTCCTACTTTAATATGTATACAAATATATAAATATAAAAAATTCGTGCGCTCACGTATTCTTGAGAGTATCGCTCACAACGGGCTCTCTCTATTTCTCTTCGCTTTGTATATCCGACTCCGAGTCTAACTCTCGCTTTTCCGTGAGAAAAGGGCTGTGTATATAGTGTAACGAAATTACCAACGTATATTTCTTGTGTACGTATACATTCGATGCTCTGTACTATAGGCTGAGAGAAAGAGAGAGAAAGAAAGGATAAGATGCGACGCAAGGACGCGACTGTACGAGAAAGGACGACGAAAAAAAGGGAGGCTGGCTGTGGTGGTTGCGGGGCTAGCAGCAGCAGCAGCAGCAGCAGTGCGAAATCCGTATACGATCAGGAAGTGTCTGAAGACGAAGCGGAGAGAAGGGAGCAATATATATACGTAGGAGAAAGAGAGAGAGAGAGAGAAAGCCAAAGAGCTTTCCGTGAAAATGCTTACATATAACTTTGATAGAAGCATTCCGAGCCAGCCAAGTTACAGACTCTGCGTCTGAACTGCCAGCCTACAAGTACGTACATTTGCCGTATAGTTTAGAACCTATTCGCAATATACAAATGTAATTTGTATAATGTACAAATGTACACCGATCGTCGTCGTGCATAATCCGCCCATTATTGCTGGGTATTATTATGATAATAATAATAATAAATAAATTCCTCGTCCCGCATTCGGCAAGTAGACTCCGATTCCATTTTGCCAATTCATACGTTTGACGTTATTCCAAAGTTATTCTACCGAGTATCATAGCTTTCATAAGCCAGTCAGGTGACCGGTTTTGGTACCTCTAGGCCTAGAAATATCTAGCCGACATATTGAAAATTGGCTTGTTTTTGTCGATTTTTATCTCAATTATTTTCAAGATATTAAACACGTTTGGAATGACTTGAAAATAACAACTTAATTTTTTCAAAATTTAGACCAGTTTTCAAGAACTCAAAATACGATAACGCCACTTTGGGTCTCCGACACTAGGTGGCGAATACCTTTATGTGTAAATCTGCAAGTAGGAAAGTTAAAATAATTGTATAAATCCAGATATCACTTGTTCGAGTCCAATATCTCTTGTTAATTTGGGCTTTTTAGTACGCAGTTGACTATTGCCGGAGGATCATCATTCAAAGAATTTTCCGTTTAAAAGAAGATCCCGCCGTTTAAAAGCCTTACCTACCATTCATGCCTACAGTCAGGGTATCGTCGCAGAAGAAGCTAGTTGAACCCCTTTACCCGTTGAAGAACACTGGGCCTCAGTTGAATTATATCAAGGTCTTAGGCCACCGACGGAAATAGCTCGGTACAGCTTGTTCCAATTTTTAGCAGTGGACCATTAATAAATAACTCTTGATGACAAGCCGCAGCCTCGATTGATTACGGCCTTCGACTCCCTACCTGTCAGGTGCTCTAATAATTACATGAAATAGCTTTGACGAAAGCAGACAATTATTTGATCGGATTATAGATTATACGTCAAAGCGTTGATTTGCACGCCCGTGCGACGCTTGAGAGAGAATTAATATCTAATTATCACCGCGCTTCGCTCGATAGCTATCTGACATCTACGACGCTTCTACTGCTCAGTTGCACCTGCCGGAGTTTGCGAAAGGTATCGAAAACAGAGAAATAAACAGGGGAGGTTGTATAGATTAGGTTTTTATGCGAGGAATAGATAGAGATCATTATTTGCGATAGTAACGCTCGATCTTGAATATTTGATGCAATCGGAATGAAAGTTTCTGATTGATCGAATCATTTTTTCGTAGATAGCGTTACATCTGAATATTCTATAGCTCTATGAATTTCGAAGATCAGTGGCGAAATAAAAAAGAAGAACTATTTGAAGTATTTCTTTTACTAATATATCTCCTCGTAATCTGCAGACGAATAATATGCATCGTAACTTTTATCGTAATTGACTTCTTCTGATATCATATATATCAATAATAGGTAGATGACACAGCTCGTACCTTGATGTCTAGGTCGGTCGCGAATGAGAAAGAAAGCAAGGGCGGCAAAAGTAAAAGATCAAGAATCGAGAACAAAAATAAAAAAGTCGAAAAGCAAAAACAACAACAACAACGCCAACAGACCGTAATAAGAGGCTGTGCTGTCACAATGTACGTGTATATATGTGTGTTGAAATCGTGCGAGCAAAGGCAATCACACAGCCAAAGTTCACGCGCGACTGTGTGTGTGCGTGTACGTGTGCGACTATGCTATGTATGTGTATTATATAGCCCGTTCGAGGCCGACGAACCCGAGGCTCGCGAGCGTCGACGGGGTAGACGACGACGACGACGACGACGTCGAGGCATATGCACCCATACCAACGCGAGAGCGAGACAGACAGACAAGAGAGCAGAGCAAGCACGAGGTGTGGTGGTACTGGTGATGGTGGTGGCGACGGTGGTGGGGTTATGCGCAGGCTACAGTAATCGCGCCCTCGTCGATACGATGGGCTACACACGGCATCTACGTGTACGTGTGTCTGTATGTGGCGAGCACACAGACGATCGTTAGGGTAGATTTTCAAACCTGTGTGTACCGCTGTGTGTAATCTCTGCCTATATATGCTTTATCTCTCTCTCTAGCCTTCTCCCCACCATGGGTATACTCCTTTGCCTCTCTCTCGCTCTATGGTGCCACCACCGCCGACGCTGCTGCAGCTGGTAGCTCGTATATATATACGCGCGCCTCGCGATCGATGCCAGACAGTCCTGCCTATGGCCCTTCTCCTCATTTTCTCATTCTCTCTATCTCGCTTCCTTATAGTGGTAGTAGATCCTTTTTCACCCATACCCACATAAAATATATACCTACGCGCGCGTACAGGCACATTTATACCAGAGTGTACCAGCGTACGTATATTTTTTCCCGTTTCTTTTTTTTTTCGGCCATGGCTCAGCTAGCTCCGCTGTGCGCGCAGCTTCCGCCTTTTGCCACTTCTCGCTCGCCGTTTACTTGTCTATATCGGCGCCCGTACAATTTATCAACGGTTATACGCGTCGCGCATATCTATATACTCCACGAAATGCTCTCCAATTATGAAAAGTGTGCGCTGCTACTCGCTTTGAAAGAGTGACACTCTCATTTTTTCCATTCCTCCGTTATTCTATCTCCGTGGATAAAAAATATAAAGTACAATCGACGGTGGGTTCTCGTTGTTCGATCGTAAACAGAACGAAAACCACGAATTTCATTTGTCGTTCGCATGTGTTTGACTTTCGATCCGTGCTCCGAAACACGTAGTCCTGTTGATCAGCACGAGGAAACTTACATACGTAGAACACGTCGAAGTAAAAGGGTCAAAAAGACGGGTGTATATAGATGTAATGAGTACTGCACACAGCGGCACAACGTTAATGATCGTTAATCGCTCGACCAACATACGCACAGCTCCCCGTGCAAACGATCCGAAGAAGCTACGTATAGCATGTACGAATTTACCAGAGGATATGCTCGCGCGCGCATGACCACATCCCCTCGCTGCGCACATGAGAGAGCTCCTGTCGTACTTTTTGATTGTGTGTCTGTGAGTGCGAGTGTATGTATATGAACGGCTAATAAGGAATACAGCCAAGCCGAAGCCACTTCCGAGTCGTGTATACGCGCATTGGTAGCAAAGGATATGTGCAAGTGTAAGCGCAGCCTCGAGAGTCGCCAATGCGTTCGCCTTATATATTATACATAAAATATAAAAATGCCATCGTCGTCGGTGCGTGCGCGCATTTCCGTGTTTCAGTAAAACTTTTCGTACTTCCTTTTTATATTATTATTTATATGCATCGTATATATGTGTGGATGCGCGTAAAAGCGCTGCGTTCCTCTTTCTCTCTTTCTCCATGTATAATGGACATTTTTGCATCCGTAACGACTACTTGTTGCAAATGTATTTTAATACAGTACCGCATACGAGTATGCGAGGAGTCGCAGCGGTACAAAGTGGAACGGCCTTCCCGCGCGGACGGGGGGAAATTTCACTTTTTTGCATTGCTAAAATACGCTCGGATGCGACGACGTGTCCTTTGTTGCAAATGCACATGCGTTAATACATACGACTTTTACGATCGTGGGCAGAGCCGCACAAAGTATGTGCGCGCTGTTAAAAAAAAAAAAAAATCGACAAAATGCAGCGCATTATGCGGAGCCGCGCTTGGCCTAAAGACGCGGTGATGCAGCGCACTCGGTGCAGTGCCATATTATCCTGGCACACTGAGTGTTTAATACAGATGGGTGTTGTATAAGCTTCAAAAAGGCAGCACAGCACACGTGCGGCAAATGCGTCTCTCGCAGTTCACCCTATTGGCAGTTTCGTGCCCGTTAAATTATCATCGTGATTTTACGCGCTTGCATTCCCGCGTGTTTATATGCTACTACGCCAGTATGAGCCATTCTGCAGCATTGCAGCTTTGATGCAAAACCGCACAAAAAGATCGACGAGCTTCTCTGCCATCGTGCATCAAGTACATCAGGGGCCACAGCGGCTTTACAGATCGGCCTGCAATCTATATAATACTCGTTGCCATGTCGAACGCTTTAATGCCAATGAACTCGTGGCTATGCACATACATAGATACTATGTATATATGAAAATCCTGTGGCCGCACTGGAGCGCTGACCCTTTGCCAAAAAGCTCGCGCCACCTGATCATTATTATTGTATACACCGCAGCATCTGATTTTGAAAATTTGATATTTGCGCAAGCCTTAGAAAATATGCCATACATGGCCAAATTCTGGCACGCTGACGCAAGTGTTGGATACATATCATGGTCCAGCTGCGCCACACACGCGGCTTCGCGTGTAATACTACATAAAGTTCCGAAAGATCCACACCCCCGCTGGGGATTTTCCACGTATTTTTGACGCAGGAATTCAGGAGGACATGGAAAAATACGGATAAATGGAAATTTTGCGAGCACACGTTTTCTGATATTTCTAGTGTGTGGATATATTATTTTCTAAAAAAATGTGTCGGTGTCAAAACGAATCCACTGAAATAACTAATGGGTATTTTGTTGATTTCAAACGTCACACCGAAATTCCGTGTAAAAATCCGACTCGCGCCGTGCAGGGTTTTTACAGCTGTAAATCTATCACATCTATCGCGGTTCTTTTGAACCACGTAATAAAGACGATATTAAAAGTTTAAATTCGTCACATTTCGAGGAAAGCTCGAGAAGACATACATGAGCTCTCTTATCAAAGAGACAAGCTACGTTGATTCGATGAGAAGCTATTGATTCCGAATTACGTTACATTGATGAAAATTACGCCCGTTGAAGCGCGCATCCGGAGCGATTTCACACCCCCCTCGAAATTAGTGTCAGTTCAAGCTCCGTTTAAGATTCGACTTAACTCTCTGTGATCGCGGACTTTGAAGCTCCTTGATGCCATCGATTATTGCACTGCTACTGCTACCGCCACCACCACCACCACCACCACCACCACCACGACTACTGTAAGGATAATAAGCGTCGCAGCGGCAGTTTGCGAGCTGCCACTACTGCATACATATTGCCTGGCATAAATGCTCATTTAACTATGAACGCACACTATAACGTGTACACGTCGAGCTGCTGCTGCTGCTGCGGGATTTGCTACGTTGCCGTCCGTCCGTTCGTACATAACGTGTATGTATATACGTGAGCTTGAGTAGCACACATAATACGAGACACGAGTGATTGATCGGAGCATGTGCCCTACGTACGTACATGCTGCACCGCTTATACGTACGTGCATGTATGTGTTCGTGTGTGTGTGTTGTGTGTGCACGAGCAAAACTCGCGAGCTGCAGCTCTCTCTGTCTTGCAGCAGCGGCCAAGCGCGCGTAACGTTCCCCGGAAGTTGACCCTTTCTCTCTCGTTCGGTACATTACATATTATATAGCACGTGTGTATTCACACATATATACGAGTATAGCAGTAGAGGTGTGCGAAGCCCGCATTGTTTCGGCCGCCAAGGCGTAATATAACGTCAACCCCCTTATATACCGCCGCCGCCGCCGTAGTTGCCGTCGCCGTTGTTGCGCAGCTATATATACGACGACGCACACATACACATAGTATAGGCTAGCTATTACCTCGATGCATTGTGCTTATATATCGGACCGGTAGCACTGCTGCAGTGCGCTGCATGAATTGCAACCGGCTCCTGTGTGTAAGCACTGCATACGACCGATACCGCGAGTACGCCTAAACTTCCAGACGTATATAACATGAATCGTACCGAACGCCAATATCGCATCTAATTAATGCACCTACAGTTATGAAAAATTATAAATCATCTTTTCGATATTTACATGAATCGATGTACAGATCGATAAAAATATTTATAACATGTTGAAAATTCTTCGATATAAATTTAACGAGTTGACTCTTTACAAAAAATGTACCTTACTTTCTTTCGCATTTTCGTAAGTTGCAAATCAATTCAAGTCCCATTTGAAACTAGATATAAATGGACCGTGAATGGAATATGAATGGAAAGTCGTTTACGATAAATTTATTATGTTTTTATGGAAAAAACTTTCCACCGATAGAGGAAGATAAATTTTCAAACTATCAATGATGATATTCCCGATAAATCTATAAAATCGCTGTTCTCGATGTACATAGTACCGTTGAAATGCCATTTTTATAAAGCCCAGTCAATTGAATTGATAAATTTCGGTGTGAAGAATTGAAGGGAAGAGTAAGAGCATAATTTTGAGTCGTCACGTCGATATATCGTAACTTCGAAAGCTCTTTTTTATCCTAAAATGTTGGTACTCGGTTTACAAACGTGCAAAAAAACACTAATAAAATTTCGCTCGTTCATGAATTCCTTCTTGTCCACCCTGAAACTTCAAAAGAACAATTTCCCATCGTCTCCACAAAACCTTTGAGACAATTTTTACGCCAAATCATAAGCCTTAAGTTCAGAATGAAAACTGGATTTGCGTACTTGAGCTTTTTATGGTAATATGCAGCTTTTGTCGTGCGCGTATGTGTTCATACTTATACATCGACGGCTTTAAGAATCTTCGATCAAACAACCGCTGCACAGGAATAAACCATATTGTATTTCATATGAAGCGATCATTTTGCCGTACACGTCTCGCTTTGCACTCGAATGATTCCTGCGCTACGAGAGTTCGCGGTTTGATAATTTTTCGTTGTTGAAACCTCCAGATCGATAAAATCGCGAAATTGAACTTTTCGAGAGCAATTTTCGTATAGTATCGCGCTCGATCGATCTCTCTCGAACCTCGCCATTAATTTGCAATTGCATCAGTTTTTCACGCTTTTGTACAGAACCGCATGTAACGATCCCGATTCTCTCTGTCTTTGTGGCAATTTTTTTTCCCATCCTCGCTCTCCCAGTGTGTGGCAACGATTTGCAATATCGTTGAAATCATCGAAAGTTGCGCCTCGCAGCTCGCACCGATAGATTTGAATATAATTACCGCGTCGACATAATGCGCATTGGAAACCATAGACTGACGCTTCGAAATCGAACGGCGCGAAAATAATAACTTGTAAAACGATATGGAGTCTTTAATGCAATAAACTCTACGAAGAGTCGAATCATCGATCGTAAAGGCAGGAATTCGTCGATGTGCGATATAAGGTGACATTATACCGTCGCCGCTAACTCGCGCGCGTCTACCGCTCGTCTTCGACTCTCAATTTATCATGCGCGTATGTGCGTATCATAAAACGCGATATCTCTCTTTCTTTCTCTTCCTTTCTCTCTGCGTATTGTGCGTATACATATATACAGACGCTTTGGCGTGGCTTTGTTTCACGCACACGCGTATTATACATGCAGTAAGCAGAGTCAGATGCCAGAGCTGCTGCTGCTGCTGCGTCAAAGAAAGGTTGAGAGCGCAGAAGGAAAGTCGGTGCATCTAAATATAGCAATGACCGCCGTTGTGCTGCTGCCGCATTCGTCGCTCGACTTCTTCTTTCTCTCTCGTTCTCACTCGTGGCAGCAAGTTTTTATTCATTCGGTGGCTAAGCCAACAGCAGCAGCATGTATATATACTACATAGTGTATAAGTACGTAACATGTGAGAAACACGAGGTCAACGATGATAAAAAAAAAGAAACGAAAAAAAACGAGAGAGGAGATACGTCACTCTCTTCTTTCACTTTTGCTCGTTATATACCGATCGACGACGTGCATCACTACTAGCGCTGTACGTTTTTTTCAAAATTGCATACATTTAATCGACACATTGTGGGCGATGTATTAATTTTCCGTGCGCACTGCTTATAGGCCTGGTATTTCCAAACCGCAAAGTCGATCATTCTCTCCCTCGAGAACAGCGGAGAGCATCATCGACGCGCTTGCGATGCACGTCGAGTCCCATTCGCTGCACGCTCAAGTGCAAGAGCTGATAATTTTATATTTACAGACTCGATATTGTAGTATACGAGCCAGTCATAACACATACAGCTCAGACACATGTCCATGCACGAGAAACGAGATATGTGTCTCGTTGGCATGTTGATGAAGGCGCATCGTCGAGTCGCGAATCCCTTTCTATATGTATCGTTTATTCGTGTGTATAAACCAGCTCGATTTGTGCAGTGCTAAGTACGAGGCTGATGCTATGCTACTTGCGCTGTATAACCTCAATGCGCTCTCGACACATGTGTTCGTCGTACACTTCGATCTGCTCGTTAACCGCCGGCACGAGGCGCTCGAAATCGTTGTAAAATGTTCCTCTTTATTTTTAGCCTTAGACTTTTTTAAATACTCGACGACTCTCGATTCCTCAGCGCGAAAATCGAGTTCTAATCGCCTTGCGAAGGAGAGAGACGGAGCAGCGTGGCTCCGTTCACGATCGTCGCAATATCGTCGAGCCTTCGTTTATGTATGATCCTCTCGTTCATTTGTATTCCATACGAAAGGCCGAGTGTGTATATACCCACTCGCTCCTTCCTTTCTCGTTTGCGCGCCCCCGCGCGTCATCATATACATATAGCCATTTTTCGTCTGGATCTTCCATACTAATTCTCCGTGTCTATAGAGAAACGTGGTTAGAAACTTTGAAAGCGACACTTGGCGGATTCGCACGCGGGGTTTCGTCCTTTCTTTCCTTCTCTCTCTCTCTCTTTCTCTCTCTCTCCTTTTTTTTCTTCGGCCATGTTCCTGAAATATACGTGTCTCTACTGCTGATCGTTTTTCCGCACAGCTCCCAACATAGAGGCTTGTAACTTATATACGCAAGCAAGCAAACGCCATGTCGCAATGCATCATCGCAGCTGGGCTTTTCCAAGTACGAACTTTATGATCAATCGATTGACGTTCGTTGTGATTTTGACTGATGAAACGAGAAAAAATTAACATCAATTACTCGATAACAGATCCCATTTCGTCTGGTCATACCGAAATATTGGAATGATACTACTGTCGAATTATACATTTTCCTTTTTTTATGCTGTAAAGCTTGTAACATCTCCATTAATAATCCAGTCGCAATTTATCAGAGTTAAAATCCAGCTCTCGAAACAATAACTTTGCAATTTTACGATTAACTCGCGATAAAATAACGTGAGCTCGATAAATTCATGTTTTAAGATCATTTTAGAATGTTTTTATGGTCGTTCGGTAAGAGGATTTGGAGCATCACAAAAGTTAGCTATTACACGAGCACCATTTTCTTTGTCCTCGTCCTTTTTCCTCCTTTTCTTCCACGTTTTAAACGATTGCTCGAGCACCAGCAGCAACAGCAAAAAAATACGAGTGTTGAAAATCGTAAGATGTGTATATAAAAAAAACTCGTGTGTGTATGAGTATTCTTCGACAGTGGTGGCGAGAAGAGGCACGGCCATTCGAAGGTCAGCCTGTATATATAAGCTTATACATACGGAGCAAAAAGAAGGAAAAAAGAGCTCGATATATGTGTGAGTGTATATGCGCGCACACACAAAGAGGCTGTCTGCAGCAAACTCGAGAAAAAGAGAGAGAGAAAGAGATGGTTCAAATTAGTCCTCGAACGTGCACGTCGATCTACCGCGGTAGTATATGTGTACCGCCAGTTTGTCCACGAAATAATATAATATGTACCATTTATGTGTGATCGCGTAAGAATTTATGTACACGATCGTACGAATAAAAAATATATAATTCTTACCGCGGCGGTATATGCGTGCGAGCTTTATCCGTAAGGTATCGTTGTTGTAAAATAAAAAAGAGAGAGAAAAAATTAAAAAAGTTCTCCGAATGAAGTGGATGCGTGTGTACATAATAATATTCTCTGAAACTGGCGAAATATACGTCAGAAGCGCAAAAAAAAGGCACAGGCAGTCGTGTGTGCCTTTATATACATGCCAAGACTGTATACGAATATATATAACATATTTATATGTATAAATTTGATAAGTCAAGGCAATCGTTATAAACCGACGTGTAGTCCTCTCTCGAGCCGCGCCGTAGAGTGTAATACCTTTGACTATGCGCGTCGATACACATACACATGACATGGTATGTAGAATGGAGGAAAGAGCAAGCCGCTCTATAACATATACATGCTACACGTGCATTAAAGTGCCAAAGTATAAGGGAGAAAGAAGAGGATGCGTCTTTTGCTCGCGACGATATAGTCTCTCTACTCGGCAGAAGAAGAAGAAGAAGAAGTCGCTCTACGGCGGCCTGCAGTGTATATAACATGCGTTTGTATCTCTCATGTGTGTGTGTTCTTGTGTGTGCGCGCAGACGTCGACTGTCGGAGCTCGACGAGCCGCACAGCCTTGCTAATCGCCACGTGGCGTGCAAACAAATTCCTATTGACTGACGCATTCTTACACTCGTATTCGCATATACACGCAGAGAAAGAGGAAGAGAAAGAGTCGGATATACGAGCGCATGTGTGTGTGTGCGAGCGCGTATATCGAGACGAACACGATCGTTGCCACTGGGCAGCAGCGAGCAAGAAAGCCAATCGACTCTATAATACAAGCGATCCTGCGCGATCGGTTATAATTTTTTACCGTAAAAAAATCAGTGAAATAAGCAGTGTTTGATTTGTAAAATATCTCTCGGTACACGTCGGTTGCAAATTGCTGCAGCGCTGCACTTTACACTGGAACCGTGCTGGCTCGGTTTTTGTCTGTCTTCGTGGATAATAACGGACCGCGCGCGGCCCATTTATATAAATAAAAATATTGAGCGAGAGAGAGCTAAAAGTACAAACTTCAAATGAGCAGAAAACACGCAATCGCACGAAGTAGACAGCAGCAGCAGCAGCAGCAGCCACAGACACACAGCAAAGAAAAAGGAGAGTAAAAAGAGCGCAGGAGCAACGAAAAATCATTAGACAGTTCATAATCGGACTTTTTCAACACAAAAGCGCTTGACGATACACACACCCATATATTGCACTGGGTGCCGGTGTATATAACTCGCGGCACTGCTGCTGCTCTGGCCATATAAATGCGCGCGCCCATCTCGCGCGTTGTCGAAAGCCTCCCTCCATCGTTAGTATAGTTATTTTATGAGTTGCAAGAGAGCGAGCGATAAACAGCTCTCCGCCGAGGATTCCTAGTCTTTAGAAAAGAAAATAAAAAAATAAAAAGAGAGAGAGAGAGAGAGAGAAGGGAACTCGAGGCAGAAGAAGGCACAAACCGCAGGTTCTTTTCTTTCGGCTCGGCCATATATATACTGCTTTTCTCCTGTCTTTCTCTGTCTCTCTCTCTCTTTTACTTCTGGAAATCTGCCCTTTTGCAGCAATTTCCAAAGATTATAATAACAATGCTCTCTGCCGCTGCTGCTGCAAAGGAATGCCAGTCATTCGGTCAACTACTCCTACGTTCCAGGTTCCGAAAGAGAGCAAGAGAGAGAGTCGAACGAGCCGCTGGAATATATGCGTTCAACCTATTCACGCCACCGTATATATACGTACACTTTATGAACTCCGTATTTCTCTCACGCGTTTGTGCGCGTTTTCTGCATACATATAATACGGCACGCGCATATTTATTACGCGTATGAAAATTAACAAAACATAATTTGGCAGTGTGGAATATAATATATCAAGCTGGATATGTTTCCGACTGTTTCGGAGTTGGTATGTAGCGTACATAAAGCTCGTTTTTTTTCGAGCTCTCCGCGCGCGCGGTTTTTTTCTTCTCCCATCTTTTCTTCTTCGTCTTTTTTTTGTGTTAATATAATCAGCGTGTGTATGATGACAGTGAACACGCGAACGCGCCCATAATGAGGACGCATGCTGTTGCCTCGAGAGAGAGAGACAGAGGCCGAGGTGCACACAAGGGAGAGTACCACTACGGCAAATTATATACCATACAGCCCCGCGCGCATACGGTACGCATGTGCCCACCCATTGCTGGCCTGGCTGCGCGCATCTCGCGACTCGAATACATTGTGTTGTCGCACCGGCCGGGATTGCGGCCAGGCCCGCAATTTTCGAGTGCGTTTCCCTGAAAATTTGCCGCAAATCGCCCGTTGACAATGCATGCGTCGACGTATTATATTTTTACGCTGCTTTTGATATAAAAAGGGATTGATAATATAATTGTAAGTAACGCTCGCGCGCATTGAATTATAATAACGCGGGGTGGTCCGCGTTAGCCACGCGCGGAACCGATCGCGGCCTTGTGCCGCATTTGAGACCAAGTCATTTTGTATTGTGTGTATTTAACATTGGCAAAATTTTCAAAAAGCAAAAATTACAGAAACAAAATTGTCCTCGTGATTTACGACAACTGCGACCTTTGCAGACTCGAGTCCCCGACTGAATCTGTGCCCGATCACTTCCCTATATTATACACTTATTAAACGTGACACGATACAAGCCTGTGTGCAAATAGCTTGCTGCCATAAGAGAAGGTGGGGCAGACGGGGCAGTCTGCATTGAATGACAGAAAAAACGTATAATTGACTTAAATTACTTTTTAAAAAATGAAATGATTATATGAGCGTCAAATTATCAACTTTCAGTCGGTAATTCTGTCAAAATAAATAAAATGAGAAAATAATTGATCAAAAACCAAGTCAATCATGTGTAGATTAACTGAGCGTAGTTCACAAATTTTGCAAGATATTCTAAAATAAGCTATATTTTTAAATACTCCTGTGAAATATAATACAATAAAGACAGTTAAAAAACACTTGAATATTAAACGACACTTAATAATTGATTAGATCGACTGACACAGCCAAAATATTTGTCGTATGTGGTCAAACTGGTATGTCTTTGAACAAGTTTAAAACTAATACTTTGTTTTTTTACTGGTATTTTCATTTTCTACTTCATTAGCTGCGATCATTCTCTTCTTTCTTTTTTCATATGTAAGAATTAAGGTAGCATTCTCTAAATTTATTGGTAATATTACCAATAAGCATGAATTCGAGAGTCGCATAAAAAAACAACAAGCTTTTCACGCCATCAGACAAAACAATTTTTTGGGTCATTTGATTTCATTGAGAATTGGTCATATACATCCCAAATATAGAAGTTTATATTTTAAGACAACACACTCTAGTCACTCTCTCGCGTCGTCGCGTACACGACCCTGAATATCACCGCACGCATCATGCGTCGACCCGAAACTGTTACATTATTATACATCGCGAGACTTTATAATGGAAGGTCTGTAGTTGAGATTGCAAAGCCGGCCAGCCTCAACGCAGACGCGTGCGCGAGAATATCCATTCATTATGTGCGAGTAATTTTTTTTTTTGCTCCTCTCGTTTTTTTTTCCTTAATTTTAAAAGTTAACATGTACGCATGATATTGTGTCGTATTCACTTTGCATTAGGCGCCTTCAAAAGAGAAAGGTCGGCGCACAATGTACATTTTGTTGAATACAGGCCGTACAATATTAAAAAGTACGAAAGGAAAAGCTGCGCGCGCGGCACATTGTCACGGCTGCTTGAGCCTTAATGCGCCACCGCGCATACGTACAGCGTTATATGCGGGCCCGTATACATCGTCGGGCGCTTTTATAAAACGATTCGACAGATCCCGAAACATCGCTCTAATTAGCTGCTCTCTTACTTTTGCAGCTAATTTATGCGTGCAAGCCGCGGGGCGACGAGCAGAAAAGCGAAAGTAGCGAAAAATGTTCTACCGCTTGAATTTAGTTAAACATAACGTACAGAGAGAGAAAGAGAAAGAGAGAGAGGCAAAACTTTGTAAATGCTCAACTTGTAAGCTGTGCGCGATCTTAGCGCATCGGTGTGAAGGGCGGAATAAAAAAATCGAGCGTGTTGCCTTTTTATGTGTTAATCAAACAGTATGCACACGTGAACGCGCAAGTACAGAAGCACACGCATGTATGCATCTCTCTACGTGCCTATATAATACGTACTCCTCTCTCTCCCGGCAAAAAAGTACATAAACGCGAACGATTTTATCACATTTTCGATGCGTATACTCACTCGCAGGGTATTTAGTACGTGTGTAATATACTAAGTCATAAATCATTGATGTTACATTTATACACTCTCGTATGTGCACATGTGTGCAATGTAAAAAAAGGGTAAGCAGTCTCAAAATGTGCCGTAATTGAGGAAGTACTTGTCGTCGAAACTTATTGCATTAAAGAGAGAACTTCTGCCTTGCGTTATGTACGTATGGCGGAGCGCCTTTATATTATGCAAATACGATTAGGTACTTAATAGCGAACGAAATGAAAAAATTAATCAAATTTGCACCTGCGCCCATGCGGACAAGAACCAACGATAGCGCATCTACAGACATTTCATTCCGACGAGTTATATACTGCTGTATCGCACGTAGCGAAACGAAATATAATACTCATTGTAAGCTGTTTTTTTCAATCTAATTTTTATATTAAATTCGAGAGGCAAAAAAATACGTCTTGAAAGGTGGCTGAAGAAAAAAAGATGTGTGTCCTTCGAAAAGTGTATAGCTCGGGGATATAATGTAGTCAAGTAGTTAACTATACGTAACGAATCCTTATTAACACACGTGTGTATACGTTTTTTATTTTTGTTTATTTATTTATACCAACAGTTTAGATTTGATATACACTCTGCACCTTCGATTTGTGTATATAAAAGTACATACGTAAAGCGACTTGCCGGAAGTCGTGCGCGTATGTGTCGCGAATGGCAAAACATTTATTAACATAGAACAGAACGAGAGAAAGAGACTGGGGAGAGAGAATGAGATTGTGCAAAAGAAAACACAGTTTTAGCGACTGTAGTTTTCATTGTGAGATACACAGAAATGACGTATTTTGATTATTTCACTACTTCTTTTCTTCGATTAAATTTTAGAAACGAAAAAAATTGTAGATCTGTTCTATTTAAAATATAGCTGTGAATGGATGTGTAATCGATTTTTTTTAAATTCATTTTTTTTTATTTGAAAAGTTTGGAAAAAATTATTGACAAACAAATATTATATAAGTCTTGGTTCATCAGTGGCTCAATGATCATTTCACAGCAAAGAATTGGCAACCGGTAGCTTGTTAACTCCAAAAAATAGCTCTGCATAAGATTATCGCGCGAAATGAAGTTTCATTTCAAAATTGTATATTTTCGGGGATTCCATTCTTTAATGTGGTTTTTGCAAGTAAACATATTTAGTTTTTATTTCATTTTTGACCTGTCAGCTGTTTTCTAGTTTAGCCCACGAATGCACGACATGATAAAAAATTAAAAATATATTAAATTTTACTAACTACGAGTTTAATTTTTGGATACATGCACACCGCTAGTAATCATAAATTTTAAATTTTCAATATCAACAACTATATAATTTTACTCGTTGAGTAATGTATCAAAAATCGAAGCTAAAGTACCGACGAAAATTGAACTACGTTTTCACAAAGAGTTGAATACATTTTTTGTTGTTTGTACTTTTGCAGGAAAAGAGTTCGAACAACAATTACAACGTGTCGTGCATACTCACGCTGCCACCGTACCAAAGGCAGGGCTACGGTCGACTGCTCATCGACTTTAGTAAGTATAATAAATAATAACAATATCCGCGAGTCATTAATTTTCAAGTAGGTATACCGACGTAATAGCGGCTGGAAGGATTACGCGCATTATTGTAATCGTAATGCAGCACCTTGCCCAAATAATTCTGCGCTACGGCTTACGCGCGTGACTGATATAACTTGCGAGCATTATAGGCCGTTACGTGGGTAAAGCACCCGAGTCGTTGGAGCATCACATGCATCAGTATATTTGAACTCAAATTGTTCACGACCAAATCTTCTATCTTGAATCGGATTAATTTGACATAAGATAGGGCAAATCTCATCGGTTTCCGTTGAGCTTGATGAACGTTAACGTAAGTTGAACATTGTTTAAGCGAACGAGTCTCCAAGGATTCTCCGGTGAAATCGGCGCTCTCATTCGATATTTTTTCTCTGTCTTTTTTGTCGGCTTGCTCGTGTGCAAGGCGCGACGACCTTTGGCTCATTAGTCAGCGCGCATGCGTGCGCGTGTGTGTGCACCCATCGCAGACGCATAATAGAACGAAAAACATAAGCATCTTTTCGCACTTTATGTTTAACAAAAAATTACTGCGCACTGCTACACCAAGATAATAACAAAGCACGATGCAGTAACGCTCCCTATCATGCGTCACGTAAAGAAAATAAATCTCTACCAATACATTATCAAAGAATTTCTACTTTAAATTTTGATTATTCCTATTTTTATGTACGAATGTTTTAAAAACCATAAAAACAACAATTTCCGGAAAATTGAAAAAGAAATTATCATTTTAGGATGTTATTTTGTAAAATATTATACAAAATTCTTACGTTTTTCTCAAATCAAAGTTCAAATGCTCCTTTTTCCCGAACACTGGGCAAACACTTCAAAAACTTGAACAAATTTGAGACAATACGTTAAAGTGATTAAATTAAAGTACAGCAGTCCCTCCTTATACGCGGATTTTTTATACGCGGGTTTCGGACTTACGCGGTTTGCTGTTTGAGACATTTCTCCCTTATACGCGCTTTTTGTCCTCTGTATACGCGGATCTAAGTCGAATTCGGAGTTCAATTTTTTTGCAAGACATAACCAATTTTTTTTATTGTTGACATTGAAAAATATTATTGTGCAATAAAATCAAAATCATGGCTCCAAGTGCAAAAAAACCATCAAAACCTAAATCCAGAAAAGTTTTAAACATTGCTGATAAAATTAAAATTTTAAATCTTCTCGACGACGGCGAGAAAGTCGCGGCTGTTGGAAGAAAATTTAATGTTAATGAATCCACAGTTCGAACCATACGAGATAACGCTGCCAATATTCGAAATAGCGCTGCACATTTGGGTAAACATGCTGTACTTACTAAAGTCACTCGGAATCTCAACGTTACAAAAATGGAAGAAATGTTAATGGTGTGGCTTCAAGATCTGTTCCACAAAAGTATTCCTGTCGGTGAACGAGCTATACGAGACGAAGCTCTTGAATTTTATAATTATCTTGAAAACAGCAGCTCAAATCTACGAAGATTTATACAAAGATTATCAAAGAAAAATCAAGCAATCGCGTATAACTGACTTTTTTTCACAATAAAGTATTAAATATACGTTAATTTCATCATTTTTCTGTACATTTTTCCTAAATTTTGAGATTCCTAGGAACGCAACTCCTGAAATCCCATAAGAGCTTGGTTTCAGTATACGCGGTTTCCTCGTACGCGGTGCTTTTTTGGAACGTAACCCCCGCGTATACGGAGGGAATGCTGTATTATGATACTTTTGAAAAATTGCGGTAAAAAAATTGAAAAATGTAGTCAAGCTTGAACTTGATACATTAAATAAACTATTTTTTTTAACCTTCAAACATCTTTGACAAAGTATTTAATTAATTTCTTGTATCAGAGGTCAAGCCTATGAGCCTACGTGCCATTTTGTTAAGTTTACCTTCAAAACCCTTGAAATACTGTTTTCCACGAAAAAATAATGATTTTTCTTTAAAGCCTGCGTATATAGCCCAATCCAGGCCGTTTCGGAAAAAAATTTTTGTAACTCTTCAACTCAAAGGCCGAACAAAAAGTTCAAGGTATTCAAAGGAAAAACTTGTGCTTATGAAGTCCCAAAAGGGACAAGCAAAGGTGTTGATCAAATATGAAATTTATTTGAATGATAGTAAATTCGAGGGAAGATCTTCATTTTCTTTTATGAACAAAAATGAATTTAATAAAAAGGTTTTTTTGTGTATTTATGTCTCCTTTTCCGAATCATAAGTCTTACTTTCTGGTATCCGGGAGTGAGGTTAGCACGCTCTCATCGCAATCACTGCACCAGCACTCGCTGTGCTCGCGCGGTAACCTCACTCCCAGGGGCCAGAAAGAGGCCCGGTAATTATGTGTAAAAATTACCAAGTAAAAACAGATCGTCACTTGCATTCTTTAAAATTTTCACTTGGAAAATAAGCAAAATTTATAACATACATATTAACACAAAACGCAAACAACATTTTTGCTGCTTCTACCACATCTGAATCCATTAAGACTATAACCTAGAAATAAGATTACATTTATTCTTTATTCTGGGCTCTATTTTCGGAATTCAAAAATTCAAAATTAAAAAATTTAACGCATACTGATGTAACCGTCAAAATAACAGTACAAACTGCTGCAAACAATATGAAAAATATTAATGGTCCACTTATATCGCGAATAATATTGAAAAATCTGAAATTCATGCGAATATAAGTTATCAATTTACTACAGCCATTGGTTAGTTGATTAACCATACTTACTCGATACAAATGAGATGCGTTTTAACTAAATTTTCAAGCTGTTCATATATCCATTTGTTTCCTTCGTTTTCAACCAAAATTTTGACTTTGTATTCTTTGTCCATTTTATATAAAATATATCTGTGAAAAAATGATAGATTATAGGAATCTTATTTAACTTCAAGCCATTTTGTTAGCTTTTGTGTACTCTAATATACGAATTTTGCCAATAATGTATGCTACAGCAATACATAGAAAAGAATTCAATGAGCCTATCAATAGACCAAAAATAATTATCGGTGTTGAACATGAATTTTTTATCGTGTCTATTCTAACTTGAAAAGCTTATTCCAAGTATGACTTTTTTTATAATTTCCTCAGTCCAACAAATAAGTTGTTACATTATATATTTTCATTCTAGATTGAATAAGTTACAAGAAAAAAGTTCCATTAACGTCGATTTCTTTATCTAATTAAGTTATAATTTTTGAAAGAAAAGATTTTCATATAATACAAATACGACTTAACAAAAATTTGAAAATAATGAAAATATTTCATGTTAACAGTGCATCCAATAAAATTTCTAATCTTCCTTAATTTTATTATTCAATTAAACGAGATATGAGTTGCATTCTAAAATTATAATAAAATGCTATTTCATTTTCAATATTGTATAAATTTTTGAATATACTACAAATTTTCTCATTTTTTTCTAACGAAAAATCGTTATCTCATCGACCGCCGTCAATTTATTGGCAACGAGTTTTTTCCTCCCAGTATGTTTGTTCTTATGTTTATGCATTATCAGTAATAAAAAAACACGAAAAGGCAGCTAGCCAGATGCGATGTGTAGAAAGAGTACACGAAACATATGGAAATTTGTTGAGAATTCAATTTAGTTTAAAAATGTGCAAGCCAAAATGTCTTATAACTTCTAGATCAAAAACTCTTTTTCGAGCCTCCAGAGCTTCCTCTAAGAGGAAGAAAAAAGCTCTCTAGCTGCCGCACGAATATTGCGAAGATTTTCTACATACTCATCAGTGTACGTATTATACATCTCGATAAACCATAAACGCGTAAATATAACGAAAATAAAAATCGAAGACGAGGAAGAAAATCCACTCGTGATAATAGCGGAGCAGCGCTGGGTTGTTATCGCGCCGCAGGGCCATTAAAAGATTCGCGCGTGAGGTTCGTCGTGCGATATGCAACTGCAGCAGTAGCAGAAACATCAGAGTTTGGTAATTAAACAGAGCTTTTATTTATAGATTGCGGATGTTTCAACGCGTATATATATAGTGATCTTTACTCCTCGAGAAAAGGTACATTACCCCGTATAAGCAGTATTGGCGCGCGCGCGCGCGAACGAGTACCGTATAAAAATCTAATGAATCACATGAAAATAGCTCTCTGCCGAGCTTATACAGAGCCGGAACAATGGAATCTCGGCGTTATTCTCGGTATACGTAGCAGCGGCACTAGGCGCGTCGAGTAGGTATACGCTGTGCTGGCTGGTTGGCGCGCGATCGCGTATATATCTTCGCGTCGTAGATGAAAATCCCGCTGCCACCGCCTGCCGTCGAGATCCGAGAGAGCTTGCACAGAGCCGAGCTAGAGAGAAAGCTTGAGAATCTCTCTCTCTCTATCTATCTCTAGCTCGTTGTAGCATGTCTCGAGTAAGCTCTCGGGGGCCTGGTGCCGAGCTTGCGTACAGCACACGAAAACATACAACGATGTATGTGTGTGTGTGCGAGTCTGTGCGTTTATACGTCGCAAGCTCGCACGAGTACGTGTACGCGTTATCTGCTGCGAGCTATATAGGTGGTAGTAGGAGCAGCAGCAAAGTGCGACGCCCGGCGTCTCGCCGCATCGATCGTTTCGCAGCAGCCCGCCAGCTGTGGTGGTGGTGGTGGTCGTGGCGGCGGCGGCGGCGGCGGTGGTGGTGTTCTGCTGGCACTGGCTGCCTAGGTAGTGGTGGAAAACGTGCAACGTTGCGTTCTTTGCGTTGCTGCTGCTGCTGCTGCTGCTACTCCCGCTGCCGCCGCCGTTAGCACTGCGGCAGTGTTGCTCTCTGCAGAGGCACACGCAGACACACACAAGCGCAGAAAGAGAGAGAGAGACTCCATAGGATCGAGAGGGATGGCGATTATATGACCTCTCGTGAACTCTCTCTTTACTGCTGAGCTGCCGCTGCTACTACCGCTGCTGCCGCCGCTGCTGCTGCTGCTGCTACTCTTGCCAAGATGTCTCTCCCTCTTCTCTCTCTCTCTTTATACATATATCCATGCACCCTTTGTGCTCTCTCTGTGTATACAGAAAGAGAATGAGAGAAAAGTGCATGCCACCTACTGTACCGGATTATAACGCACACACACACACATAGGTTCACAATGAAGAACACAGCGAGGCGATTAGATTAAGGATATGCATATAACATAAAGCCCCGAAGGCTGCATTTACAGTCCTACTTAGACCCGCTTATACACCGACTCGGGCTCGAGAGCCGCGTATATGTAGTTGATAGTTTGATACATCCCCCCTCGCAAGCTCAAGAGCGTCGAGCCGCGAAGATCATCTCGAACTGCAGCACGCGTTGGTGGCTGCGCTACTATGCGTAGTAGTGCGGCTTTTAAAATGTTTCTCGCCTATACTCGCCGCGTATAGCTACCTACTACTCGTATTCGCCTCGCGGAGCTTTTCAAAGACCGCACATGCCTATCGTACTACTACTTCTGCTGCTGCTGCTGCTGTTGCTGCTCGTACCAGGAGGCATCGCGTATCATATATAATTCAGCAGCAGTTGCTCGAGCTCTCTTTCGCCGCACACGACGATGCACATGCTGCCGTCGCTGCCACCGTCGTCGTCGTCGTCGAAAATGTCAATGACCCTTTGACTTTTTTAAGCTCCCGCAGCAGCACAACCTTGAACTTTTGCACACACACACACACACATACACAGAGAATATCGACTAATGGGTAAAGTGTTTCCTACCCAGTTGCGCCATGCGCGCTAGCGGCTCATTTTAATTTGATTGAACTTGCATCTTTTTTTACACTCTCTCTCTCGCGCGCTCCGCACTGCACCCACACTATACTTTTCTCTCGCAGTCATGCTACTACGCACGAGGATTATGAGCGCTTCATTTCTAATTAACAAATTATTTAGCCGTGGCTAACTGTTGAGCGTGTTATATTATGGTACACAGCAGATAGTACAGCGCACCACGTGAAGCTCCGGTGCACTCGGATAAGCGATTATTTCAATTATTTATTCGCGCGCATATCGGTGCGCTGTGCTGCTGCTGCTGTCGATGTGATATCGTTTCGCAAACTCGTCCGTGCGCACGATCGAGCCGATAATTAAATATTTCGCTACGCTTTTGCAGTGGACGTCGCAGATAGTTATCCGACAGAAGCTTTAATTTTTTATTCATTAGAAGCTGGATCGACGATTACCTTATACGTCGTTTTGACTGTTATAATGCCGCGTGAAATACTCTCGATAGCTCCAATTTTAATAATACTGATATATTTCCGGATAATCCTCTCTCTCTCTCTGCAACTTCACAGAGATAGAGAGATGATAATTAACAATCATCATAATCCGAGCCGATGGAAACATACACGCATGCCTGCTGCTGGATATATCGAGGAAGCGCGTCGAACTTATTTCTCTGAAATGTCAGCTTGCAGCAGCTTTAAAATAAGCTCTATTCCCAAGCATATTGTACAGTAGAAATACTATTTATACGCGTACAAGCTCGTACATATATGTGAGCGTGTGTGCCGATGACGTCAGGCAAAGTCCCAAAATGTATGATGCAGACGTACACGCCAACAGCAGCCGCGAAAGAGCAATGTCTCAGGCAGATGACGCGTAAAGCCGGGAGGGATATACGTTGCGCGCAAAACTGTCGTCGTAGTACGTCGTCGCAATCGTCGTCGTAGTCGACGCCGGTGACGCGATATCGTATCGCGTGTTCTGCGCGCATCGTATCATCTTGTGTATAAGGTATATGGTATACACATATATACAGACAAGTTTGAATCCGACGTTCGAAGCGCTCGACTCCTCGAGGCTTCCTCTATATCTGCCTGGAAGGCTTGAAATCGCTCGTCGAGTGTAGCACACACCCACGACTAGGCACATACATCTATACACGATCGTGCCAAGTCTCGATCCGGAAAATTATTCGAGCGAGAGAGAGACTAGAGCCGTTTCTCGCTTTGTTATATTACGGATGACTTTCTATTGTCTACACTTCACTGCGATCACAGGATGTCTATGTGTGTGCGCGCGCGATGGTACATATAGGCATAGCACAGGCAGCAAAGCTCGGTACAAAAGACGACAATCTCTGCGCTGGTGAATGTTTTAATATCTGTCGCAAAAGATATCCTCTCTCTTTATTTCGATTTTTCCAATTCGACGCGGTAAAATCGCGACGTTTTTTTTCTCTCTTTCTCACTCTATAAGACTTATAACGCGGTGCGCAGTATCAAACGAAAAAAATATAAATCTTTGTCCGCCGCGCGCGATTTTTCCTTCATTTCATTTCCATAAATGTATTGATGTATATATATCGCTTATATACAGAGATAGAACGCTAACGAACCTTTTGTGTCCCTTTTGTACTTTTGCCTATATTTTCCATATAATGGACGTTCACCGCGCGCCTGGCCACGAGCGCGAATCGTACACCTTTTCTAAAAGCCGCACGCTTAAAAATATTTTCGAAAAATAAACGAATGTAAAACTGTACCGTGGCGTGAAGGATTATTATCGTTCGTCAAAAAGTCGGGTGCGCCGGCAACGATATAATATCGCGTATGCACAGGCAAACGAACTCGCACCGCGGCTTTTATAAAATTCGAATTTTATCGTTATAACGTCGAAAAAGCAAAAAAAAAAAATTGCTCGAAGTACACAGTGCCAGTGGAATGATCAACAATCGTTGCCAATCGTTTGCCGCACGATGCGAACGTGTATACACAATCATCGCGGAATTGCGATTGCCTCGTCGACGTCGATCCGCGTATGTGCAGTCAGCCAATCTCTATCTCTCGTGGCTATTGTCGCCTATTATACTCGAGTCATTGAAGTGAACATAAAAAAAAAGGAGAAAAAAAAGGGGAAAAAAAATATTACCTAGGCTCGTTGAGCTTTCGGACTAAAAAGTGAATGACGACTGCGAGCTTGCGCGTACTGTATATGCTCGTTGTCAGTACCGGAAGCTCTGTTAATTTCATATAATACGTCACATACTGGAAACGCATACACACAGACACATGGAAGAGATGGCTGAGTAAATCTTGCGCGCAGCATCGCACGCTGAATAGCTATCGATTCTTTTTCCTCTCTCGTCTGTACGTTATACACACATACATACAGTACGAAGCTTCGGGGGTGTGTATGCGTGAGCGCTGCTATATATATATACGTATACGCGCCTATATAGCTTAAAGCTTTGCCTGGCTCGTATATAGCTGCTGCTCTGCGGCCCTCGCGCAATTTGCGAAGCACGTCCCGTTCTGGCGCAGTCTGCAGCGGCTGCTGCTACTGCTGCTGGCTGCCGTGACGGTGTGAGCGGGGGTGGTACAGCGCAGAGCAATACGAAAGTTCGTTGAACTCGACTGAGAGAGACAGAGAGAGACAGAGAAGCGCGGGCCGAGGCTCAGGATCGGTCAGGGGTTGCTACTCTCTCTACTACCACTACTACACTGTGTGACGTATACGTATAAGCGGGTGGCTGGCTGGCTGACGCCGAGTCTCACTCACTCTCTCGAGAGAGAAGAGAAGAGAAGAGAGGAGAAGAGATGCCGAGTAGTAGTACGTAGCAGCGAGCCCACGCACAACAGACAAGCTCGAATGTTTCGTTCGACGCACGGGGCCGTCTTAGTACGGTTATAGAGCACGCGTAATGAGATCTTGACCGACGAGGGTATACTACTTGGGGCTTGGTAGTTTTGCACTCGACGTCTACTCAGCTACGTAAGATTGGGGGATAATTTCGCTTGGCTCTCGACTCCGCAACTACAGCTAGACACAAGCACAACAGTAGCAACAACTACAACAACAACAACAACAACAGCAACTCGTGATCACCGCACTAGACGTATATACGGATCCCATGAAATTTGTTATGTTTTGCGCGTAACGTATATTGTGCTCTGCAGCAGCAGCTCGTCGTCGCGCGTCGAGCTCTATAGTTTCGTGTAATCGAGAACTGCCGCTGTTGTAGCTGTTGCCGCTGTTTCTCTGCTGCACGAGTGCGCGTCCCGCGTGTAATTGAACGATAATACCTGCACTAATCAACATGTCCCAGCTCTCTCTCTCGCTCTCCTCGCGTCCACGTTAAGCTTAGGTTCAATTAGTCACCGAGCGAGAACGAGCTGGCAAATAACCGTTTGTTAACCCCGTGTATATATTGTATGGAGCGCGCAGAGCGAGCTCGCGACGCCGCTGCTCTGCAGCTTCGACGTAATTTCACTCGCGGTTATTTATTGCAAGCTTGCCTCGCTTATATAGCATATATTGTGCATGCAACACGAGCTGCTGCCCTATTCAATTTATGCAGCTCTCGCGTGTGCTATATGAGTACGTACATAGATGTATGTACAGCTTCCCCCCGTCTCTCCTCTTCCTCCTCCATCTCCTTCACCTCCTCTCTTTATGCTGCTACCGCTACTGGTGGTAGTGCAGCACACACACACACACACAGAGCGGTGACATCGCGCCGCGAAGCCATTTGCAGAAATCGATTTTATAAACGCGCCGCGAATGCTATACGTATATATATAATATCGAGTATATGGCGCGAAAAAAAAAATTCATCAACGTTTAAATTAAACGACGCTTTTGTTGTGATCGACGTGCCTCGCAGAGACGCATACGTATACGCATTGAAATCGCGTCAAACGATTGCTGCTGCTGCATCCAGCTATGGCATCGACGTACAGTACGTTAATTGATTTTGGTTCGATTAATAATACGCTGCAGCGCGACATTTGAAATATAACGTCTATATTATTGCAAAACGCCGCGCGAGCATTTGTTCGAAACGAGGCTTTGAAATCTGTTGTATATACATTCGCGAGCTTCGCACGCAGTAGCGTATCAACGCATGCATATCGAATGTGTGCAGCCCGCATAATACACGCGCACGCAATGCGATCGTGCGAAGCTCGCTGCACACTCAGAAGAGAAAGATTCGCCCCGAGGCTCATCGCGCGCGCAAAAAAACCGTGATATATATATTTGTACACACGCAATGCGCGCGATATATTACGTGCTGCCTGCTACCACAATCACGTGTCTAAATTTACAAAGACTCGACGGTGATGAGCACACATATACGAGCGTAGCAGCAGCAATTCGTGAAGCAGATTTGTGTGCCACGCCGAGTGTGTGTGTGTGATATTGTTCGATGTTTAATTTGCCCTCGGCGCAACTGTGCGAGTCGTGCGCAGTCGCGAGTTTCTTTCTTTTATTTTCTTTTTTTCGATTGCTTTGACAGGAATGATTTCCGAGTTCCTGAGCTTCGCTGTCTGATGCATTACACGCGCTTGATCGAGGGAAAAACTAACTTTAATTATAGGTCTACGACGTGGAGCATGTTATTTTTTTTCAAACATTCTGAGTACATGGAAACGATAATGTTTTGCTTTTAATGAAAGTCATATAATTATTCAAATTAATAGTTGATTTCATTAGCAGCAGAAATTTCGACTCAATTATTTATTTATAGTCATGGATCCTTTCAACAGTAACAATAACTTCATTTCAAGCGCAGTTTGGCTTACCGAAACACAAATCATGCTTTAATATTATACTCTGATTTTTGTACCATTACAATGGAAAATGTGCTCAATTATTCAAAAGCTCTTTCATACTTTATTGTAATTAAGCTATCAACGTAAATCCAATTCTGTAATACCAATAAAATATAATCCAGTCGCAGAAAACGTTTCTAAATTAAACGTAAAGCCGTAGTTCTCCTCGTTGAAACGAGTTCATGGTTCTCATGACATTACGTCAAGAACGTTCTTTTAAGCTCGCACTTTTACACGTTAACTCTCAGGGAAATAAATCATCCTCAACGCGTGTCGGCGAGCCCGAGTAGAATGAAGAATGTCCGATAATTCTTCATACTTTTTAGAACAAAATGAATCGTTGAAATAATGAACAAGAAAGCTCGAGCACATATCCAATATGTGAAACTCATACTTAATTGTGATTTTTTTGTTCTCTGTTTCAGGTTACTTACTCACTAGGGTAGAAAGTAAAATAGGTTCACCGGAAAAGCCGCTATCGGATCTCGGTTTAATTTCATACCGCAGCTATTGGAAAGATGTACTACTTCAATATCTCTGCAATTTCGGCGGGAAGGAAATTTCCATTAAAGGTACGTAAACACAACTAAAAATTTCGCGAATCAACAGCAGCATTTTGCGGCTCAGTGCATCTCAGACGATTCTCGACAATTTTATTTATAATAATTTTTTCGTGTTTTTTCGTTCTTTTTCTCGCAGACATCAGCAAGGAAATGGCGATTGATTCCTCCGACATAGTAAGCACGCTGCAAGCCTTAGGAATGATGAAGTACTGGAAGGGCAAGCACATCATACTTAAGAAGCAGGTACGACGAGCCTCTGACGTCATTAATCTCGTTATCACTTATGTCTTTCATATTCGCTTTTATCCAATTTATCATGTTCCTATTGACTCGCGTAGCAGACCCTTGTACTGCCGCCGCCGCCGCCGCCGCTACCTCTGCATAAGCGCGTACGAGGTGCAGCGACATAATCGCGAATAATCCTTTAGTGCATGTGTATGGAATTTATTTTTACGTGACATCGTTTGCTTCAGTTTTTTTTTCACCCTTACTTAAAATAAAAGTTAGCTCGAGCGGACGTTCGAACGCGAAACATCCGTAAACGAGCGTTAAACACTATGGACGATTAAAATTTCTGTTCCCCAGGACGTGATCGAGGACTACAAAGAGAGGGTAAAGCGTCGTGGCACCACATTGAAGGAAATCGATCCAGAGTGCCTGAAGTGGAGTCCCTTTCAAGCGCAAAAAGCTCCCGCCGCCTCGAGCTGAATTTCTGGACAGCAACGACGACGGTGGTGGTTGATAGCGAAGCCTTAAACGGCCATGACACGAGCAAATTTAATGTGTAACACGTTGATGCTGCTGGCGTGGCCGCTGCGGTTTATTATACATATATACATATACCCACACAATATAATGTAGAAGTCTGATGCGCTGCTGCTTCCTCTGCTTCACCATCGGGCTTTGCTATCGAGCAGGCAGGCAAGCAGGCAGGCGACCCGAATCTTTCGCTTCCAAGCTGCGGCCTCGAAGCTCTCGAAAGCCTGCCATCTCGGAGGGGAAAATCTGTACATTTTTTTTAGATACTTTTTTTCAGAAGTACCTATTTGTATAATGAATACAACAGCGTGCTGCGCGAACGATCACGGAGGTGATTTTTGTACAAAAATGTGGAAAAAACAAAACGAAGATAAAATATTTTTGTCCACTCTCGCGCGGGCGTGGACGAGGATATTGTTGACTGAATAAATGTTCAATGTTGATTTTGAATATGAATAGTGATAATTTTTCATTATGTAAGAAATACGTATTATTCAGAATGTATTTGTGCAAGCTCGTGAAAGAACTTTTGGGTTCATATAAATATTTTTTTATTACTTTTTTGTTTCCGATCTTAAAAAAAAATTGTGTAATAACCAGGACCGTATCCCGGTTCGATCACGTTGTCACGCGACAATGGGGCGCACGTGCTCGAGATCCGCGGTACAAAAAATAAAATAAACTTTGTATCATTTGTATGAATGTAATAGTATTTGCTTTAGGCAGATTAAAAATTGTATATACTCAGTAAATGATATTCAGAATATATATAAATATAAATATATATATATAATATAATATGATGTAAATTTATAAATAAGATTTTATCGCAAATATATAGAAAGTAAATCGAGGTTATCGAACAACAAATAATGAATGTACCGATATTTTTTTATCGTTTCCACGTTCGCTTCTATTATTATTTTTTTAATTTTTTTCTGTAAATCAAAAATCCGTAGAGCAAAACATTTGCAAAATCCATTATATTTGAAATTGCGTTCATGTACTGTTCACCTTTCGTTGTTGAATAGCAATATATTTAGATAGAGCGGACACTTTGTGATGCTCAGCAAAGAACTAGCTACGTACCTCTATAACAATTAAGAAAATGGTCTCATTTGTTTTTATTAGTACAAGTTTATTTTTTACGATTTTAACGAAATACACAATTAATTGTTTCTATATGTAAAAACAACCTGTAAGCTATTTTACATTTGATAAAACTTTTTAACGATATATAGATATGATGAATAGATAGCTGAATTTAAAACAAAATAGAAAATGAATGAGTCGTGGTATGTTGGGTTGTGAATAAATATCAAAAGTAAGTCTGGATATATTAAAAGTAAAAGTGTACATATGTATGTGGATATACAGTTATGGAATGATGTTTTTCAAAATTATCTGCATTATGATTGAATCGAACCTGAATCGATGTATTTTAGTTAAGCGAAATTGAATACTCAAGGGAAAAATTATTTCATGTTTGCCATTATAAAAATTTTTTAAATAATTTTAATATTCTATTTTAGAGTTTCTTTAAAATGTACGTAATTATTACCATTGGTCTGAATATTTATTGGATGTGCGAGATTTTCTTTCATTTCGTTGTAATTGATGTTTTTTATTCTTCTGAACACTAAATTATAAATTTGTAAAACTATTTTATTTTCATGAAACTGTTGAAGTGCAGTACCGTTTATAAAATTTGGAGTTCGACTGTCAATTTATGTAACAAATAATTATTTATATAAATATATATATTTGTGTATCCGTATTATTTATCTGATAAATAAAAGTTTTGTATTATAAATAAAATTGACTAATTACTCGATATAAATATTTTAAAATTTCAATACAATTGAATTAATTGATTAGTTATTTTACCTCAACGAAGCGAGAAGATCATCAAAGCCATTTACCAAGGAAAAAGTGATTGCAATATAATCTCCTTGATGAAAAGTAATAGTTGTTTTTTTTTTAATTCAAAACGGTTGATTTACAGTCCGATGGATAATATTTTATACGATGAGTGAAGCCACTATAAGAAGTTGAACAATATTTTTTGAAATTCGAGTTGAATAAACAACAACACGATCGAGTGTACAGCTAATATTTCTGAACAAACATCGATTTCACAATAACAAGTATCAAACACGAGGGTATTTCTATTAAAATAGTTACCAATTTTTCATCAAATTTAGAAAAAAAATTAAGTTAATAGCTCTTTTATCATTTTTCCAATAATAATTTCAAACTTAGAAAAAAGGTATCATGCTACGCAGTAATAAATGTAACTTCAAAAGTAAAATCATTTCACTTTCTAAGTAAAATACCCTCTCCTAGGATTATTGGCTGTCAAAAGAAGCCGAGAGAAACGAATTTCCATAAGTTCCCGTAGAGAACCTATAGAGATGAAACCTGCAGCGAATTTCCAATTTTCTTCTAACAAGTTCCTTATTCTTAAAAAATTGATAATTACAATTCAAATGAAATTTACCATAAACCAAAAAGATTATTCTTGTTTGCGCAAATGGCGCCGAGGAATCTCGAATTTTCTGTTAAAAATTAACTATTAGCAAGTGATCCAACGCGTTGCTCGCTCATGTTAAAATGTTAAACCCCTTTTTTTTCTTTCTTCCATTTTTTTTATTATTTTCGTTTTTCGAACAAGCACTACAACAATTTGCTGGTCTCGTGCACTAGAGCTAAGAGAAGAGTAATTGCGTTTTATGAACTATGTGAAAGCTGCCACTGTGTATGCGGACGGCTCGTCTCTCCTTCTCTGTGGAGTGATATCACGTATGTTTTACTGCTACTCACCCTGCGGCTTTTTTCATTCCCTCTTTCTCCTCCTCTGTTTTATGCACCTTTATGGTTGAGTCACCGTTGCCACGTGACCCCAAAGAGTAATGTCGTTATCTCGTTAGGTCGCTGCTGCTTCTCGGACGTCAGAATTGCAAACGATATTGCAGATTATACTTACTCCCTCGTTATTTCGCACCATGACTCGTTCCTGCATTTTTCTTTCTTTCGCTGTCAGATATTAGTTGAATGGAAACTATATGCATAACTATTAAGACTAATTGTATCTTTAGATACGATCAAATTTCATTTTTTATTTAATCCAGCAACAATGAGCGCAACGTTCTCTGGAATTTAAAAACTCGCGCTCAACGCATCGCACGCCATCTACTTAAATCGAGCGATCTATTGGAATACGGTTATTTCTATGACACAATCAAGCCATCTCTTTTTGAAGAGTAAAAAAATAGAAACGTATTTTGTTAAAATAACGACGCGACTATACTATCTCCTACGATATATTTATATCGGAATAGTTTTAATGACATTCGAGTGCCTAGTCAGGTCGCATGTACACTATATGGCGTACGAACCGAGAAATCACCTCACATTATATATATACGAGTAGTGTGTTCATATCAGTTGCTGGTTAAGAGCTTAAGTCTGAGCAAGTGTTTAAAAGTTAGTGAATTCTAAATACGGCGTGGTTAGTCATTCGAGGTGTTTAACCTCAAAATATTTCATCAGTGCAAATCGTACAAATTTACGGAGATTACTTTGATCAAGCGAGAAATGGAAGGCAGCGAAGGAACAGTTAGGTATGCCATTTTTTCTTCATACCGTGTTATTTTTTTAAGCCATCACTTCATAAAACTTAATTATTCTCCAGGTTAAAGAAAGAATCGAACAATGTAAACGACGATTATATTTTCGATCTGATGGACTCTGGCGAAGCTAAAAACTTTGATACATTCCCGGTCTATAAATCAATAGTGAGTTCAATCATTCAAGTATAATTAGTTTTTTCACTATCCGAAACTGCAACGTCATTTCAATTTTAGGCAAATCACAGAAATGAAGTTATGACGTTACAAGAAAAGTTAGACAAAAAAATATTCATCGATTTCGAGTGTAAAGATTTTAAACCTGAACTGAATTCCTTATCGACAACCAATTACAAAACCGAGTCGAGAACCCATCTACCTATTGTGAAGATAGAAAACCGAATTCAGGCTAGTTACTTGGAAGAAAAAAGTCTAATGATTTTAATAAGAAAAGATTTCGATTATCACAATAATTGTTACTTTCAAGAAAAACCCGGATTTATGCTTAACGAATTGGAAGAGATTTGTCACGCATTGGTTCGACAAAAAAAGAACCTACAATATCATGTAAATATCGTACACAATTGTAGAAAACCCTTCCAGTGTGAAATTTGTCACAAATCATTTAGACAAAATAGTTACCTCAAGCAGCACGTAAGCGTGGTACACAATAAGAGCAAACCTTTTGAATGTGATATTTGTCACAAATCATTTGGCCGCAAGTGCGACCTTAAAGTTCACATAATTACGATACACAATCTTAGTAAACTCTTTGAATGTGACATTTGCCATAAATCATTTGGACAAAAACAACACCTCAAAACTCACTTGAATACAGTCCATGTTCGTAGCAAACCCTTTGAATGTGATATTTGTCGCAATTCATTTGGACGAAAAGGTGACCTCAAACGTCACATCAATGGAGTACATGATCGGAGTAAACCCTTTGAATGTGAGATTTGTCACAAATCATTTGGATACCAGCATCATCTTAAAAGGCACCAGCTGACGGTACATAATCGTAGCAAACCCTTTGAATGTGAGATTTGTCACAAATCATTTAGACAAAAAGTCAACCTCACAAGTCACAGCAACGTAGTACATTATCGTAACAAACCCTTCGAGTGTGAAATTTGTCACAAATCATTTGGACGAAAAGTCAACCTCACAAGTCACAGCAACGTAGTACATTATCGTAACAAACCCTTTGAGTGCGATATTTGTCGCAAATCATTTGGATATCGGAATGTACTCAAAAATCACATAAACACAGTACACGATCGAAGCAAACCCTTTGATTGTGAAATTTGTCAAAAATCATTTGGACAGAAAATTAACCTCAATCAACTCATAATTGCAGTACATAACCGGAGTAAACCTTTTGAATGTGAGATATGTCATAAATCATTTGGACGAAAAGAACATCTTAAAACTCATATTAATACTGTACATGATAGTATCAAGCCCTTCATATGAGAGATTTGTCATAAATCATTTGGATACAAGGGTTATTTCAAGAGCCACATTAATGTAGTACATGATCATAGGAAACCCTTGGATTGTGAGATTTGTCATAAAAAATTTGGACAAAAATGTAACCTGAATACTCACATAAATGTAGTACATATGATTAAAAAATCCTTTGAATGTGAGATTTTTCACAAATAATTTAGACTAAAATATTAAACTTGTGGCTCACACAGCGAAGGTACATGTTCGGAGAAAATCATTAAAATGTGATATCTTACAAATCATATGGACAATAATGCCATCTCATAAATCCCTCCAACGCAGTACATGATCATAGGAAACCCTTCAAGTGTAATATTTGTCATCATTCTAATGGAGATAAGTCAATCTTAATAAGAAACATTAAGGGATTACATAATCGTAGCAAATCCCAGAGGCGTGGGATTTGTTTCGAGGTATAATTCGGGCTTGAAGTACTTATATTTTCACATGTTAATACTATGAACAATAAATTATTTAAAACTGATACTACTTTATTAAGTTTCTCTTTCAAGTGTCGCTGATAAGCCAATTTTTCAATATTCCTATTATAACTTATCACCTTTTCTCAAGTACTCACTTATTGTTAAAAATGTATCATAGTAATTGGGATTTTCTTCAGTGTCCAACGCGGTATTCATAAATTTCTTATAATAAAAAAATATATTATTTAATATTCAATCTCTAAAATACAATCATCTTTCGATATAAAAATAAGATGCATTATAATTTGTAAATAGTATTACATACCTGAGTATATTCATCCCAATGAAATAAAAGAGTCAAGCGAAGGATTTTACTTTTTTCGCTCTGAATGGCCTGAATTATTAAATGCAGGATAAGTTTCCTTCTTAAATTTCAAGCTTTTTTCGGTTGACTCGAACATTTCTGTAATATCCATAGATAAGTTGTAGATCTGTAGATTGTTTGCAATCGCTTTTCACTTTCAAAATACCGAAATAGATTTTTTTACAAATGTTTAAGTTATTTATTGTGTAATCGTAAAGTTTTTCTACACATTCAACCCACACTTTTAGGCCCAGATTCCGAATGAATAATCAATTCGTCGTCAATAAAACCCGTCCGTTTGATTATATAGATAATCAATTTTAAATGACGTTCAAAATCTCCTTGTTACCCTTTTTTCCAGTGATCAACACATCGAAGAAGAAAATCAGTCGAAGAGGCAAATTCATATGAATTGCGCTCCAGCAGGCGCCGGGTTTCTAATTACACCAGAGCACCTGATGAAGTACAATTAACATGTAGCCTCCGTTTCTGCCCTAGGAGCCTATTGTGAATTAATTGTAGATATCGATGCTTCTGCTGACAATTATACACACAAAAATGTGGTTATTTGGTACTTAATGAGAAAAACTTGAATAAACGAAACTCCGTGACAGATGAGTGTCCAGTCGCAGCGCGCGCTACTTCAGGTACCTGACTAATTAAATGTACAGTCTTAAGTACCGGAGTAACGCGAGTTGCAAACTGGTGCGGAAGATTTCTTGACATTACGACTGATTGGTAATTGTTTCTTGAAACTTGATGCTGGAATTCTTCGTTCAAGACCTGAAACATCAACATTTTAAATGATTGGAATGATAAGCTATTTTACTTAATTATTATCCGTAAAAATAAAGAAACGATATTCAATATTAATTGGCAATCAATTTTACCTTCAAACCACCCAAGCTCTTCGTGACTCTAAATCTTTCAAAGTGAGACTGATTACTGTTCCGTTTTGGTGCGGAAATATTTAAATAAAATGAATATGACTCCCCCCCTTAACACATATTAGCGAGATAAAAAGTTAATTTACTGTAATATGCCGTTAATTTATCAAGGATATAACATTAAAAATTTATCTTCGCAGACTAAAATGATAAATCATTTTCAAAGCTGCAACGACTTTTTAAAGAGACGGACTGTCTGGAGATAATCGGGTTCGCTCCGTTAGTATCGGCTGTCGGCTGCGAATGCGCGAAACATGATTTCACCGGGACAGATGCGCACGGTGCCCTTATACAAAGCAGACGTCAGATGAAACGGCGATAAGACTTAATCCAGATTTTAAAAAAATGCATGCTCTAATATGATTGCTATCGATGAGTTGCATCACGATAATGAAATAAAATGTACAGATATAAAGCCTCAATTATGTTGCTCTTTAATTTCAGAGGGCTGTACTTTGAAAAGTCAATAATATAAATGCAATGTAATTCAATCTTTTACTCGACTTTGTAGCGAATTCGTTCAATGGGAAAAATTTGGCAAATCAAAGATCAAATTAACCTTTATATAGCACGGCAAAGGAAGAACGAGGAACAAGTAAAATTGGCAAAAAATCAGAATGCAGAGCACGCCGGGGCTTTATTATAGATATATTTATCGCTCGTCGCACTGCAGCAAAATGAGAGTAGACGCAGCAGCAGCAGCAGCATCCGACAACGATGTTGTCTCTCTTTCTCTGGAAAAGAGCTCACAGAGATACTGTGTGCACGATGGTCTGGTAAGATAAAAAGTGCCAGCGCTGCTTGCCAAATACACGTACTCGCACACACAGACACGAAGGAGCGAAAAAGTCTGCAGTGAAAAAAGCGTAGCTGGCAGAGAGAGACAGAGACGATAAGACGTGACTGCTGCAGTATCACTGCAGCGTGTTAAGCCTTATACGTATATTTAATGAAACTCAAGTATACATAGGTATATAAATAATATATAAAACGAGTGAGTGGGTCGTTTTACGCGAGACAAGTCACTTAGCTTTGGTATCTTAATAGCGCATATATGAATTCAAGTATTCCGTCACGAGTAAGCCCGAGCGCGGGGCTCCGCTAACCAAACGTCATTCGATTGACGACGATCGTGCGCCGTCGTTGAGCGCACGCTTTTGTAGAAATAAAATATCGAATTTCTAAAACGACTACATAACAAAGGAGAGAGAAGGAGTCGAGCTTACGCGTCGATATAATATTCGGACACGTTGTTATAAGAGGGGGAGAAAGATATACATGTATATATTCTTTATATATTCGATCTTTACAGAAGTGTATAGTGTCGTGAGCACCAAAAAATAAGAGCTAGATCCAAGGCTGGTGCGGAGATGGAGCAAATTGTGTGCGTGTGTGCATGTGCGTTTAGGGAGAGAAAAGTACAAGCGGAGCATTCATGCTGTGGCTCGGTTGCTTCGCTGCTCCTAGGTGAAATGGCTATATAGGAACTAAGAGAGAGAGACGGAGAGAAACTCGAAAAAAGGAATGAGAACGAAGCTAGACGGTATATATAGTATAGAGGCATGCAGCAGCACACACACACACACACCGATGTCCGATTGTTCTCCGATCTCACGATTTTCAAGGACGTAGTCTGCAAAACCGGCTCCAAGGCCAGACGTGCCACTCCATTTCTTCATCTCGTCGTCGTCGTCCTTTGCATTCTCTATGCGTGCCTGTGTATATAGCACCCAATATAGACTACTACCACTACTTGCAATGGGCAAACCGCATACTGAGTATTTTAACCCCAGTGTCTCGATCTATATCTGTGTGCTGTATGTGTGTGTGTATTATGCGTGCGAGCGCATATGTAGGGTGGGAAATTAAAGCGGTATTTATACGAGAGAGAAATAGAAGGGGGCGGCGCGACTAGACAGACGACGACGAGGACGATGAGCGATAAAAGGAGAGGAGAATTGCCAGACGTATTAGGATGAAACCAAGTGCTGCTGCTGTTCCTGCTGCTAAGTAAGTAAACCGTATACACGCGCGCGTACATTTGCTATTATGAACGAGCTCGTATACAGGCTTTAAACGACTGCGCACCGAGGCGAATGGCCAAAGATGAACGTACAAAAAAATAAGGAAAGGGAAAATAAAATCTAGTACGATTACGACGATGTCATGCGCGACGGTGAACTCGAGCGCAGAATTATAAGGCGTACAGGTAAGACGGTCGCCAAAACCGCCACCATTATATCCTCGATTGATTATTACTGCAACCGTGTAGTATCTCTCTGTCTTTCTCTTTATTGAGATCTCGCTCTGCAGTCGAGCGTGGGCTCGAGTTGTGAAATACGAACTCGACACGAGAGTATGAAAAAAATGTATATGAAAAATAAATAAATAAATAAAGCCGAGAGTCGACGGCTATCTGGTGAAAAACCGGCGTGTGCACCGATATTTAACGCCTCTCGCGCACCACGCGATTTCCGCTCACTTTGCACTGCACTATGTTCACTATACTAATAACGTATATGTAACGTATCGACGACGACAAGAGTACGTCTCGAGGCGTACGATCGCTCACGGGGATAAATGATTGATACGCTCGTTTTTTGTTTGTCTCTTTCTCCCGCAGTAGCCGAGATAGTATCTGCTATTACTACTACTACTACTATTACCGATCAATTCCGTCACGAGCGAGCGAAGAAAAGAAGTATAAACGCTCCAAGCACGAGTATTATTCGTATACTTGTGTTACCGTACAATATACAGCACAGGCCAGGGCCATATCAGAGGACGTGAGCGAGAGAGAAAAAAAGATTAAAGCAGCTGCACGAGGCGAATTAAAAATTATTAATCCCGCTTGCTGCGGGCGCATGCCGGCATCTGCACGCAAAAATCAAGCGTTAATAATCGCAGTGCGCGCGACCGTATAAGTGTGTGTGTACAGTCGCTGGGGACTTTCTCCGATCGAGTGACATTTTGTGCAGTACTTGAATATTATTATTTTTATTTATGGTGGCTTTGATACCGATGAAGCGTGATAAAGTGATTGCTTGCCAGCATATAATAAACACGGGCGATGCTAACGATTTTACCTAACGAAGTCAAATCACGTGAAATCTTACGAAATCAATTCATTCATTTTTTATTCATTTTTTTTTACAAATTTAAAAAAAACCCAAGTGCGTAAGTAAAATTTAAAGGCCATATAATACACCCACGTACCAAAAGGCCAGGATAAAATCAAGCGATAGATCAAGAGCCTTTTAGGATGAAATAAGGCTCGCTTTGCGGACGCAAAAGCGTGTGGTGCGCAATGCCACAGTGTCTTAGCATAGGAAATTACCTTGTGATCGAGTGAGTCGTCGGATAAATAAATTGTCGGTTGTACGACTACCTATAAGTATTGCGAGTGCATATTCTCTTTTTCTTATTCTTGCAACGCAGCCGCACATTGGCAAAACGTGTGTGTGTGCGGCACTATGGGCGCAGAAATTGCAGATGCCAGACGCGCGGTATATACTCGGCCGCCGCGACATTCCTTGGAAAAACCAAGAAAGACAGAGACGGAGAGACTTTTGCATCAGACCTATATATTGCCCGGCTTTATATCGTCCTGCGCTTGACTTTCATGTGCGCTAGCTACATAGCGTATACCGGCCGGCCGGTGCAGTGTATAACATCATAACGACGATTCGAGGAGGCAAAACCTGCTCGAAAGATCATCCCGCCGATAGCCGAGAGAATGTCTGAAAATGCGCGTAAATAGAAATCACAACTTAATTTTTCAGAGCTGCACACGAAGCGAGAAGGGGGAGGACAAGGACAAAAATTAATAACGCATAATTGTGCTTTACAATATTGTAAAATATATACACGTACACGTAACGGCTGTGCAGCGCAGGCCGAGAAGAAGCCGCGCGCGCCGGTAATTGAATGGAATATGGATAAAACGCGATTGTGCCTCTCTTATACGGGCGCGAGAGTATTAATTTTCAATTCCGATGGGAAATCTCAAACGCGTGTGTGCGCAAGAGTGCAAGATCATTAAGGAGTGCAGCGTCAACGACGTCGATCGATGGAAACGCGTCGCGCGCAGAAACTCGTTCTCGAGGTTAAATAGGTAAGTGTCGAATCTGGACTCTCTGCGGCTGGGTAGTCGTGTGCATTCGACTATAAGCTATATAGGAGGTATCTCGCGCGCGCGTCGACTCCTTCGCTCGTCCGCTCGCGCACATATATGTATATGACAGGGGGGTTCGAAGCGTAAGTACGAGAAACAATTATTTAGGAATGTCAAGTACGAGTACCATTCGGAGAGAGTGAGTCTGAATACAATACAAATTATATATCAATTACTTTACGTTGCTTTTTACGATCGCCTCTCTTGCTCTCTTTCGCCAGCAGCAGCTTGTATAAGCACACACACACGTTACACGCACATTTTCAATGTCAAAGTTTGCCATTTATTCGCCTTATTTTCCAAGAGCCATATAGGCTATAATATAGGCGCAAAATGCAGCAGCGCGGGGATTATTTTTCATTTCTCTCGTTTCCTTTGACAGCTGTAAAAATCGCTGTGTGTGTGTGTTACGATCGATCGACGGCTAGTGGTGGTGCGCGTATACATTATACTACTATCGCGCGCGAGTGGTGGTGCGCTTAAAGAGCGTATTATAAGAGAGCAAACCGCAAGCTACCGAGAAAGCCTTGAATAATTTTTCAAGGAATTCGAGCCCTTCTCCTCGCGCTACTCACTCTCATTATTATATATCGCACGCACGCCTGTATATAACCGTTTAAATATCCCGATCTGTCCATGTGTGTACTTGTAATATGTGTAAGAGCGGTCTTGTGATGCGAGCGAGCTGCGAGCCGAGACATACGTATTGAAAATTGCAAACAGTACGCAGCAGCAGCGCAATATTGCACAGACAAAAGAATTTACGTGCACGCATGTATGTGCTGTATGTATGCATGTGTGTGTGTGTGTGTGTGTGCTCGCACACACGTACGCACTATGCAGATAGGGGCGAATGAACTCATTGGCTGTTTGAAATAAAACGTCTCGTCTCTCGCACGGCTCTCTCTCTCTCTCGCATCCCCCCGTGCCCCCCGTACATACGCTCGCGCGACGTTATTCTTCTTTGCTCTTTCTCGCTCTTTCATGCCGTGCATATGTGTATGTACGAGTGTGTGCGTTTCCAAGCACGATATACATTATCGTCGTCGTCGGGCCAGTGCGGCAGAATACACTTTTTTTGCTGCCTTCTTTCTTTCCTTCTTTTTTTCTGAGACAGAGAGCAGCTCGGACACGAAGACGACGAAGACGACGACAGAACGATGACGTTGACCTTGAATCTTGGGTGTCGCAGCGCGCGAGCGCGGCAAAGCTACACATACGACCGATTATTCGTGTCTCCTCTTTGTCAAAGCTCCTTTTTTTTAATATATTGGCACGCCGACGAGAGACCGATTTTTTTTCTTCACGCCTTTTTTTATTGACTTAATTTATTTAAAACTAAGGAGCGATTTCAAACGAGCTGTGGAAATAATTCACGTCACGCTTCGATTACAATAGTTCGAGCGATTGTTCCACTGGAAAAAAGAATTTATCAGTCTTGCGTCTGAATTCACAAATATTAACTGCCGCACACTTGTTCACTTGCACTAACTATACAGCAATCGAAAAGAAAGAACAGAAAGAAGAAGAAGAAGTAAAAAAAAGAATAAAATATCTCGCACTGAATTATAAACCAGATAAAATTAATGAATAATTCACTGGATGAACTTGAGAAAAACTGCACACACACAGCGAACTAATTGACGAAATTGCTCGGCAACGCGGCACACGACGAATAAGAAAAACCAAAAATTGCGGTACTCCAAACTTGTAGTCTCTGTAGTTTCGTTCGTAGTCGCGATCGCGGCCTTTTGGCCCCGCGTGTTCGAGTGCGACTTCAGGCGCGCGCGCGCGCCGAGCGAAAAGAAGAGTATGTGTACTTTTAAAAGATTACATACGAACGAGAGAGAGAAAAAGAGAAAAAAGCAGGAGCCGCGGCAGTAGCTCCAAGACTGTATAGCAGCGAAAGCTTACACATTATATGCTATAGCAGCAGCAGCAGCTAAAGGAGATCGAGGGCGGGAGAGAAAGAGAATGGACGGACGAGGCGGGGCATTGCTTCATGTTAGAATACGTGTATAACACTCGGGTACTGTATAGACTGGGCCTCAAACGGGCAGGAGGGATAGACACACACAGACAGACAAGGAGTGAGAGAAATAGACGGAGGAAGAGAAAGAGAAAGAGAGAGAGAGAGAAGAGATGAAGAGAAAGGGAAAATGGAAAAAGGGGGAGTGTTTCGCTTGCTAACAGATCACCAAATTGCCCAGAGGCGATGACGACGACGACAACTCTCGCATGCAGTGTCGTTGAGACAAGGCAGAGCTTTTTTAGCTTTCAAATGTGTATAACACACCAAACACGCATTTATTTTATCAAACGAATCTATATACACGATATGAACATTAGCCATCTGCCGATTTATATGAAGCCCAATGTGTTTGGCGTGCGGACTTTGTGGGCCCTTTCGAAGAAGTGGTATTTCATTTTTCGAACGGGTTATAAAATATAAAGCACTGCTGCTCTCGAAAAGTTGCTCCTGGGCGCTTTGCATTCGAGAGAGATAAGCAGTCCAGAGTTAAACGGCCTAATACGACGAATTGGCCTTTTATTATGAGCTCTAAAAAAAGACGTCAGTAAGCAAGTCGACGTGCATACATTATTATATACACGGAGTAAGATCCGATAATAGCGATTCATCGATTCGAACTCAACACGGCTGGGGATCGGTAAGTTGTTCGCGACTCGTCGTTTGTTACGTTTATGCATTTCTTGGTATAATAGGCACGCGAACTCATACGACCAGAAGTAGACAATCAATTTTCATTATTATACGTAGGCAAATCGACGGTGCACAGTGCGCCGCGGCGCAAGTAGAAACGTAAATGCATTATGGCGTGCATTTATCGTCGTCACGGCGTCATAAGCACGGACATCAATTATAATCACTTTGTCAAGAGCGTGTATCACAGCTGCTGCCACGTACGATTAACATATTCGCACACAAGTGCAGGCATGCGCGCCCAAGTGCATCGCCCACGAGAGACAGAGACGGAGAGACTTTTCCGCTCCGCACGCGTGCGTTAAATAGCCTCGTGCCATAGGCTAATTCGTCTTATCGCTCGGGCATACGTATGAAAAATCGACGTTACGATATGTTAAACCGACACGTGCACAGCGCGGCTCTATATTAAAACAGATAAACGCGCATGAGCTCGTGTGTGCGAGTTAATAATTTTTATTTACACACGCACAGAGACACAGAGACATTCTGCTGGACGGCGGATGACGCCGATAAAAGTGCGCGAGAGATCGTATATATATTTTTTATATACAGACGCATAAACGACGAATGTGTAACGATCATATTGCAGTAAAAGAGAAAGAGAGGGAGAGAGCTCGGACGCGTTAATTATATATGCGTTCGTGTATATCATAGGCACGCGAAGGAACACGTTCGACACCAGCGGCACTGGGCGTCATTATCGGCAGCAGCAGCAGCTCAAGGTGGGCGGTCTCAGTTAACGAGAAAAATGTCATCGTCTATGAATGCGGCAATGACGTGTGATATCTGTATATATTCGAGCTAGCGCGCGCGTGTTTAGTATTGCGGCAACGGAACTCGCGGCACGCTAGCGCTCTCTATACATACTACGGGGGCGGGCTTGAGCTGTATCACGAAATGAGTGGCTTTCTCTTTTCGTCTCGGATTCCCGGGTATTCTGGGGTTTCGTAAAACGAAATGTCTCATCGCCGTCCATCGTCGAGGCCACTTTTTTTTCGTCTACAGGCTCCAGAGTCGAAAACGAGCCGTCTATGGTGCCACTCGTATTATAGAGGCAAAAAAAAATTGAAGAAGACGAAAAAAACTTTTTAAACACAAAAAGACGTTGAAAAACCGTCGCGCGTGGCAGTACTTTGCATTTATGATAGTTTTCTATAACATGTGCACCATTTTAACTAATTTAAGCGCATATATACACATGTATTTCATGATTTAAATACCTATTGAACGAGAGAGATAAAAATGAACTTTGCTCAGACATCTTTTGGTATCCATTTTGCTCTCATAAAAAACAAATCGATTCGGACTTTTGAATGTCGTACTGAAAATTTATCTTACGAGTGAAAAATTGAACTCAAAGTACCGATATGTCGCCGTGACGCTATAATACGAGCTTGCGAGGAATCCGATTATCCGACGAAGCCGTCGTCGATAAGCCGCGTCGATGAATATCGAACGAAAAAAGCGTCGAATTTTTTTTTCCAAGCGATAAAAAAAAAGAAGTCAGAAGACCATCCTCGGTGTCTGCCGAATAAAAAGCTAATGGCTCGAAAAAGTACTGCTATACGTAAGCCGCTGCTTTGTAGTGGAATGGGCCCCGACGAGACGCACGCACACACACAGACATTTACTCGCTGCGCACCTGGCAGCTGCTGGAACTTTGCGGCGCGCACTGCGCTGCGCCTATAATGTAGTGACCCCGGATCCGACGACCTGGAGACGCCTAAATATGGCTCGATTCTCGAAACTTAAGAGCGTATACGCACGTCCATGTAGGAGAAAAAGAGCTGACTCGGCAGGCACAAAGGCACATATAGGTACGAAGGGGAAAAGAGAGTGAGATGAAAAGATTTCCGTTGGGATCCTGGCGAGTAGATATATATACGACGGTCGTCGCGCGAATCGAAATATTTTTCTCGGCTCTGGCAGCTAGTAGTTAGTTAGCTTGCAGGTATATATACGGGCGGCTGCACAATGGCTCCTTTTCACTCCGTGTATATATAGCAGATCGTTTATTTAATGCAACTTGCCAGACATACCGTGACAAAATTCGCTCGGTTCAATAATGTATTTTCATTGGGCATGTGTGTGCGTGTGCGTGACGTCTCTCGCAGCTTGAAAATTATCCAGATAAAAATAAGAAAAAATCGTTTCGCCACAGCGACTCAATAGTGTCTATAAGTATACGAGTGCTTCTCGAGTTCTCGGCGCTAATCGCCAATATTATACCCGTCACTGGCTAATCGATGCAGTTCTCGCAGGTGTCTACATAATAAAGTATATAAGCCACCTACGAGAATGGATTTTTGCGCGCACACACGTGTTGGACGCATGACGACAAACTGTCGCGTCGAACTTGCTTATTATATTTTATTATGAACGCCCGACGACGATAAGAGCGCGACGACGAGCCGGACTAAATTTATCGATAGCGCGAAGCGAGCAAGAACACGCGCAATATAAATATTTACCAAACATTTGCGTTACATGGAATTCGTGTCTCGGGTTTCGTCGCGCTATAGAAAAAAAACAGCGGAGAAGTAGAAAAGAAAAATCAAAAAGAACAATCATTGAATCGAGCTGAATTACGCGAAAAATTGCAAACATACGAAGTTTGGTTTTGTTGGGCGGATAGCCGAATTTAATGCACGCACGCACATCGAAATCGCGAGGTATTAGATCGACCGTTGGCACGAGTAAACGAAAAATGAAAAAAATTATATCAATTTGCTACTGCAGCAAAGACTCGTGCAGAAAAAGTCTTACAAAGTCCCTCTCTTTTACTCTGTATCTCCACTTCGTGATACGATGCTATATACATTTATCGAAGATTGCTTCCATTCACGGCCATTACGAAATAACAGACCTGAAAATGTACGCGATGTGTATAAAGGCTAACGAAGCGCCTTTATGACGTTTTATAGTTTAAAGGATGTTCATTGCCAAGCGAGTTAAAGAGAGAGAGAGACTCTTCGTACAAACTGTTTCCAGTTCAGTGGCGTAATAGGCACACGTTCGCGTGTCGATACGACGTCTGACTTTTTATATATTTTATATTTATCGTAAGTTTAAAAAAAAAACATTCTTGCCTCTCGTTGTTATTAGAGTTTTAAACAAAATTCTTGATAAAAATTAATTCAGAACGTTTCGAAATAGCGCGTGAAATATCGTGGCTCGACTTCTTTAATGACTCACGACCTCGAGAGTATCTATAATAAATAATACGCCGAAGCCATCGATCGATCGATACCGAGCATCGCGAATAATCATCGACAAATTTTCATTATATACCGTTAAAAAGACTGGATCTTCGCGTTCGTTTACTTTGCAAAAAAAGAAATAGTAAAAAAAAATCTCGTCGATTGTCGCCGAGAGTGCAATCCATGTGTATATAAGAATGTCGATGATATTGATCGCGAACGACGAGTTTCATCGAACGCGTATACGCAGGAGCAGATCTCGCGAATAGTCGGAGTCGGTAGCGCCGCGCGATCGGTATATATAGCGACAGGAAAAAAACTTGACTCGGGCTATACGAGGCACGAATGTAGAAAAAAAATCATCTATACGCATTCGAGCGAAGCGACGACAACTTTCAGCAGTAACAGCTGGTTATATTTTATACAATTAAAACTCGTTGTACTGGAGGATTAGTCGTTACATCACGACTCGAATCTCCTTTTCCCCCTCCCTCTCGCTCTTTCTCTCTTGTTTAGCTATAAAACGCGATAATATGCACATGAGAGCTCGTTTAGACCGAGTCTATACGATAGTTATCTCTGTATCTATAATAAATGCGTCGAAATCCGCTAATCTGTCGATAGACCTTCGCGCCTCTGGTTTGTCACTTATTTATTAACTAAATATACATGCTACGATAGCATATCATATATTTATGGCTAAATTTAATAATTAATTTATGTTTTAATCGAAAACGTTTGTCAATGCCTAAAATAAAACTATACGGAATGTACGAGGGGATAAAAAAAATTTACATTTCTTTCTCTCTCTCTCTTTGCCTGCGTCAATCGGGGATAAAACCCGCGGTGACGCCCTCCCCAAGAAATGTACATCGGTTTATGTGTGCTTATGACTGTACTTGTACATACATATATAGGTATACATAATGAGTAAAGACGTCCATGCAAGCTATATCTATATTCATGCGTACACACACATAAGTTATACAGCTACATATGCGTGTGTAGGTGTTCGTATGAGTAGTCGGCAGAAATTTCCGTTATGTATGCGCAATGCTTTTAGCGAATTATAAGAAGCGAAGATATATATACGTATAGGCTGAGAGAGACTCAGAAAGAGAATAAAAGAAATAGAAATAAAAATGTATATTACGTTAATCAAGTGGCTACATCCGCTCGGTGCTTTTACTTTTATAACGATATCCGCGTACTGCATATAAATGTACGCGTGTCCACGCCCGGTCAGTGGATTTTCCTTTTGATATTCGAGGTCGTTTTTTTGCTGCTGCATTTGATCTTAAAACACTTCGAGAAAGAGATACGTCGCGATTTATGAAAGTACGAGGAAATCAAATGAAACTCGGGCGAGAAAAATAGTATAACGATTCCGATTTGCAGAGAAAAAAAAGATCGACTCGTTGACCGCAATTACGACCGATTTCCGGGCTAAAATCGGTATAGAGAAGCGTGTCGTGTACTGAAAAACGATCGCTCGAGTTGCACGACTAGGCGAGTTAAAAACCAAAGACTACTGAAATACCAATTGCGTAGCGTCATACACAGGCGGCTACGATACGATAAGAATACATATATTCGCAATACCTTTTATACAGTCGGACTCGCGGCCACTAGCACCGAACCACGTGCGTCAGCTCTCTCGTGCGGTTGGAGGTTAGGATTTTTGCACACATACTGCAATGGAAAGGCCAGCAGCTATTTCTCGCTCTTCTCGGTGCTCTCCCTCTCTGTTCTCCTCGTGTGTGCTCGTTGTGCAGTTTCTTCTCGCTCGTTCTAATATTATAAAGACTTGCCTCTCTCGTGACGCTGCTCCATGCCCGTCGTCGTCGTCGTCTCTCCTCTCGTTAGGATTCATCTCGCCAAAGAAGAATGGAGCTTTCTCTCCTCTTCGCTCTCGAGCCATCACCATTATCATTTACTTCTTTTTTACTTTAATTTATTTGTCACTAGTTTTTCGCGTCAAACGTACGATACTCAAAAGCTTGCCCGTTACTTGAATTTCGTTATTCGAACAATATTGAACGTTATAAAACCACTCGACGATTCATTTAAACTTCCTATGCGGACTTGACGATTTCGGGCGTGTCTCTCTACCCGCGTGCGCTCTCAACTTCGATTATCAACGTTACTACTCAACTTATCATTTACTTTTTTTACATACCACTCTTTGTTCACTCGATTGGACTAGCTTTGCTCTTTCTCTCTTGCTGCTTTTATGAAGGATTGTGCAAGTCGCGCCGATCAACGATTGTCACCCACGTAAAGGAGTTCGAAAATGAACTTGCGGCGATTAGGAAGTTGGGCGTCGAATGCCATGTGTGAACACTGCTTATTATAATACAAGAGAAGATTACGGTGACACCCACAGCCACAGAGACAGAGTCAGCGGAATCAGCGGAAATTTAGCCACGATTAAGGCCGCGAAGCCTTGCAAATTGGTCGGTTGCTCTTTTCGGTATCGACGAAAGGAAAAAGAAGACCGGAAGTGAGCGCATGAGCTTCTGCGAGAGAACGAGAGCGAGTGCGGAAAAAATGGCGGATTGTATGAATAAAAGTCACACACACACACGTCGTTAGTGTGGAATTTTTCTTTCTCTCCGTTCTCTCGCAGGCCCCATTTTCATTTAATCGGCAAAGGAAAAAAATAAGAAATCGGGCAAAGAAATCACACGACGAGTATTATTCCGACACGGGTGTAAAAACGGAACTGAGAGGACGAGGAGGAAAAAAAGGAGTCTCGAACAGCGAGGCGAGTACGTTGCGGTGCAAAAATTTCAAGAGAGAGAAAGAAAGAGTCGGAAAGAGAGAGCTGCTAGTCAAGCGAGGAGGAAAAAGATGTATAATATATAAGTGAGTGCAAGAACCAGAGTGTAATTTGCGCTGTCTCTCTCGCGTGCGATATGCGACGTTCGCATCGGGTTAAAGGCGGCGACGAACTGAACGGTTGCCGGTGCGGCTGATCCGGCGAAGCACTGCTCTGCACAGCACGCCGCAGCTCGACGGCGGCGGCAGCGGTGGCAGCCGAGTCTCCTCGCCCGGTATGCCAAACAGTCCGCCGCACTGTGCAGAAAAGAGAGAGAGAACGAGAGATTTGCGCCGGTCTCCCTAGCCGCCGCTGCCGTCGCCGCCGCCACCACTACTACACAGCCGCTGCCGCTGCTATATTGCGAATACTACTATTGCCGGTGACTGCGCTGCGTACGAGGTATAGAGCGTATACTACACAGCGCGGCGCCTCCGATTTTATAGACACGGCGAGCTTACAACGGACTTTGGCACGACGGTGTGCGTATTATTACACGTTTGCGCGGTGCTGCCTCGCGCGATTCGATCGAGCAGGGCCCCCGGCTTTTTCAGCAGCAGCAGCGCATGAGCAGCGAATTCGCGCCGCGCACCGATAGCACTTGAATTTTCACCATTGATGTTCGGTTCAAGAGATGGTTTTTATTTTTTTAATCGAAATATCAAAGTGATCTACTTGACGAGATGAAATCGAGCAAATGGAAATTGATTCGAGACGCGTATTTGAGAAAATGTTTAATTATTTATTGAATTTAAGTACCCGAGTTGTAGTTTTGATTTTACTTAAAAGATGCAAAAAAAAACTTGACTCATACATTTTGTGTAGACAATTATGCAAAAATGATTATTTCTTATCAAATTTTCTTCATTTTTCTGAACACAAACCTTTATTCAATACAGTGTTATACATAGCGTAAACTTTAAACATTTATAATTAGAAATGAAAATAAACACCAACTCCATGTTTTATAATTTGATTTCTAAGAGATCATAATGACGATTTATAATCGAATAAAAGTTTCCTGAATTATTAAATGCAATGCTAATTTTTAATAAAACATCACTTTATAAAAGTATAGGATATAAATTTTCCGTTTTGTAAGCTGTCAGTACCACTTGTAAGACTTAAAAGTATCTGATTAATTTTACTCCTATCTAATAGTCAAATTTTTCTGACATTCCATTTACTCCATATTGAGTCGTCGATTCTACTGGAAGTGCCTCTAAAACGAATCTACTTAGCACCTACCTATAAAAATAGAAAGCCACCAATCGATGGGGCTCATCAAAGCGTCAGCAGCTACATACATTTGAGGACTAAATTTTTAACTCCGCCTTCCTTTTAACGAGCAATAGAAGAAACGATAGTGAAAGTAGATACGTCTAAGCGAGTGTAAGTGGGCTGTGGCCAATAGAAATGGGTCGTCTCAGCGTAGGCCCATAATAGTGCGTCAACGTACGTGTCATTTTGAAAGTCAAGGCTAATACGCGTTAGACATCGAACCTACCGCAATTATGCCATAACTTTACAATTTATTCGTTTAGATATTATTTATAAATAAGATAAGTTGAATTTGTGGTTGTATACTCAATTTGAAACTTGGTGCTTGGCATGTCAGAAATCTGAATAAATCAGGTGATCAGCGCGCTCGACTGTCGAATTCAACTGGTACACGCGATTTTTATATCTTAACCCATTAACGACCAAAATGCTTGATTTTTTTGTTGGTTTTCGCAACGATTTTTTTTGTAGTTTTAGACCTTAAAAAAATTTCGCAGGGACCTATTTCGATGTAAAATTTAATGCCCTTTCAGATTCTATTTCAGATACAAAAATAATGGCCTGAATTGTCTTTGAAAAGAATTATTGGTCACGTGAATTTTAATGGTGGTGTCTTCATTGAAGTAACAAATTAAAGACAAAACTTAAGTAATACATGAGTTTATATACGACGACAGTAACAACAAAACAAATAACAGTTTAAACTTTTTTATTATTCATCAAAAACTTACAGAATGTTCATATAAAAGATTTCTATCACGTCATAGCGCACTTATGCTAGTGTAGAAGTTATATTGGCTTCAAATATCTGAAAAGCCTTATCATATTTCGTGAATTGCTACCATAATTTTTTTTCTCGTATATTTGATGAGGATACTCTTGTTTGAAAATAATTTGCTGCAAATCTCGCTTTCAAGCTACTCCCGGGCATCACAGAATTGAATGTAAGAGTTTACTGAGATCATGTATTGCATTAATGTGACGTTTGAGGTCACATTTTTGTCCAAATTATTCGTGACAAATTTCATACTCGAATGGTGTGCTATGATTGTGTAATCTTTTCATGTGTTTCTTGAGATAACTTTTATCTTTAAATAATTTGTGACAAATATCGCATTCAAAGGATTTGCTGTGATCATGTACTACATTAATGTGACGCTGAAGGTTCTGTTTTTGTCTATATGATTTGTGACAAATTTCACATTCAAAAGATTTGTTACCATCATGTACCGTCCTTATGTGTCTGCGTAGGTTAAATAAGTGTCGAAATGATTTGCGACAAATATCACATTTGAAGAGTTCGCTCCAATTATGTAGTAAATTTATGTGAATTTTCAGTACATTCTGGTATCCAAATGATTTACGACAAATGCCACATTCGTAGGGTTTGCTGCGATTATGTACTGTATTTATGTGAACTGTGAGGTTAGCTTTTCGTCGAAATGATTTCTGACAAATATCACATTCAATGGATTCGCTCCGATTATGTATAACTGTATTTATGTGTGTATCAAGATGGCTCTTGAATGAAAAAGATTTGTGACAAATCTCACACTCGAAAGATGTGTTCCGATTATGTACTGTATTTATATGTTTTTTGACCTGACTATTGTATCCAAATGATTTGTGACAAATTTCACATTCGAAGGGTTTGCTCCGATTATGTACTCCATTTATGTGAACTTTAAGGTACCTTTTTTGTCCAAATGATTTGCGACAAATTTCACACTCGAAGGGTTTGCTACGTTTATTCCGTTTCGATCGGTCATGTACTTGAAATTCACAATTATTATAATAATCAAAACTTTTTTTTATCAAAATTATGAGTCTTTTTTTATTCGAGTACTTTTTCTGAATTTTTTTTTCTACTTTCACAATAAGTGGATAATTCTGATGTTCAGTTCTTCTAATAGTTGTTGATGCAGCTTTCTTTTCAAGTTTAACATATTTGCACTCAAATTCTATGGATATTTTTTCATCTAACTTTTTCTGTAAAGCCGTAGCCGCATTATTGCGGCTTGCCTAAAATTGAAATTTTGTAACTATTTTTTATAGTGGAAAAATAGAACATGATTTAAATTCTTTTAACTCACTGTTGATTTATGAAATGGTAGTGCTTCAAAGTTTTCGACTTGGCAAGAGTCCACTGAATCGAAATTATAATCATCGCTTTCGTCTGGCCAGATATCGTTCGCTTCTTTCTTTATCCTGGCGAATAATTAAACTCGATGACCCGATCGTTTGAAAAATATCATTACATGCATAATAAAAGTCATACCTGACCGTGTTCCCGTTGTTTGCCATCACTTTCATGATTATAATTGTATTTTTATTAATAAAATAATTGAGGAAATATTTAAAGTTAAACGCCTCGAGACCTCGAATTTACTTATTTGTAAACACTTGCTTACTGAGAAAATGGACTCTCTGCTAGCAACTAACCACTGAACGCACTTGTATATTAGCGAGATGTACCCGCGATAGCTCCTTGGCGATACTTTCCTCCCTCTACCGTAGACTTGCCATCCGGATGAATATCGTCATTAAAATTACGATATAAATGCAATGAAAATTTCATTCATGCAGTTGCACACTTTGTTTAAACATACATGTCATATACGGATATAAACCTTCACAAACAGAAAGATTAGCTCTAAACACACTAATTCTGTGAATATTGATATTACACGCGTGATAAGTTCTAGGAGTCATTAGAACTGCAGGTTGTAGTAAATTAACCGCGGCAGACGCGTGGAAAATTGTTTCGATTAAGAATTCGTATGTTAATGCAAGAGTTCATTATTTTTTAGAATCCAGCTTCAGAATTGAGATAACTGCCGTACCTCGAGAGTTATAAGTAATGGTTTTTGCCTAATTCATAAGTATTTTCTCAAGAAAACCCTCAATAATTACTTATGAGATAAATATCAATACACTATTTGACATAGGTTTTTATCTAACCTTTCCCATGCTTTTTTCAAATATTATTCCTTAATTTTGTTAAAATACAAGTGTTTTTATAAAATGAGTTTTTATTGCTTGAAATTCAGTAAGAGTGCTTCGTTTAATTATTTTAACAAGTTTTTCTCATTCTTTATTACGTTAGAGCTACAAAGTACAAATTTGAGTTCACTTTCTCGGGGTAAAATTTGCGAAACTAAGGTTAAAACTAAGATTGATCCCGAAAGAGTCGTTTCTCAGTTCGTATTAACGCGAAGTATATTTTCACACAATATTTAGATTAGCACCATAGATATTTTTTTACAAAAATTCTATTAATTTTGTTCAAAACTTGGACGAATTAGTCTTCTGAAAAAATGCACAAGATTATAAATAGTCATTTTTTATAAAATTTATACAGCCTGTTTAACTTACATTTTAAACCTTCATTGAGTCATAATGTTCGAGTGATGCACCACATCGATATGCATTCTAAGATTATTCTTTTGTGTGATACTCTTGTGAGTCGAGTTGATTTGGAATTGAAAACTTGTCTGATATTTGAATTTCATTCCTCATGTATGGGTGATACCTTGATGCATCGATCGAACATGCCTATTCAGATTGCTCTTTTGATTAAACGTCTTTTTACATAGATCACATGTATGTGTGACGCCATTGTGCTTTGCATTCATGTGAATCTCAATGTGAGCTTTGAGATAGTCTTTTCGTGAAAATGTTTTTCCGCAAGCATCACATGTATAGATGACACCATTGTGCACATAATCAATGTGAACGCGGAGTTGACTTTTATATGTGAATTTCTTTTGACACATATCGCATGGACGAGTGACACCGTTATGCATTCCGTCAGTGTGAGTTTGGAGACTACTTTTTTTAGTAAATGACTTGCCGCATGTATTGCATGTATGTTTAATAACACCATCATGCGTTGATTCAACATGCCTATCACGATCACTTTTTCGTTTAAATAACTTTTCACGTGTATTGCAAGGATGTGTTGAACCGTTAAAAATTTGGATGTTGAGTTTACCGGTATACTTTTTTGTATCTCTTCTCTTCTTATTTTTCTCTTTGACTTCACTGTGTAAATTAGAATCCATTTCTTGTCTCATTCTTTCCTCACTTTCTCTTTTAATTGTGCTTTGAGTTGTATGATTTTCACTGTACATCGTAAGCTCAGGCTTCTCATCTTTACACTCGAATTTAATGTGTACGTCGTCAAGTTCAGTTTCATGATTTTCATTACATTTTTAAAGCGTCTGTAATAAAAATCAAGATATATTAACGTTTATTTAGATAAAAAATGTTTACTATGCAAATTGTATATGATTGTCAATTCTTATTGAATATTCTCTAATGAATCGAATATTTTTAATGTCGGGCTTCTCGACGATTACTTCCCCATCGTCATTTTCTGTTAGCATCGCATCACAAGGTTCTTTTTTTACTCTAAAATAATTACAGTGAGGTTAAGTATTATGCTACATTATTTTTTTATAATTTCATTTATAAATTGAAAAATACCTGACCGCGCAATTAAATAAATCTTCGCAATCCATCTTTCTCGCTTATAGTTTTGCGAATGATTAATCTTTCCATGATTTCAATTAGCTAACTTGAATTTAATTTGATAATATTTATAAATCATTACACGAAAGTTTAGACCAAGTAATGTAAACTGTACTAGTGCAACATTGAGTATTTACATTATTGAATAAACAACATTATTGTTCTCACTAATGAACAATAATCATTTTTCTGTTAATCATGCTAAATTAAATAGAATATTTAAATGAACAAAAATGATATTATTGTAGTACACTTCAATACTTCAATATTTTACGTATCCTGAAAATAATTGTTGATTTCATTCAGATTTACTTGTTATTCAGTAACCAAGTTTATTTTAATGATTTTGTTCGAATTGTCGTACAAATTCGAACAGCCAAGTTTTACGTTTTTCACTTTTATTGCGGACGTTAGGGGTTTTTTAACTGTATTGTAACATAATTTGTCAGCGAATCTTTATAAATAATGTTATATCACGAATAATTGTAAATTTTGAAAAAACGATTTCGAGGAGAAAGGGACTAAAATATTGTATAATCGGTATGCGATCGCAAAACAGACGTCGAGTCCCACGCGCATTATTATTATCATGGCGTAAACGAGGCAATGTCTATAGGTCGCGCGGCTATACCGTATGCTCGTGATATTGTACGTTATTACATGTTTGTGTAGAGGTTTACGCGCGTGGGTATTAATGATATAAGCGCGGCACAGCATTGACAGACATTGACCCGTTACAAATTGCTGCTGCTACTGCTGCTCTCGAGCTCTCTGGGCGTATGATTCATAGCTTTTTGATAAGCCACCGACGTTACGCTATTAGCGGTGCTGCACATTGCAATATTGTATAGTGAGCCGCGTTGTAGATTGCCGTCATATATAAAGCAATGCAAATTCAAAGATTTGGACTCGTTGTTGCATGTATATTGCAATTAATGATTTTCATCTCGTGGACTACGATCGCGAGCTTGACGAAGCTTTCATCGTCGATAATTTCGAATAAAGATCCTCTAAAAGAGATCGCGCAGTGAATGATGAAGTCATGCCCTATTAGTATAATACGATTGGGCGATACATAAATAATTAAAACTAGCACGCGTAATATCGATGATCTCCGCACGCCAGCTGCGGCTCGTGACAAAGAGCTCATTTCATCACACGTGTCGCAAATTAGATAAGCAAAAAAGTTCATTCTCTTTGGAAAAAAATAAATTAGTCAACGAGTAGAGCTATGCCCAAGGTTCGTATCATAAATCCATGTGTGAATTTTATCGCAAGCTTTGCGCGCGCGCATCGTGGGTAAAAGCTTCGATCGCCGACTCTCAATCGCAGCGGAAAATGTGGGATTTTCCCTTCGACAAAAATGAGGAAATGAGTCAGATTTGATTCTATCGATGATCGAGAGCGGAGACGAGCTGAAAATATACGAGAGAGTTTGATACATTGGGCGTGGCGCGCGCTCAGCTGATCATCTCTGTATAAAGTAATAGTAATCTTACCGAATCGCTGAAATACCTGAGAGATCGCGACACATTATCAGCACACGATCCAGCTGTAAAGTACACGCGGTACAGCGGCAACGCCGGCAAGATGACACCCGAGCACTCGGCCGGCACACGTGTTTTTCACGCAGCTTCGCGAACATCATCGGTATCGGGGCTCGCGAGTAATAAGTGTAAAATTTCTGCAACACAGGGATTATTCCGCTACGTGCGTAGGACGTTCGCATGTATAATACGTACACTACACTGCGGCATTGTTCAGCTGCTGCCGAGGAGGAGGAGGTCCTTCACCCCAGCGTCGACGTATAATGCGCGACGATCCGGCGAAAGAGAGCAGTGTAAGGCGCATATGCATGCGGAGGAGAGTCGGAGAGCGTGAGCGGCCGAACAAAAGGACGGCCAGCTGCTGCACCTACTTACTTCTCGATTATTGCACTGGCTGTATCCTTTCGTTCTTCTCTTTCTCTCTCTCTCTCTCTCTCTCTCTCTCTCTCTCTCTCTCTCTCTCTCTCGACAAATTTCTGACAGCTCGGAGTTATTGATCATTACACGCTGCCTTTAACAGAGACTTGCTCGGATACACACTTTTATTAGCGGGCGAAATACTTTACGGCTGATTCTCAGCTCGAACGATTCGCGCGACCGTACTTGATTCTCAGGGCCATCGCGAGCTATTTATGCCTCGATTCTCGGAGACTCGTTGTGGAACGTCAATGCCCCGTGTTGACAATTCCATTGATTTCATTATAATGTAATATTGTACCATTCGGGCGGGGAGATATGAAATCGACTCACGCAAAAAAGCGTATGTACTTGCGCACGCGAACAACGAGGATATCACGTGGACCTAGCGAGCCATCTGCCGAAAGCCAGGGTGACGAATGAACGAGATGATGCGACCTTTGACATGCCCGAGCTTTGCTTGCGATTGGCCATCGATGGAGAATCCTCAACTAGATTTTTTACTCAAGAAATTAAAAGGTCGTGCCTTGTAACGATTAAAACGATGTTTTTTATGAATGAAATTCGGTTTAATTTAGTTTTTGCCCGTATTCGGCAATTCGTACGGAGCGTCTTTCCCGTAAAAAACAATTCGTCAGTGAGCAAACGATTCCAGTCACATGAGTCAATCACCGCTGTCCATTTGGATTTCCTACACACCGCGTGTCTCAGCGGCGACCCCGTTTTTCGAAAAAAGACCTTGACATAGAAAAGCGAGTATTGACCCAAGTTTCATCGTATTTGAAGCACCTTTACGCAAGCGATAACGTTTTTACAATAATTAAAACTGTGATTTTTTTACCTTGAAACAGGCTATTTATTCATCTCTTTTTGTAAAAAAATATTCACAAAAAATACAATTCACATCACATTCCTCAATATAAATGAATCTCTGTTTAAGTAGAGTTAGAATACACTGGTTTCACAAGTTTCTTTTAGAGATCGGGATGGTCATTGATATACATGATTAAATTGTCACTTGATCAACTTGTTGAACATTTATTTATAAATTACCATCGTGTATTAACAAAAAAGGTAAATACAATTAATATTTACAAAAATATTCTAAGTTTCAGACGAAATATGACTCGATAACGGCTTCAAAAAAGTCGTCCCATTTACAATTAACATGAATGCGTATAAAAAATTATTTGACATCGTTTTATCTAAAAAGTTCATAAAAAAGATATGTTCATTTAAACACCGACTTTAAACCTAACTTACCTACTCCCGGGCATCACAGAATTGAATGTACACGAACAAACAACCTTCATTGTTTGCATTTTTTACAATTCATAATAAGACACGTAAATTTCACAATACTTGCGTTTTCATTTATACACGTCATTTTTTTCTTATTCATTAAACTAAGTCTTATTGCAGAGTCATTTTCAAAATACGAAAATACAATTAATTTGTTGAAACTATTTTCCATAAAAATCAAATTCTGTATCCGAAGTTCAAAAAAAATTTGTCTACTATAGCATTCTCAGATTTGAGAAAAATAGCATTATTCTATAAAATTAACAACTGAAATCTGTAAGTTCATTTTCCCTTTTTTTGGCACAGCCAAAATCAGTGCGGGTTTTTGAGTATTTTTCCTTGTTACTTGTGAAATATAATAGTTTAAAATTTCAGTTTTGAAATTTTGGTGCAAACCTAAATGCATAGGTTTATTTTATCAACGGTATAATCTTGCATATTCTCGTAATTCGACAACTACGTTCTTTGGGCTGTCAGCACTGAAACAAAAAAATTTTAGTTAAATCTCGCTCAAACAGGTTTTATTCATATTTTTTGTAACTCACTTTAATACAGCTCTATGAAATTTCAATAGCTGCTCTTGCGTTGCTGTGATGGTACCCCCCGCATTCTCCTTAGGCATTTGAGTAATTGCTTGTTCCAACCAGGAAGCCATCAACTAAAACATTTAACATCATGTTAAAAAATCAGATTTTCATTTTAAAAAGTTTTTAGATAAAGTATAATAATAAAATATTTTTACGTTTTTATTGTGTAAAGTTATCTCGAACAATACTTCAGAAATGTCTGGAAACATGTATGATGATAGTGTGAAAACAGCAGAGTGTATAAGAGTTATGACAAGATTTTGTCCTTTTTCTTGCAAGATTTGCGTGACCAATTGTCTCTTCATGTCAAAATCGGAACGATCTGTACGATTCTGAAATATATGAATATTTCGATTAAAATCTTAATTATATCTTAATTATAAAATCATGAAAAATTGATTGAATGCTTACTTCGTGACTACGTCCACAATGTAATAAATCACAGAAAAATTTCATCACTGAGGAATTAGCTTCTCGATGGTCTAAGCTAACAGATAGTATTGCACAATCTAATATACTATTTATCATAGATGAATGTAAAAATGGAACTGGACATGTTTGCAAAAATCTGGTGCACAATCTGAACAAATCATCTACAGTATCAGGATGATTTTTAAGACCATCAGTTTCTTGAAGAATTGCAAATGTTGGTCCTAGGAAAGCTTCTAGCATTCCAATAAGACCTGATGTATAATCTAATTCTACACCAAAAATATCAACTAATATGGAACCAACATATAAAAAACAACTATGTTGATGTTTGGAATATACTTGAATGATTAATTTCACCATTGGTTCCAGTAAATGTGCACAATACGTGTTCAGACACCTTACCAAAAATCTCAAACAACGACAACATCTTTCCATAATTCTAGCATCACTTTGATATTTTTCACAAGTCTTAACTAACACTGGCCACATCTAGAAAATTGAAAAATTGATTATTTTTAAAATATATTTTTGAATACATTCAAATACCTAAAGGTATGACGATATTATACTAACATCATTTACTCCTCCATGGCAAGGATGGGTGTCTTGATTTTCAACTGGTGGAGATACATTTCTAAAAATAGTTGCTAATCTATCCAACCATAAGATTGGATCAGTTTTTGTATTTCTAACTATCGGAAGATTTTCTTCAATCAAATGGCATAATGGTCTTGCTTGCAACCAACAGAGTTCTTTTAATGGACCATCAACTTCATTATTTCTCAAAGTTGATATTACTTTCGAAATACCTATAAAATATATTTTTTAATTAATAAAAGATACTCATATTTTTTAAAATATTTTCATAAATACCTTTTATTAAACCATTTGCAGCTTCATTACTTATTTCAAAGGTATCCAATAGAGAGGCAATTTGTAATAAACCTTGCACATTAGAAGCCATCTGTGATGGACATGCTGAGCAAATACTTTGTAAAGCAGTTGAAGCTGCACTTCCCAAATCTTTTTGATTTAAACAAGCCAGTAAAAAGTTCAATATTGGTTCTAAGGAAAGGAAGAATTTTTATGAAATTAAATATGAAAGTTATAAGCGCAATATTGAATGCTATATAAGGGATACTTACCCATGGACTGAGGGTGTTTACTGATCCAGTCACACAACTCGCCAAGCAGCAATATGCTTGTGTAACGTACAGCCACATGTGTGTTTTCAGGCAAATTCAATATTGCTTCAACAACTTTTGGAACAACATCATTTTCATCGCTGAAAAAATTATTTCAATTTAAATTGCATACCAAATTTTGTAGAAATATAATAAAATATAATAATATATAATAAAATAAAATAAAATAGACTAAAATAGACGGAAAAATCTTACGGTAAAATATTTTTAGCAACAGCTTGCATCACAAATAAAGCAGATTCTGTCATATCCCACGATGGAGCGATTTGATTTGGTCCATGAGTACTAGTTAATAGAGTAAACATCTGACGAAAACAGTGACTGCTTCCAATTACAAAAACAGTGTCTTTGATTAATTCAGACACTCTAGCTCGAAAATCTGCAAACTGATCACCTTCATCAATCAATCCTAACTGTAAAAATAATCAGAATTAGGATATCTCAAATTCAAATGAGTGTGAAAAATAGTTTCCGCGGAATGCGAAAAACCCAATTGCGATGAATATGAGGAAGCGTACATCGCAGCTCTCTCTGTCATACTTGCCGGAGGGAGAGCGCAAAGCGTGCTTCTCAATAAGAAAATATAACTCCACTATTATAGATATTATATAAAAGTTATCATAATTATTAACATACATGATCTGGTTCCATTTGACAATGCCTACACAAAGCGGTAATTAGCCTTTCAACATGTGGCTTAAAAGTATTTGTCAAATCTACATTGTTCCTTTGATATAGAAGTTCAGAAAGCCCATACCATAAATTAAATGTTATCTGTGCAACCTGAAATAAAAATAAATTATAATTTATAATTTTAATAAATTATAATTGTTCAAAAATGTTAAAATTGTCATACTTCATAGTCATGATGGCTAACACACATCAGAGCAAAGTCTAAACTTTTAATAGCATAATGCTGTTTCCCATTTAAACAGCTATTTATTATTGTGTCTAAGAAAGTTTCACCCAATTCCGTGAAAATCCGACAATAATTGATTGATCTGAAAAATAAGATTCACATTTATGATAAGTATTTGATTGTAATTAAATTATTATAAAGTAATTTAATTACTGTATAACAATACATAACAATACGTACTTATCCATATCTTCATGAGCCACAGATATATGATAAGGCTGTTCTAACTCCAAAATTCGACTGAAGATATCTAATTGAAATTGCTGTAAAGCCATTACAGGTTCTCCAGTAGTTGGATCTCTTTGTACAGATGTATCTTCTTCCAAGATTTGTAAAACAACAGATACGCAATCAGCAGCAGTTTCATGTAACGATGATCCAGACAAATTATTTTTTAAGACTTCAAATGCTATATTTAAAATGCTTCCAAATAACACTGAAGTTAAAGGTATAGCATGTATCATTACCCAGCTTGTAAAACACCTTAAAACTTTGATACATATTTGCACATCTTCAACTTGTACTACACATTCAGTCTAAAAAAAATAAAATTTGTATTAAACAAGCATATTATTTGAGTGTTGATAAAAGGCAAATACTCACCAAAAATAGCATAATAGCATCTCCATTCGAATGGAAATTATGAATTATTTGCTGTCTACGATTTGCTCCTAGCCTGAGAAATCGAGAATTAACTTCTTCAGGTAATACAATCAATATTTCCAAAAGCGGCCATAAACTTTCTGAATTTTCACCAAATTTTTTCAATAGATCCATAACTGGTTCTTGCCATGTTGCCATCTGCAGTATAAAGTCTGCTAATGCCAACGACAACTAAGAAAAAAATTATCTTTCAATTTATTTGTTTACAATTAAATAAGATTTTATAGCAAGATATATGAACAAAAATATTTACCTGAGTTACTATAATGGGATTCGTGTTTTTATTTATCTGTGATATGTGATCCAGCAAAGAATCTCTTAGAGAAACATGAGATGAAGCAGGAAGTTCATGAAATGAAAGTTGAATTTTGGATCTCATTGTTTGAGCCGCAAAATAACAAGATTCTAAATCTCTTTTCTGTAACAACATTTCATCTGCTATCTTCCAAGCATACACCTGAAAAATATGGCATAATTATTTTCAAGTACACAATTTTTTTTTCAACAAAAAACGAAATGTCAGTTATAACTTTCTAAAATGCATCATAACACAACACACAAATTCAAAATAAGAGCAAAACCAAATATAACCTCTTTGCCCAGTTTCAAAACATTAATCTTAAATTGAATGACTTGAACATGATGCAGTAAGCACTTAATACATTAAAAAATAAACAATGGTACACGTGCAAAATAAATTATTGATGAAATACTAACAGATTTTTGAAGCTGATTGAGCCAATGATTCGCCTTTTCTTTTTCAGTGGGGTTAGGGTTTTGATATAACGTCAAAACCGCTTGATAAACAAGATCTAATGTCGGGGGAGAATCCATCCTGTCAACGTTGATTGTCACGACAATTTGGTCCAAGATACACAAAATTAAATAATTTAAAGGAAATGCCGGGGGTGTAATAATCAGTGGTATGCGTTGTTTTGTTTGAAGCCCGGTAAAGTCAGGGGCTGCTCCTTATTGGAAGCGTTGTCGGTTGCTCGTGCAGTGCGGCACTGCCAGTTATTACCACTATAAAATTCGCGTTTATTTTGTGTGTATAAACGGTGAACCGGTGAGCGCGCCGTCCGCTATTCACTGGGCTCCAACGTCGCTGAGGCGACATCTGAATTGTCAATTATCTTGACGGAATCAGAAGCAATGTTTTGAATTGTGAACGCGCTTTTCGAGCGAAATAGGAAAATTTTGAGGTTTGTGGGAAAATAATCAACAAACATCATTAATGGAGAGCTAAAAAAAACAAATCATTCAGGCGGTTCAGATATTTCATTTAGGGTGCATTTACTGTCTTTTTGACGAGTTAAAATTTTGGGTAGTGCCGCCGCACGTGCGTTCGGTGTCTGACTGGCGACTGGCGAGAGTTGACGTTCAACGTGCCGAAGTAGTGTCTTTGTACACGCTGCTGGCCCTTTTCCCGCCATCTTCGTAAAGTGTGAATATTCGAATTTCATGGTAATTTTACGATTTCCCGACGAGGCGACGAACGAGATGTAATATCGTACGTACCGTTATAATGATAAATCGGTTCACGTACTAACTCGTGCGTTTATAATTATGAACTTTTTTTAAATTATTAATTAGAATGATGTCAGAAAATCCATTATTAATATCGAGGAGTAAAAGATTTTCAAGTACTATTTCTACTATTTTTAAAAACGCTTAACTTATTTAAATTGTTTCTATCAAACAAACATCAAACAATATATTTTTTAATAATTTTTTAAAGCAGTAATTTTTAATTTATCATCGTTGCAACTATTTCAGATACCCGGCTGTTCTCGAAAGCATTATTTAAAATTTTCAAGATACCATAAGCTCTCGAAGTAGCCATTCTTATGCCATGCTCTGAAAATAAACGTATAGGACCAAGGTAAGACTCGCTCGACGCTCCCGACGAAGAGTAGCACGATTCTATTTAAATGAGCACATAAGCGTGGGGAGCGTCGCGCTGATATGTGTGAACGAAATAATTACTTTCGATCTAACTTTGCTTTATTCAACTACGATATTTGAAAATAATTTGTACATATTGAAACGTGGGGACACACTTATCCTCTCGCATTTGAATTATCATATTACGCTTTTTTATTCTTTTACTTTTTTTTATAATGCGGTTGTAACATACAATAGTATTTTAACCACAGTATCTCGCCACCCCAACTTTTCACAATTTCGTACTTTTTTCATGATTACGCCTTTCAATGTTTTATAATTCATTCGTCTTAACTTCAATGCATTCCATCGCCAACAGTTAAATTATTAATGCAGCTTCGATTCTTTCGTCAAATTTATTAAAAATTGATTTGATTAAAAAAGAGAATTCAATTGTAACGTGAAGATTAAAAAATCGTGTGTTTAAATGCATTCGAACTTGGTTTTTGTAGATTACTTTCATCAGTCGCCGATAGTATCGTAATTTAGTCGTGTTAGCTTGTTTAGTAAATGTACTGGGTCAGTATGAAGTTTCCGTTAAAATTGTCTTATTTAAAAAAACTGTCATGCATGAATTTTCGAGTATCAAAAATAAAAAAGGTACGTTTACTTTTATGATATTTCAAGAAGCAGAAGTAGTTTGTTGGGCATTTTCTAGCAGACACGTTGAAATGATTTCTAAATAAAAAAATAAAAAAAAAAAAAAAGTAAAAAACCATTTTCAAGTGCATTGTACGCCAACAGGTACAATAAATTAAAAATAATTAATTTAAAAAAAAACTGAAGTCGATAAATCTTAATAGTTTTTAAATAAATTACGTACGTAATTACGCAAGGTTGATATATTTTCGTTACGTATTAAACAAAAAAATTTATCAAGATTTCATTATCTCAAGTTGCTTAAATAAATATATATAAATCGTAGAAATTCTTTATACTGATTTTATAAACCAATGATCTTGTTTTCGAGAAATTTCATTTTAATACATAATTTCATTTGTCTATAACATAGCTGTTATTTTTTTATACATTGCAGTTCGTCAGAAAATATACATAAGTACATTCTAATCGTCTCTCTCGTTTACTGATGAAATAGGTTATACTCAATCACAATTCACAATACTTAAAGGCGTTTTAGATAATTTAAAAATTCATGGTTTGATGATAAAAATTGGTAATTTTTATTCAACTGTAGTGTAATAGTTGGTTTTGCTGCCATAAATTAACACATATTAATGCGTATAAGTTATTTCAATTTTCCTTGACCCTCTGTTGCATTACAATTTCATTTATGAAACAATTGTTGTTCTCTTTCAATCTCTATACATGTCGTGATTATATATTATGCAATGTTCAAAATTTATACACTAATATAATTAAGCGCGAGCACCGCATTTGTAAAATGTATATTGTATTTGTCATACAGATAGCACGCTCATAAAAATTTCGAAGGTTTTTTTTTTGTAAAAATCATCATTTTATTTATTTGATTAACGTGCACCATACATTTTTTATCTGTCGCAAATGCACCGCTCACAACAAATTCGTTGTTCGCGCGTGTGTCAGAATTTCATTATTTTTTTTATTCACACATCAATACATCGATTAGATCGACATTTGTCAGAAAACGGAAAGAGATGATGAGAACGATTTTGAGATAAGTAAGTTAAATTAATAAAATCTGTCACGCGCACTAAGTGAGAGACATTCTTCGAACTACAGTCGCAAAATTGATTTTAAAAAGTAAAAAAATTCATCACCCACTTAAGTCCATTTTACACTATTTAAATACAATAGAACTTTTTCTTACATCTTAAATAATTTTTGATACAAAATTGTCCTGCATCAAGTCAGGTGGCGGCACGTATCAGATTCGTAAAATCCGATTGAGTGTGACAGTTATCGATTACAAATAAATGATACATCCACCATTGATGTACATTAATCTTGACTGTATTACAGGAAACTAATCGAAAAATTATGTTTGGTGTGATACACAATCTGATGTGTATACATGTGTAGATAGACATACAGTTGATGAAGATTATATGCATTGTTGTTTGTTGCCTCTGCCGTTCATACACAAACTAGAACATTCGCGAACATAACAGTCGTCTATAAAGAGGAATACAAAATTACTCAAACTGTAATTGATTTATTCAATAATGAAAAAACTCTAAGGCTTATTAACAGATTCGCAAGATTCTTGAAGATGAAAAGGCGGCGAACTTAGCATTTTCGTTAATCTAACGGCCTAGCAAGTATTTGGTGGAGGCTAGGGAGAGCTGGAGTCAGAATTGCGTAGGCTCCGAGACGGACGAAAAGAAATGGTTTTTTTCCAAGTTGCTGCCGGGGTGTGCTGACAATGATCTGTTGTGTGTGTGTATGATGATTATTTGTTGCGGTGAACGCAGCAAGGAGTGGGTAGAGGCGATACTGATCACTAATGTGTCGGTCCAACGCAATTCTGACGAGGGGACATTTTTGTTGTTCTCTTAACATCTAAAAGTGGCAGAGATAAAGGAGGATTCGTCCGACAGGCGTCGTCAACAACGCTAGTGCGCTACCAAACCACTCAATATGAGAGTATGTATTAATGAGCTCGAGTATGATGCCGACGAACGACGACGGCTACAACGACGAGGGTTGTGGGCACGCCGACGGCCTCCTCCACCTCTTCTTACATAAAGGTGCTCTGCAGCTCCTTTATTATACGTCTTCTTCCTCATCAGCATCATCTTCTTCATCTTCTGCAAATAAATAATAAAAAACATGAGTTAGAGATGAAAAATATGAGAGCTACCATATTTATCGATGTAATGAAATGGGTTTCGACATTTACCTTCATCTAGGTCATCTTCGCCTTCTGGCACATCTTCCTCGTCTTCCTCTTCCTCGCCGTCGATATCTTCGACTTCCTCATCTTCACCTTCAACATCATCATCACCTTCGTCTTCTTCTACGTCATTTTCTCCATCACCATTCTCCTCCTTCTTCTGCTTCTTTGGCTCGTCATTTTTCTCCTGTAAAATGAAAGAAAAACAAGGCTCATTAGTTATGATAATCAAATAAAGAGCAATAGTATTTAGAAGAGAGAAAGTATAACGAAAGTGCTTTTATATCGATTGTCAAACGAGCTTTTGAAAACATACATAGATAAAAGGCGGATGTTTTCCTATGATATTTTCAACAAGCTCGCTCGATTCGATTTACGCGGGTGTAGAAAAATCGAGCGCGTCAGGTCGCATGCGTGCACAAGCGCGCGCGAAAAAAAGAATATGCCTCTCGCTCTGCTTTGAGGCTCGATGTGCAATGACTGGCTTATGCAACAAAGCAATGCGCTGCATGCGGCGAGATACAATTAGCCGAGAGTGTCATGTCTGTTGCGCGCGGCGAGCATGAAAATCCAGGACAAGGGAGCATCGATCGCACCAGTATCAAGGAAAAGGAGTCGGCGTGTATGCGCGCGCGTGATCGTAAAACGCGCGGCGGTGATCGATCATATATTCCGCTCGAAATGCAACAAACACCCCTCGCGCGTTCGATCCCGTGTAACTGCTCTATTCAACGTGTTTTTTTGTGTGCATAAGTGCGCACACGATGTACGACGCTTGAGTTTTACGATAAACGTTACTCGACATTGGTCGGCATTTTTGCTCTCCGCGACGACGATAATGCCGCTGCCGACGCGTCGAAGAGAGAAAGGAGTCAAAGGGGTTAGATAAACGAGAGTGTGCAGAAGAAGCACATACATATAAGTTGTCGTTACATACGTAAGCGTCAATTCGAGATAAAGACATGAATTTGCGCTCGTCGCTTACACACACATAATATAACTCGAGACGACGACGACGACACGCGCGAGGCGTCGAGAGTTGCTGCCAATAAAGAGGCAGTTTCATGTGTACGCAATTATGCACGCAGCTCTCTCTCTTTCTCTCTCGCGTACATTACTCGCGTCGAGTCGTGCTGCGGCTTCAATCGTTATCGTCGGCGATTGATTAAACTTCGGTGCATATTATTATAATGTATAGCGCGCGAATAACGCGCAGACGTAGGTAGGTAATTAGCGCGTGCGGGCGGGCGCTCCGATCGTTGCGGAGTAAGGCCGACAACACCTGTGGCGCACAGTCATTACGTACAAACGAAAGAATGAAGGAGCAGCGTCCGAGGTGAATATTTTCGCGGCATCGATATCGAATATATTACTCACATAAAAATAGCTATGTGGAATCGGGGGTCGTCGGGCGAGGACGAGTGCATGCCGAGGGGCATAAACGAGAGAGAGCAAGAGAGAACGCGTGCCGCGTCCACGTGACTTGGGCGCGCGCGCGAGCAAGAGAGCAATGATGTTCTTCGCCTCCTCCGCGGGAGTCGGTCGCGCGCGCTTACGTCGATGATGCCTCTCGTCGTCGGGCTTCACGCTGTGCGCGACTCGAGGCAAAGTAGGTAGTACATTACGTACACACCCCCACCGGCGCTCGGCGCAATTTTCAAAAGAAAAGGGTTCGACACAGACAGAAAGAGAGAGAGAGAGGAGAGAGAGAAAGAAGAAGCACAGTGGCAAGGAAAATGGCGGTGTTTGTCCGCGTGCAGAGAATATCTCGAATTCCAGATATATTTCGCGGGGAAAAAGCGTCAAGGCGGCGGAGAAAGGAGCGCGCGCGATATTTTCTCACACGGGTTCGGTATGATACACCTACAAGCCGCTAGTCAATTTGCCTCGTATTATAAATACATACGCGTCTGCGATATCACGTCGGAGTGACGAATGTATTATAAGTAACTACTACTACGCGAGTAATTGATGTGTGGGCTCGTGTGCAGGTATGTTATGTATGCGTCTATATGTATGATATATATAAAACGCGGCGTCACAGGCGCCTCCTCGACCATGTTGAAAAACATAGTGGTAGTAGTTACACATATATAAAAGCATTACAAGAGTCGAACTCGAGCGTCCGTAACTGGCAGGCGTGTGCTGCACACACTGTGTGTACTTTGGAGCAACAAACGGCAGCAGCAGCAGCAGCAGCTCTCGGCTCTCGTGCGGCTTGGTTGGCGCGCGCCGCCGCCGATGCCGAACATGGCGTCTTTCACGGGGTCCCGCGCGCGCTCCGAAATCCCTATATAGGTATATAATAATAATATCGCGTATACGTTACAGCGTGTGCACGAAATTCGGAGTTATTCGTATACGCGCGCGTAACGTCTATTGACGTATACGATGACAATAATAATATACCGGAGAAAGTATCTGTGATGCAATAGAAAAAGGGGAGACCCCGGCGACCCGTTTCGACAGCTTTAAATGTATGTGTGTGTGTGTGTGTGTTTGTGTCTGTGTACTCTTTCGAAGCTTTTCCGTGAAAACGACGTCGACGCGGCGCTTGAGAAATCGATTTTCCGTGTGCCGCCTAAAGACGGACACATCCGTATGGCATTGGCTGACAAATGAGCGAAAATCGACCGATGAGCTCTCTCGCTCTTTCTCTCTCTCGAGTATACTCGCGCAATGTACAACGTCGTCGGTGGGAACATAATTCGGTGTATGTGTACGCGACTTTTCAAAGACTGCTGCCGAGCAGAGCCTCGAGTACATAAGCTGTGCAAAGCGTGCGCTTCGACCGTCCTGTATTATATGCCACTATATACATATAATGTCTATATGTATACATACATATATCGGAGTCGAGTCAAGCGACGCGTCGGCCATAATGGATCGCTGCTTGCGCTGCCGCTCGACGCCGCCAGCGTCGCTGCATCGTACAACTACTACACGATAATGCATGCCCATCTGTCTGTGCGTGTGTGCGTGTGTGTGTGTTTACACACAAGCGCATCTCTCGCTCGGTGCACTCTGCACCTACACAGACACCGGCAATTCGGTGCATAAACGCAAGTATACACAAGCTTTCCGTGGCATTACTATTATGCTATAAGCTCCGACCCGCCGCTTTATCAACTTATTAACGTTGTGAGCATTGGTCGGCAATCTCGGTGGCTCCGCGAAAAGCTTTCCTCTCTCGACTCGACTCGCGCGATTATCGACGCGACCGATAATCTGCCGTAAGAGAGAAAGAGAGAATGACGCGCGCGTTCACTGACAGTCTCTTTCGCTTGCTCTCTCGCAGTGCCGGCCCCGGCTTTATACACATACAGAGAAAGCAGTCCGTGTATGTTTGTGTGTGTATGGGAATAACACGATCACATTCAAGCTGTGTATGTGTGTGCGCGCGCGCGTTCGGAGCCGAAGCAACATGGCGGCGTCCCTTGGACTCGGCCAATGCGTACGCTTAAAAAAGCGGCTTGATTCGTTTGCTTGTTTACATGAGAGAGAGTCGCTTGATGTCGTACGTCAGTCAAAAATATTCAGGTGCAAAATGATGCCTATAACGCGAATACGTTGACGTGGAATATCTGCGAGTTGTTTGTTCCAACTTTGTATAGGACCGAAACTTGATGAGTATTTGAATAATTCAACTCCGTTAACGATGTTTGTTGAGTCAACTTTTAAATTAATTTTGTCTCAGAAATCATGAAATAGTTAATCATACTTATTGAGCGAAAATTAGGATAGACCCATGTTACCGCAAATCAATGGGCTGGCAAAGACGTGTTACAAGCCGGGGAAAAAACGGAGCACATGGCGTAAATATGAGAGACGAGGAGCCGCGCGCGCGCCCCGGCCCGCCCGCTTCATTCATTCATTTCATATCTACCTTGTGTACGAACGACTTTTTCGCTATTACTCTTACTCGTTCTCGATCGCTTGCTTAAGCAGCCGTTCAAGAATTGTATTTTAGAGCCATTAGAAAGGTTTTGCACGCGACGAGCGTGGAGATGGCTCCGAAATTATTTTGGAGCAAATCGAGTATCGCGTATGCATGATTCGCGCGCGCGCGCCTTATAACAGCAGCAAGTAGTAATAATAGTATAGTAAGCATGGCGTCTTGTCGCTCGTACAAGTCGTAACGTTTATGCGCGGGTACAGAGCACTTACACGACAAATCTTTGAGATTTCGCGCTCGCTCCCTCTATATACATTTTACGTGTTTTACGTATAAAAACGAGAGAGGCAGAAACCGAACGAGTGAGAGAGACTTGTAAAAGGAGTCGGGATATATATCTCTCTCTCGCTCTGACCAACGCGCGGTATGTATATACCACGGCGTATAGGTATATACACCAACCGTGCGACTACTCGTGCGCGCATATATAGCGAGCGTATAATATAAAGCACGGCGCGCCATTTTTCACCTATAGCCAGCCAACCGCCGGAGAACCGTCTGCGCGTTATATTTCTCATGATAAAAGTATACACGCATAGACGTATTATTCGTATAACGAGAGATATATGCATTACGCTCGTATGCATTCTCGGGGATGCACACACGCAAGAGCGTGTGTCTCTGTGCGTACACACGATTGTAATTCGCACGTAATGCACTTGAAGCGAGACTAGAGGCGTACCGTAGTATATGTGTGTGTGTGTGCGCGCAGGTCGGTAACAACGAGCGTCGAGGCTCGAGACCGAGAGAGAGGTAAGCGTCTATTAAAAAAGTCGACGTGGTTCTTTCGGCGAGCAAATATATAGACGAAGAAAAATTCGGAGCGAGGAATCGGTGTGTTTTTACTGAACGGAAATATAACGTCGAATCGCGTAAGCTAGCGAGAGAGAGAGATGGCCGCGAGCAATCATTGCAGTGTAGTATACACACACACGTACGGCGGCAGCGAGCAGCAGCAGCAGCATTTACTATATATCGGAGCGCAACGATTGAAGGAAAATGGAGTCGGCGCGCGCGCTCTCGACCGGCCGGCGCAGACGGACGTACACGCACACATACACATACACGCGCAAAATGTATATACAACACACGTAGTATCGTATCGTATAGTACAACAACACATACAGACACATCGAGCACAAGCCGAGAAAAACTTGCATGCCTCGCGCTTACGTGCAAGTTAAGTCTATCCCATCTCCGGAGTCGAGTCTATGTACGCGCGATGAATTTCTGTATACATATATCTATACGTATCGCGCGTAACGTGTGTACGTATCACAATCTCAAACGCGCTCGTCTGTGTATGTGTGTATGCCTCCTCGGTATCGTCCATGTCTCGTACTACACATACTACAAATACTACTACTGTATGCGCGCTGCTCCTACGTTGCACACGTATATTGTAATATGCGCACACGCTTTTGCAGCTATGCCTCGTTCAACGTGAAGATATATGTACTGTACTGCACATGCACGCGCACTGGCACACTCTCTCTCACACACACGCACACAATCAATCACGCACTCGCTCAAATAATACGATTTTTATTTGTATCTAATGCAATAAATCTACGCATGAGGCATAAAGAGTGAGGGAGAGAGAGAGAGAACGAGATGCACACGAGGCGAGACGCCGCCACCGCCGCCGTAACCATTTGCACTGTACTGTGTTATGCTCGTGAGGCGGCTCTACATGCCTATTGCGAAATAGCCGCTGCCAAGTTTAGTTGAGAGAGACGTTTGAGTGAAAAAAAAAATGAAGGAAAAATCGAACGCGCAGCAAAAAGGAGTTGCATCGCGCGCGAAGCATTCGATGGAATTTACAGAAGTTAACAAAAGGTACTAACCTCAGCCGCCCTCTTGATACCCTTGAGCTCGCACTTCGCGTCATTGTTGGGTTTGTCGTTCTCCGACACCTTCTCGACGACGACGTCTCCGCTGTTCTCCTTGGTACTCATGTTTAATTTGTGTTTTGTGTTTTTTTAAGTTAAAAAGTTTAAGAGAGATACACACGCGTGTGCTTCGGGGAGACTCTTAGTGTCAGAAAAAAAGATAGACAGTGAGAGAAGCGTGAAGAGTGTCTTAAGGACGTTCACTGCAGCTCAGCTTAGCGAGAACTGAGACGACTGGCGACTGAGTAGTAGCGAGCCGAACGAAACGGAGCACACGACGGCGTTGGTTTCCGGCGAAATGCGGCCGCCGAGCAGAGCAGAGTAGTATATGCCTATAGCACGCTTATACACAGGCACAGAGCACAGGCTTAAAGTGCGCGCGCGCCACCACCGCCGCCACCGTGCAGCACCACGGGCCGGAGCAGCAGCGGCGGAGCCAGGCATAGGCAGCGCCGCCAACCGGCCTCGTACTTATTATCATTGTTGTTATTATTATTGTTGCTCTGTGTGTGTGTGTGTGTGTGTTTATGCGCTGCAGTGCGCGAAAACGGGACGGAGATATGACCCCCGAGCTGCAGCACTGGTGCGACAGAGATGCGCTTATATTTTATACGTGTGTGTGTATATAATACGGAGTCGCGAGGCTACATATATTTTGCACATCTATATACATGTATATAATGCACACAAGCTGGAGGAGAAAAGGGAGAGCGCAGCACAGCAACCCGAGCGAGGGGGAGGCTGCCGTTTAGTGGCTGGCTGTATGGAGAAGCAGCAGCAGTACAGCAGCGGCGCTTGATACCAATCGGGGGAGAGAGACGGACAGAAAACGGAGAAGGAAAACATGGAGGGGTGTGCTGCTGCTCCGTTTTCGATAGTGCCTCGTTTCCACCGACGACTACCGTAATATTACCGGCTGCCCCTGCCTAGCATGCAATTCCTATGATTCTTCGCGTCGACGACGACGACGTCGATGCCCCGAGCTCCGATGTACGTAGCTCCGAATTATGTCGCGTTTACACCGACGCAGAGGCAGAGTCTATACGCGTTCCTTCTCGTTCTTTCTTTCCCTCTCTCGCTCTTTCTCTCTCTCTCTGTCGGTTCTCATCTTCTCGTAGGCGAGATTCTATACATAAGCGCGCGGACCTCGCCACGCTTTATACTTGTATATATTGACTCTTACTCACTTGCTCGACACTCGTGTAAAGCCTTTTTCCAATCTTTTATCGATGACGATCGACGGCCTGTGCCAATTTACAATCGAGCATTATACTTATTCGTTTGCATTTCGTTTGTTTCAATACGGCGGGCTTGAGCAGTGCGTCGTCGACTTTTCTCAACGCCGTGCAGCAGTTCGCATCGGGACGGTCTCGCGCGCAAGTTCGAGAGCGCTTTTTCACGCGGTCACGACTTTCGATTATTATTTTGTCGAAGGCTCAATGAGTTTTCTGTTTTATTTTTTTGCAGAATCAACGACGTAGTTCGCTCCGAAACGCTGTTGTTTGCGTTTACGTAGTTTGCTTTACGGCGTTCTTCGAGAGTTTTAAATTATGCGCGAGATAGTGGCAGAATGTGGCAAATATAGATATATGGTTTCTTCCTCGCGTTGACTCGTTCGAGGCGCGCGCATATTCGCATTCGCGCCCGCGCTCTTTTAATCCCCTTTTATACTTTTCCCTCTACGGGTCGTCCTGCAGCCTATAAATACAAGTAACGAGTCTACTTTACTGTAATTTCGTTTGTGTCGTACTTATAACTTATTTTCCACTCATTAAAATGACAAGGTTGTTTTAACTGGTAATTGAAAAAATAACGATTTTCAACGGTGGCTAATGATCATCCCCTTAAATACATTTACATCGGTACGTGTATCGAGCTCTCGCCTTCGCGTGCCACCTCGATAGCTATATTTTCCCGTAACGAGACTTATTTTTCTCGAACCTTGAGACAACAAGTACGCGGTCTGGAATTCTCCCACGATGAAAGACTACCACTAAGTAGCGGCAAACGCAGCATCATCATCATCATCATCATATCTCAAAAATAAAATAGCTCATAATTATAATCATCGTCGCATCGTATCTATCGTCTATCTATGGGTGCTCTCTATGTGTATATATAAATATATTTCGAAGGAATCGTCTCGTTGGTCGCGCCTGCTACGCACACGTGCTATTGTTATTATATACGCGCGCACGTTCCAAAACTATATATACGCGACGGTTTATCTGTGGCGCGTTGATCCGCGCCGCAACTTTCCAAACGGTGCAATAATACATAATATAATTTCGAGTCCAGCGAGCTCCAATTTTCGACGAGATAATCGGGCCTCGAGCGCGTGAAATTTCCATTTCGATTCTCCAAAGAAAACGACCGCGACTGCACACGTGTGCGCGTGTGAGTGCAGCGCGTCGGTGAGTTCTACTGCGGTGCATTATTATGAGGCGCAAGCACACGATATACACGTATATATGCACGCACGCACACACGGACGAGTCGTGGTAAACATTTATCGTCAAGATTTTTCCGCTAGACCCTTGCCTGCTGCTACTCCGCGAGTATATCGTTTTCTATTTTTAACCGGCAAGAAGGACATGAGTCACTCTAGCGCGAAGCCAGATATATAGGTATATACTGCATGAATGCGACCGCATGTCGGCAGGCTACTATATATCTTTCTCTCCTTTTCTCTCATATACTCTGCGGATAATAAGTGAAGAAGTAACATTGGCGTCGGACGTGTGCTCGCGCGTATTCGAGGATAGGTGACGTGTGTTTGTATACCTATATACGTGTGCACGATCAACAGCCACAAGCCATAACTGGTGCGAGCGAGATGGAGCGAGAAAAGGGAGAGAGAGAGAGAGAAAGAGAGACGAGGAGTAGGTATATATATAAGCGCAGAATAAAACGGAGAATCACGGATATCCGACATTCTTTCGGTGTGTTGGTGGAGCTGCTGCTACACAAGCATATTGTAGTCGCTGTTTGTGAGAGAGCACCGATGCTATATCTATATGTATTATATTGCCAGCATTGAGTAAAGAAGCGAAATAGACCGAAAGAGAGAGAGAGAGAAAAGCGGCGTTGCCGATCTTACAGATTGTACGAGCTCCGAATATAGTGCAGTATTGCATTTTGTATATGGACGCGCATACGGAGTCGCGCGGATGTTTGTTCGAAACGCGTTGGCGGGATGTTTCGAATTTTCCATGATGCATTCTTGGCCCGCAATATTCTCTGCGTTGTTCTGCAATTCAACTCTAACGATGAAGCTCCATGACTATTAGATATTTCCGTATTTATACCGATCGTTAATAATCGTAAAAAACTCTGTTCAATAAACAATTTTTACCATAAAAATGCATCGTATAATGGATGCAATTTTTAAGGCGTAGCGGCTCGGAACTCCGAAATCGACTCAACGCGCAAGCTCGCAATAATTTTCGTGCTCCAAACGATGATTCCAGAAAAGCCGATCTTTAAAATATTCGCAACGAAGAGGAGAAAAACAACTTTCTCGAAACTCTTGGAGCTTGTGCGCTAATGGCGGAAACAAGCATCGTTGGCAACGCAGCACTGGGCCGCGAATCCGAACGCTCCTGCCCCATCTTTGTTCAACGCGTATATCACGGTGCCGCCGAGTCGGTATACGCTATATAGCGTAGTTTTACACACACTCGTGCGTGTTTCGCTTGTGTGCTGCGTGCTCGAATCGAGCGCGGCGCTGCGCCGTGTGCGGCAGACTCTCGCATCTCTTCCATTCGCCGGTAAGCCGACGTTCGGCAGGTTCTCTCCTTCTTTCTCTCTCGCATATTATTACATGTATACACTGAAAACCTGGGCCATGATTTTTCAAACGCGTGAGTCTACGCGACTCTTGGTAGCGGCGGCGGCGCCGCTTGCAGCAGCAGCAGCAACAAAATATCAACTGCGCCAGCCGTCGTGCAGCTTTCTCGGTACTCGGGTGTCTCTGCGCGCGACACGTTGCATTTATGCATCCACTTCCTCTCTCTCTCGGGCTCGCTTTTATATGGAATTCATTCATACATGTATAAAAACTAACGCGGACTTGTATAGCAGCGGTGTAGTTTTTCAATTATAATGCATAACGATTTTATGTAACTCGGTCGCAGTTTTTGGATACGTTGTACAGAGAGTCGATCGAAAAACATCGTTTCGAGAGAGCTCGATATTCAAATAGTACGTATTTGTTGTGTCAACGTAGCTTTTCTATGTTTTGCTTTGAGACTCTTTCCTTTTTTCTCTTTCTCTTTGGCTACGTCGTCCTTCGTCTAAATATTTTACTACGAGCGTACAACGCGTCTCGCGCGTACATTATATAAATGTGCATGTATATTTCTCGCACGTTATATTCCGCGTTTGCCAGCGCGGCAAAGATTATATTTGAAAGCGACCGCGCGTCAATTTTTTTTTTTTTCGAACGAAAAAAATCTCGATTTCGACAAAGCGATTTGTCCAACGTTTCGAATGATGTAATAATAATAAAAACCGCTCGTCCGCGAGCTCTCAGCCACAAAAATACGCTGCTACACAAAATTATTATAAAATGATATTTCTTTTTTCATTTCGAAGCGTCGCGCGATCTCGCCTGCACGTCTTATACATGTGCGTAATATATAGCGCGTATTACATATACCCATTCGAGCGAGATAAGAATAAACGATAAGGAATGTACGATTTTTATCTCAAGAAAATAATCCATATCTTTGAATTTAAACCCGTTACGCGCCGCGTTGTTTATTCATCTGCTGCGATATATGTGTTATTCGAATCGTGTATTGGAGCATTGGAGATCTCGCGACGGGAATGACACAATTAACTATTCGCGATGTTCATTTTGAGGGGAAAAATACAGAATCGTAAGAGACGAGGTGATATAAAACATACCCCGAGATCGAGCTTATATCCTGTGCCCAAGGAAAGCTTGTACATCCGCGCAATGATAACGGGAACGTTAACAAGAGAGAAAGTAGAATAATTGACAAGGGGTGGATAGTGCAAGTTATATACATGTATAGCTACAGTGAGCGAAGAAACAATGTATACATGCATATAACTCCACAAGTACATGCTCGTATATAAGCTTTGTAAAAAGCTATGGAAGAACCGAGAGCGACAACTCGGCAAGAGAAGAGCGAGCGAGACACAAACACACTCACACACAGAGCTCTTGCTCGAGCTCGCGGCATCGACGAATCGCAGCAGCTTTCCATCTTTGTTTCTCCAACGAAGCTCGCGATGATTTGCCTTTTGACGAGCCATACGCGGCTACTACATACACGCGATTAAGCTTTCAAGCCCGAGCTTACAATGAAACGCTCGATCGAGCAGGAAGACGCAGAAAGGCGCGGGAACTTTTAAACGATCGACGCTCGTAACGATCGTTCGATGCGAAAAATCGAGTTTTTCGCTGGCAGTGGGTTTTTGATACTTGGCCAAGACAGCGTCGATCGAGGCTGGTTCGATGAAAACCATAGAATCGATTGCATTCGGGCTTTAAATCTTTGCCACGTAGTCTCAAGGACATCGTCTTCTGCCGACCGGAAAAAATGGCGACCGGTTGCGCTTGCGCACACGACGAAAGGAGCTTCGTTTCGTATTTAGGACATTATTTAGGTAGCGTATTTGGTGACGATAGCTCGTTTATGCCCACCAAATGGCAATGTTATCGGAGAAAAATAAAAATAGTCCGTTATAGTTGCCTAGAAAACACCGGAAGAACCACCTCGGTAGGTCGTGCTTGCTCGCCTGTGTACGATCATTCTTATAGAAGCATCCTAATACACACACATACTCACACATATTTACACACACACACGAACGAATTGCGCTCTGACACTTGATACGTATTCATTCCGTACAACTTGCGAGCGCAACGAGTATACGCGTATGCGTGGCGGGCGCGTATACGAACGCACTCGCACACGCGCTCACCATCGAAAATGCATGATTGGGTGCGTGTGCATGCGTGCGTAACGTTGTAATACAAATGAAATAAAAAAAAACTGCTAAATCCATATAGAAGTGTACTAATACGTATGTATCTTGTCGCTCTGACTCAATGCGGCACGCATACTACTTTATACATGCGCGAGTTAATTCGATCGGCCAATCGCTGCCTGCTTATGCTCTCGACGCTTATTATATTGAATGTCGCATTAGCAACGCAGCACATACTAATAACGTAATAATATTATACGAAATAATGTCCGCGAATAAATGCGTTGAAAATTTCAATCGACTCTCGGTACCTACGATTATCTTTGATATTTATATACACTGTCTCCGATGCACATATGCGTTTAAAAAGTGCATACACTGCATCGGTTAATTATGCTCGGCCGAGAATCGTACAATTGGAATATGCAAGATACTCGAGAGCATAGGTGTGTGTGTGTGTGAGTGTGCGGAATTGAGCTGGCCGCAGCAGCTGCACACAGATAGCACGTCTAGAAATGTAAGAATACGCGCGCATTATAAAAAATATATGTGTGTGCATTCGGAGGAAACGATATGGCTCACGGTGAGCTGCTTACATGCGAGTGCCTTTAGGAAGGAGTGAAAGACGCGATCGAACCGACAATTTCTATTTCGTGTATGTTTATGGTTGCCGCTGCAGCGAATTATGCCATCAAGGAGCGATTGCGAGAAGCTGTTCAGGTTAAATCAAATCTAATTAGGGCAATGACACCTAGAAGATGGATTTTTCGACAGTTGTCATCTATTTATTTTTGAAACATCTTCCCTGAGCTTCGCACTTTACAATAAATATCATATAAGTATGCAAGTATCGCTAAAGTCGAGCTTGCACTCGGCTCGAACTTCTTCAAGTATTCCGTCGTAAACTTAATTTCAGACAATGTGATCTCATTTCGAGTTATTCATCCTATAAAGCATCGTGCAGCACTATATGCAACAGAGTCACGAGCATGAGAACACTTTGAGAGATTCGATGCGTTTTTGGTCCGACGTTGGTTACTCCTTAGCTGAAAATTACGCGAGCCTACGACACACTGCAATCACACGTATATCGTATTCCAAGACCGAATATTTTTTCCAAGTTCGAAAATAGCATGGTCAAATGTTTTTTTTTCTTCAATCAAATATATTGAATTGTACATCAGCAAGTTCAATCGAGCACAATGATTGATCGATACTTTGCTGCGCATCGTGTATGCATTAGCAACGAAGAGCTATATTCGTTCGTTCTATTTCGTTCATTCGACGATGTATCTAAAATCTGTGAAATAATCGGTGTTTTTCAGGGTGGATGAATTTTTAACAATTGTCTTACAAGCGGATAAACGATAACGACAATCAGTAAAAATATTAATATTTTTTTAAGTACCGACGGTTGGTAATATTTGTTCTATGAGACACTCGATGATGCATGCCAACTTTGAGAAAAATGTGAATATTTATTACAATTCACTTAAATTCTTCTCGTAATTACATTATGTTTGAAAGGCAAATTATAATAATGCAAATTTTAATCATTGAACCAACCAGATCCGATTTTTCTCGATCAATTATTTTCGGTAAATTAACATTTTTTAATATTTATTAAATAAATTTGTTGTTAGAATTAAAAAATTCTGATTATCCTGAAAATCGATCATTTAATAGAGTATTAGTTTATTTTTAAACCATCAAAAAAAGAATTTCCCGCCGAATCAATCGACAGGCCGACGGCGCCTCCTACCTGCGCAGTACATTATTGTAGAGCGTGCCGCCTTTCGCTCGTCGGGCTCGTGGCCGTACTCGAAGTTTCATCTCTTTTACGCATCGCTCTTCTTATAACGAATATACGATGGTAGGCCCACGAATTTTTTTTTAATTAGTGCTATAATAATCTTTAAAAAACGATGCAATCGTATAATTGCACCGTGTGATTATGACTTTCTGCAGTTGTGATAAAATCCATCTCATTGTTGGCAAAAATAGTTATTGTTACTCCGAGTCGATTTCGGCAACGTGTTCGGGGCTTAACCTCCTTGCTTATGTGCAACAAAAAGAGAAATGAGATCTATTCGGTTCATTTTATAAAACGAATCTTTAAAATATTAATATTTATCTTTTAACCAATTATCACAAAAAGGTTTGTCTCTTGAAATATTTACTTATGATTCAACTTTTATTATAGGTGAATGTACCAAAGCAGAGACGCACTTTCTGCCAAAAGTGCAAAGTGCACAAGACCCATAAGGTCACTCAGTACAAGAAGAGCAAGGAGAGGCATGCTAGCCAGGGTCGCAGACGTTACGACCGCAAACAGCAAGGTTTTGGAGGTCAAACTAAGCCCATCTTCAGAAAGAAGGTACACTTTGCTTAACATTACCTTTATCTACTTTGATATAACTTAGATGAGAATGTCCATTTGGATCTCAACTGTTCTTATAACTCTCGTACCACTTGTTAAACTTGGAATGTATCCCATGTCAATATTATTGTAACTTATTTTCATTTTGTTAACTTAATATTTCCATGAAAATTTAATTAATATATTTTTGGATACTTTTTAATCTGAAAATTTCAATTAGATTGTAATCGAGTAACAAAATCAAGTTGTTGATAGATTCATACAAGATCTTTTCTTTACTTGTTACTAATGCATATTTTTAATTTAAAACAGGCTAAGACCACCAAGAAAATTGTTTTGAGGATGGAATGCACTGAGTGCAAGTACAGAAAGCAAGTTCCTCTGAAAAGGTGCAAGCATTTCGAACTTGGAGGCGACAAGAAGAGGAAGGTTAGATCGAATTTCAAAATTCATTTACATTCTTTTTGATTAAAAATCTAAAATGCTAATGACATTTTTATTTTTTTTACAGGGACAAATGATTCAGTTCTAAGAAGTTTTACATCTTTAACTTTAGGAGCTGTATTTATTTAATTTAAATAAAAAATGTGAAAAAATATTAGTAAATTTGTTTTATATTTACTTGAAAAAAGATTTCACATCATTTCCAATCACTCCTCTATCTTTATTGTATTTCTTTATTTTCAACTTTATAATTTCTCTCACACTAAATACAAAAATAGTTATAAAAGATTAATGAAAAATATGTAACAAATCATTCGATTATTGTTCAGAATAACAAAGTTTTAATTTAGTCTAGTACTGATGAATCCAATCCTTCTTGTTCCATTTTGAGTTTAACTGCTGGTTTTGGTACACCAACCTGTACCATCTTGAAGTATTTTGCATATACTGGGTCTAATTTTGTTTTCTGGGTCGAAGATTCATCAATTTTGGAATCCTCTTTAATACTTTCATCTTTTGAGTCTGTATTCTGTTCTTGTGTTTGTGTCGGAGCTTCAGATGTGACATCAACAGAAGCTACATTTTTTTCTTGTTTAATTTCATTTTCAGGTTGAATTGTCGAAAGCTTTAATTTTATACAGTAATTAGAATAATTAAGTATTTCAAAATTTCGTGTTCACTCAATTTGTTACCTTTGTTTCTAGCAGAATCAATGAAGCTTCAACTCTTTGCAACTTATTTTCAAATTCAAATAATTTTTCTTCGCAGCTCAGACTAAATTTATTTAAATATGTCACAACATATGATATAAAATGATTTATAAAAGCTATCGTTCTCTTTTCATTGATTGGTGGAACCTGACCAAAAAGAAATAAAAATATTCAACAGTTTAACAGTTAGTTTAATAAAATGATATTCACTTCTGATGTAGTTAAGTCAACATAGAAAGTAACAAGTATCAAACCTTTGTGTAATCAACTGATGCTTCAATCATCGGAATGTCAAGATCACTCATGTTTTTATGTAAATGATTGATCCTTCAAGTGGTGAAGTATTATTAATCAAATGATCCAAACTATAAAACCATTTATTGCGAGCGGAGTTATCTCTAATCATACACATTTACAAAACTCATTGAGTGTTAAACACTTTCATACATTGTTGTTATGATGTAGCAGAACAAATACTGCATAGCATGTATTCTGCTCTTTTCTTAAACTTCTTTATCGACTTTTATCGACGATGCATACACATTTTTGAAATTTTCATTATTTATTCATGTAATAAATTTTTCTGTTTGTTAAATATTCAAATGAATTATTAAAGTTTTTTATTTGAAAAGTTTTTATTGTACATGTTTGAATTAATATCAAGCTGTAACTAATTATCGTTATTAATTGCCTTGAGATTTCGATTGGTTTTTATATTTATTTTGATAGAAAAAAATAACATTTAATTTAAACTTTATCTTCAAAAAGAAAAGATTCATTTCATGCAACTTTTAGAAGATATAAAAATTGTAGATAAATGTGTATAAATAATTCTCTACAATCTGATTAATAGAAATCTTTTATTGAACAATGATGCTATTTTCTACTTGTTGAACGACATGATCATTAAAATACAGGATATAAAATTCATTCAGTAACAAAAGGTATTAAAATATTATTAAGAGCATATTTCTTTAAAATAGTCAAGTTAATTATCTTTGATTGATGAAAAATTGGACGCATACCTTATTGTTTATAACGTATTTTTTATTTTCGAAAAATATTTCCAAGATTTGATATTTAAAAATTTTACACTGTATAATTTCATTATGCTTTTTACCACGCCATATCCCAAAGTCAGTTGATATAAATTTGATTGAAAAAATGTGAGATTGTGGTATACCTAGTTGAGACGACGAAGCTCTTAGAATGGTGAAAAAGCGCAAATAATTTTCAAAAAATAAAAGTAGTTCGACACGAGCACGATCGCAATTTCTCTTATTGTGTATGAACACGATTTCTTAAAGTGTTTGGGCCCTACCAGGAGTAAATATTATTAAAAATAAAAACGTTTGCTTTAACGCCATATAAATATTTCTTTTTTATTTTAAGCTAATGAGAATGTAATATTCTTTTCACTTCAAAATAAATAATATATTTCGTTATTATATACACTATTTTGGCTAGGTACATTACTTTTATACGATGCATTACAGGTTTCTTTACATTTTGAATGTATTGTTGTATTTTTCATTTATAAATTATGAACTGGATCGTCTGATTTGTCCTTCAATAGAAACCCCTATCTATAAATAGTATAATAAAAAAAATGGTATTACTTTTGCGACTACGAGTCGAATTTAACATTTCCTATTAAAGATTAGTTTATTGTTTTTTCTTATATCATAACAAATATATTTCCACGTGATTGTTGCTGTACAAATTGAGCCTGAGAAATCTAGAGAATCATTATTCTCTAATCTCTTTCCTGAGCTCTTTAAAAGGGTGAGTGGGGAGATTGTTGTTGACATTAATGAGCTTTTTGAATGAAACAAAAAAATATTGACACTTTCTCTAAGACCTTCTCGGCGAGAGTTCATGGCGATCTTCAACTCGAAGCTAGTATGACAGTGGGAACGTCGCCCATGTAGCCGGACACCGTGAGGTCTCTCATTAGATCTAAGAACTCCTTTTCACTGAGTCTCTCGCTGCTGGTATCCTCGTCATCTTCGTCGTCGTCGTCGAGGTAAATAAACTCATCCTCATCATCATCGTCTTCGCCGCTGTCGCTGTCATCGCTGTACTGATAAGGCGGCCCCGAAGGTATTGCCCCGAGCTTTTCAAGCTCAACGGTCAATCGGTCTTCCTGGTGGACCAGTTCGTAGGGTGTCAAGCCGGCCCACGTTTCGGCCTCGATTTCAGCACGAGCCTCCTTGATTAAGTAACGCATAATTTCCACGTGTCCGAATAGGACGGCGTAATGTAGGGCTGTTTGGCCACTGCGCCCGTCTTTGGTTTCGACGTTGGCTCCGGCTTTCACGAGCTCGCGCACGATGTCCAAGTGACCTTTCGAAACTGCCAGGTGTAGACATGTCTCGCCTGAAATTAGAAAAAAAAGCATAATTTATAAATAATTCTAATGACTAAATTATTCATTTATTATAATTATGAAGACACCGTACATTGTTAAATTATGCTAAAATTCAAATAATGAAAATTATCGAATGAAACAAGCGAGGCTTCACTGAGGCATGAATGAATAATCCTGAAAAAGTAAGTTCTGACAAATAATTGCTTTAGATCTGAGTAATTTTCTGCATCCGTTGTTGCATAATTAAATGTCATCTCATGAGATTGTTTTTAACGCCTCGTGTAGGCAGTAAACTAATAACAACGATTTTACTAGGAGGAACGATCAAAGACAATTTGCCGATGCAGTAAGCTTTGCATACATTTTTTTAATGAATGAAAAAAAAGAAAGGAAAAAGGTGTGTCATTGTGGCACATATAAGTATGTGGATCAGAGCAAAATAGTCGTCTGTTCCTTCTTTTCTTCGGAGCTTATATGCACGTGTATGAGTAAGTACATGTGTGCTCATGTGCGCGTGGTTCACGGCCTCAAGTGTACACAACATGCCTTCCCTGCCGTATAAGCCGACCCATACACACACACATACATACGCAATGAGTAAAAGTTTCCGGCTATCCTTCAGCGCGCGGGGGTATTCCCAAGTTCAAGGCATTTTCAATCATCGACGGCTGGGAATATGGATACGTAATTCCTTGGGTATGCCCCTTTGGCCGCTTGTCAAAGCCTGGCATTTTTCCGAACGTTCAAGAGCGGTGTCATTGTTTGGCAAATTACAGAAATCGGCCGATTTTTTGTATGCTACCTAACGCGTATTTACCCGCGTGCAATTAATCAAATATTTACACCTATATTTTTAATTTGAAATTATTCGTCGCGTCGCTGGGAATTGGATTCACCTTGATCAGTGCGAATAGACGTTTTTCTTATTGCGAATAAATGGTTCATTGTCTTGACGAATCGAAACCAAAAACAATTAAATTCGGATCTTTTCGTCTGTAACGAAAAACATTACGACAATAATAAAATATCGAAGCGCATCGAAGAACTCGATCTTATTTCTTCTTTCAATTTCCGTGGCGGTCTGTGCAAACATCGTTGCTCGTGTAATAGTCAGCGCGCGCGGGTATTTCCAAAAACGTATATGCCGCAATGGTATCTGACGAAACTATGAATAGATATCGGTAAATCTCGTAAAATTCATAACTGCTCCGATGCGTATAATACACACGCTGTTTTTTTGATGTACGATAACCGGTGATGCGGTATCGCGTAATTTTCATTTTTCTTATTTATCGCCGTTCCGTGACGTTTTTTAAATTCTATAAACGCTCGGTAGCATAATACCTTGTTTACTTATACGAAACTTCAACACGTGGGGTCGTTATATACGTTTAATGATCATGAATATATACAGTCGCGAGACACAATTCATATATGTCGAGTACCAGGAAATCGATTTTTAAGAAGTAGATGATAATTGATACAGTATCATGTTTATCAAAAAGTTATGCACTTAATAATACTTGTAGATGTAAGATAGTTTAAATATATTTTTAGCTTACCATCATAATTTTTCAGCTCAAGATTTTGAGGAACTGTAACAGGAACAACTTTACTTGATGCAGATTCTTCTGTTACAGACAATGGAGTTACTAAAGCTTTTACACATTCAAAATTTCCACTCAAACATGCTATATGGAGAGCAGTATTTCCTCTATCATTTTCAACATTAAGACAAGCTCCCTCCAGAATCAGCTTTCTTACTATAGTTGGATGGTTTAACCAGGCAGCAAGATGAAGGGCTGTTTGATCATCATTGTTCTTAAAGTCAAGAAGGCAAGGGTGTGGAGCCAGAGAAATGAGGTACCACGCCAAGTTGACAAAATTTTGCATTATAGCCACATGAAGTTTTCTACAAATTTTATATAAACATTGTAATTAATTTAATAACTAAATTTCAAGATCAAAAATGTTATTTACACTTACGTATTTCCTTCATCATCATCTTGAGTATAACATTCTTTCCATGAATCAGAATCATTGTTTGGCAAAATTGTAGATATATCAACGTCTTCAGCATCTTCAACATTACCACTATCATCTAGTTCTTGATAATACTGGTCTAATTTATCATCATCACCAATTGATATATCTAAACTTGGTTCAGAAAAATTGGATAAATTTAATTGTTCATTCTCTGTTATGCTGTCTAATTTATTGGGTTCAACATTTTTGGATTCACAATCTAAACAGCAGGATTCAGAAGAGACACTAGCTTGGGATCTGACAAGATTACCAGATAAAAATCCAGAATCTATTGTTGCTGCAGTTTGGTGTTTATCAGAATCATCAATCTTTTTTTCTCCTTCGTCAGACTGTTTGGTAGAAGTTTGCAATGACATATTGGAAAAATTGCTGTTTGATTCTGCAAAAAAAGGTACATTTTCATTATAATCAATTGGCAGAGTAATTTTAATAGTATATTATTTGTATTTAATATTATTTTGACAAATATGAAATGAGAATAGTTGAAAAAATTAAAAAATAACTCATGGTTAAAGAGCAAATTTGGGTTAATCACTTCAACCATAAGAGAAAGTAATCCTTGTAAATACATTCACATTTAGGAACTTGTTCATCAGAGCGACTGTACTTGGTTGAAAAAAAAAGCAATAAATAACATGTGCTGACAGACGACACGAAAGTTTTAAAGGCACAATGATGCATAGAGAGCCATAGAGAGTCAACATACCTTGGAGGTGAATGTGGACCAGTCAAAAGCAGAATGACTTTTTCGTTGTTGATGTTTTCCTTATTGTTGGTGTAGCTGGATGTTAATAATACTCTCGGGGCGCTCTATACGCATGGATGCACACACAATACACGTATACAACATACACAGATTGCACTTTCGGATGGCTCACTCCTGTTTTTTTTTGCGGACTCTCTTATGTGTGCGTGCGGTGCTGGTTGGTAAAGCCCCAAGCGCTCGATTTATATCGTCGTGTAGTAGCAAGTATCAAAGTTGAACTTTTCGTCGATCGGGTCGTGTGTGGCCAATTTTTATTCTCATTATCACGGGTCGCGACGATTGTTGTGGCGATCAGACGACAAGAGACGACGACGACGACGGGACAGACGTGCAAAAAAGGAACGCCAAGCGGAAGAGCAAAGGAGTTTTTTGCGTGAAATACGTTGGCTTGGCCAGCAGCAGCAGCGAGTGAAAAAGTATACACGATATCTCCTTCTCTTCTACGTTGAGAATAAACTGACCTGACGTATATAATATGCACGTATTTTGCCTGTCTCGCGGGCGCTACACACGGGAACGATAATACATATACAGTGATAGAGGAGAGCTTCGCTAAAACACTGACACATACACAAGCAGTACACACTGGCATACACAGCAGCAGAGTATACAAACGCACACACACACTTACTGGACACAGAGTGGTGCACGCTTCACTGCTGCCTGCGACGCACGGTAAAAGCAAGAAAGAACGCTAAAAATTCTGCACGGGAATATAGGAGCCGAGAGAAACCGAGCCTCCCAAGCCTATATTGCGCTGTGCATGCAGACTCTTAACTGTTGCCGCTACCGCTGGCTGATCGCAAACTCGGGCCTGGCCAGGCAGAAGCAGGCAATATCGGTTTTGCGCTCTCGAGAGGGGAGCTCCAACGACGTCGCGGCGGTGGCTGCTGCTGTGCCAGCCAGCATAGCGTACATACGGCAGCAGATTTGATCGGCTGTGGCGTTGCGTATAATGAACTATCTTGGGTTTTCCCGATATTTTATAGCGTCGCGCCTTGACTCGCGGAGCGCGTGCGACTCGTTGTGACTGTTGTTGTATGTATTATATGCATGCCTCCGCGCGCGTTTATGTATAATAATCGACCTCTTCTTTTTATGAATGCGTGCATTATATTTAATATATGAGAATGCGGAGAAGCAGTTCGATCGCGATTCACATGAAAGGGCTCGTTTAGTGCCATATATTCGAGAGGGAAACCCGTATGACATTAAATATTATTATCCTTTGCCGAACCGAAGATATCTTAGAGATGTTTTTTTTTTTAAGAGATCAACGACATCCCGCGGCTTTATCAAATTTTTTTTCCCATCCCCAGAATGAGGTCATAAATGTTTTGCTTTTTCTATGTTCGAAACCGATGTACGTTTCCCAGGTCTCGTACACACACACCCGATTCGGTGTCGGTGAGACATTTAAATTTTTACAATTTCAACGACGAAAACATATTATCGAGACTAGAAAAATCGGGCAAAAACTTACTCACTATATATATGTATCGGAGTTTTCGCTGCTGCTGCAAATGTGTGCCGATGATTAACAAGAAGTATACAACAAGATCGCGAGTGCAGTCATTGGCGTCGGTCGCTGTTTATTTTGCGCCTCAATAACAATAATTCGGTTTATATACACAGGCGCGCGCGTGGGTATGACCAAGCGAGATATTTACACGTTGGGTTTTTAGGAAGTAAGTAGGACGTTTTCTAATCGTCGCCGCCGCTCGATACATAAAGGGGAAAGCCGTCTCAAATATATTTCTTATAATCGGTATGTGCGTTATATACCCGAGTTTGTGATCGCGCGTGCGAGCGAGCACACACACACACACACGCGGCTCGGTTCGATTTTATCGATCGGATCTCTAGCCGCGCATGCAGGTGCAAATAACATCGTCGCAGGGTTTCTGGCGCTAATCTGATTGATCGACGTTTCGGCGTTATAACATTTATACACGCGACGAAAAGGAATTTTAGAAACTTTTTTCCTTTTATTTATATAAAAAAAATACCGTATCGATGAATGTGTCATTATTAATTATATTTTTCGTGAGCGTGTCATCCGATGCGCTAATTGTACTGCAACGATGCATCAACACGAGCATTATAGGCCGTGAAAAAAGCGTCTATTTTTCGAGTCCGCGGCACGCATATAATTGTGTGCAGTTGGAAGTTGTTGTATGCACAAACGACGCGATGGAAAACTCGAGAGAGAGCCGCGTGTGCTCTTTTTGCGAACAATGTGCACACAAGCGGGAGCGAGCAGTTTTTTTTTTTTTTTTTTTTTTTTTTCGTACCACCTGCAAGAATCGCATTGTCCTGCGAAGTCGGTTTAACCCAAACGTACAATACGTTTATATTCTTCTGTGAAGAAGGAACGTTTTTCACGAACGATCGTTAACTGAAGGTAAAAGCCGCGCACGCATTTAACGGATTGTAATAACTGCCTGGACGTTTTACAAGTTAAACTGCTCTCGCATATATATATATATACATTAAACGGGAGGAATATGCGACGACAAAAATTCGCGAATAATATATAATGTATAATGGCATCTTTCCAAGTTTACGAGTTTACGCGCGCGCGCCCCAGGCATGTCATCGCGTCATTCGCCGTACTACACGACGTCGAGCGAGTTTACGTTATATTCCAGCTGGCAACTTGTTTATGGGCATGCATTAGTCATTAACACACTCTAGAATTCGATCCTACTTGCACTCGACTTCACCTCGAGGCTTCGTTCTCTTTATCGAGGAATCGACTATATTTTTTTTTACAAAAAAAAAAAAAAAAAAACTAGACCTATCCAATACACTTCAAGTAAATAAATTTATTACACGTTTTTTGTGTAAAGATAACATTAGCTCTGTAAGTTGTCTGTATGCTCTTATTAACTCATTATCATATTAATTATGTTTGCTATAAATAATTTAAAAAATGTTCAGTCGTATAAAAATACAATTATTTAATATTTCATATTCATATTAGGTAAATATACCTATCCGGCCACCCAAAGATACTATTAAATTAATAAACTAGATGAATTTCGACACAGTACAATATATTTTCAATTCCATAAATATTATACTTGTAGAGAAAATTAGTAGTTCCCTTGAAAACTATTCAATCTGTTTCCTCGATCAATTTATAATTCGGAATTCTGATCTGGTCGAAAAGTGGGCTCTATTCGGTACAATTATTAGTCCAGTTTTCGACCACCTACAATAATCCTTAACAATTTTTATTCAAAAAATTTTTTTTAATTTGTAGATCAACAATAAGTTTCTCATGCACTTTTAGACACATATTTTTATTTATTATGCTTTTAGACTTCGAAAAAAAAATTTAACCGAGTTTTAAGTTCAGGGTCATTAACGGCTCAGTGGAGTGGTCGAATATAAGACAATTTGCATTTTTTTACTTTAATCATTTTGTTAGTAGTATCACTAGCTTTTTCCTATCGAAAGATATCATTAAAAAATTTTTCAAACGTCATGCACAAGCTTTGTAAATGACCAAAGAAAAAATTTTTCTTAAGTGTCCGAAGTATAGCACATTCACCCTATTTCAATAAATATTCTAGTCCAAAAAGTGATTATTTAATAATGTTTAAAACGCAAATTTAATATGATCAATTTTGCACATTCCCGCTTATTCAAGAACTAATTTCATGACTTATTGTGCAAAAAACCAATAATTAATAGAGGATTTTATACCTGCAGCTTCTGTGTTACCTGAAATACATTTTTTTAAAAGAGAAACAGAAAACAAGCAATAAATACAATAATTCAGGTAAGTTTCATTCGAAATAATTTCAAGTGCTTCGAAATTTGAATTCCTGGCAGCGCGTTGTCGAATGGTCGTGACGGTCTTACGACACATGCGTGCAGCGTGATATCTCTCGACATTAGCTCCTGAGCCCCCTAACGCCTTCTTTTTCATCCCAGACCGCTAAAGTGTATGTGCGCAGCATCGTCTCGTTCTCTTTGCATGGATCGTTCTTGAATAAGGTACGACATGTTGACTTTTTATATTATTTTATAGTTAAGTAAATTAAAAATTAATTGTCTCGAATGTTATTGCATGAGTTGTAGGGTGTAACTCGGCACTTTTTAGTAAAATTATTTATCCAACGCGATTATTACACTTTTTATCGGCTCAACAAATAATTCTAACCTCCCTTCCTCGTTTTTCGCAACGTGTTCCCGTGCGGCCAGTAAGTAATAATGTTGAGCTTGTGTATGAACGGGATGTAATTTATCTACATTTTTAACTGATTTTCATTAGTAGACACTTTTTAGTTTCTCTTGCAAATCTATTTTTCCACTGCGTTGCAGTAATAAAATACATTGTACACGAGGCAATACATTACTACTTATATACAAAGGTTAGTTATTTCCATGTGCTAGTTGAACGCTCTATAACTGTTGAACAAAGATTCTTTTTGTGACAACTGCTTTTCTCATTTTTCTAATTTTTCATTACTTGAAATAGAAAATTGAGATATGTGCAATGAAACCCATTTTGATTAAAAAATTTCATGATTGCTGAGTTACCTGGCAACTCTAAAAATGAAGTTTTATTTCAGTGCATTCTAAGTGTTATAAGTAAATTGTAATTTTTGAAACTTTTCAGGTAAGTATTGTTACGTGTACAATGTATAATTTATTAATCAAAACAAAAATTGTTTTGGTTTTAGTTTATCTTGATAAAGTATCATACTCTTTTTTTCATTTTTAGGGTTGAATAATTAAACTGCCAATATGCCACAGAACGAGTATATCGAACGTCACAGGAAACTTTATGGAAGGAGATTGGATTATGAAGAACGTAAAAGGAAAAGGGAAGCACGTGCTCCACATAAGGATGCTGAGAAAGCTAGGAGTCTTCGTGGTATCAAAGCCAAATTATTCAATAAACAACGCAGAAATGAGAAGATACAGATGAAGAAAAAGATAAAAGCGCATGAAGAGCGCAATATCAAAAAGAAAGATGCACCTGCTCCTGAAGGAGCGTTGCCTCACTACTTGCTTGATCGTGATGTCACCTCACGTGCCAAAGTCTTATCAAACATGATAAAACAGAAGAGGAAAGAAAAGGCTGGCAAATGGGATGTACCTATTCCAAAAGTAAGAGCACAAGCTGACTCTGAAGTATTCAGAGTTCTCAAATCTGGGAAGACAAAGAGGAAGTCCTGGAAGCGCATGGTAACTAAAGTCACATTCGTTGGAGAGAACTTCACAAGAAAGCCACCAAAGTTTGAAAGATTCATTCGTCCCATGGCATTGAGATTTAATAAAGCTCATGTCACCCATCCAGAACTCAAAGCCACATTCTGCTTACCAATAATTGGAGTCAAACGAAATCCCAGTTCTCCTATGTATACTTCATTAGGGGTAATAACAAAAGGAACTGTCATTGAAGTAAATATTTCTGAGTTAGGATTGGTCACACAATCTGGAAAAATTGTGTGGGGTAAATATGCTCAAGTGACCAATAATCCAGAAAATGATGGTTGTATAAATGCTGTACTCTTGGTTTAGTGTAAAATTATTATATTAAAATTGTAATATGATTATTAATAAAATTGTAGTAATTTTTAATAAAGCTGTTTTGTATTTTATTTCAGAATATCAAATCCTTCCTTCCAAATCCACTTGTAATTGTCATGTAATAAATATTATTTATCTGCAACTAACAATTTATTTTTCATTGTCCAGGATCAAAATGCAAATCTTTGTGAAAACACTCACAGGAAAAACCATCACCCTTGAGGTTGATGCGGCTGACAGCATTGAAAATGTCAAGGCCAAAATCCAAGATAAGGAAGGAATTCCTCCAGACCAGCAAAGATTGATCTTCGCCGGAAAACAATTGGAAGATGGACGTACATTGTCCGATTACAATATTCAGAAGGAATCTACCCTTCATTTAGTCCTTCGTCTGCGTGGTGGTGCCAAAAAACGCAAGAAGAAGAACTACAGCACCCCAAAGAAAATCAAGCACAAGAAGAAGAAGGTCAAGCTTTCTGCTTTGAAATACTATAAGGTAAAAATCTCAAGTTCAACTAGATTGATTAAATGTTATGAAGCATATGAACATTATTAAATTTATCTTTATCTTGTGTTACAGGTTGATGACAACGGTAAAATCCACCGTTTGAGAAGAGAGTGCCCCTCTGATCAATGCAGTGCTGGTGTTTTCATGGCTGCCATGGAAGACAGACATTACTGCGGAAAATGCCACTACACTCTAGTTTTCAACAAACCAGAAGAAAAATAAGATCATTCTTCGTTGTATTCACTTACATTTATATGTAATAAATAATTTTTTAGAATACAACACTATATTAATTTAAATTATTTGATTTGATAAAACTAATGCCCTTATGTGACTCAATTACTTGAAAGATCAATATTATAGAATTGAGTATTATTGATACAATGTGATGTTCAATTAACTCAATAATTGGAATTAGCATTTATAATAATTTCTTTAAGATCTAAACTTTGATAGTTATCACAGAAAACGATGAGAAAATTATAATTTGCTAGATACCTTTAAAAATTCTATAAAAATCCAAAAAACTTTTTTCAATTTTTGGAAAAAATCTCTGCTACCGAATAATTTTAGTTAGATTCACCCTTTATATTATTAGTTGTGAACAAAACAAATATTATTGCCTCTGCAAATAATTTGAACCACTCTACCTTTGTAATTGACTGAACAAAATTACAAACGATTTTGTGAATCTCTTTTGAAACTTTAATTAGTATAAATCCATAAATACGTATGATAGCAATAAAAATTTTTAACAAGCTTTTAACATTTCTAGAAAAACGATCTATAAAAACTTAACAATGATTTCAAAATGTAATATTTCCTACAGTATCTCAACGTAACTGGGTATACCCGTACAGTTAATTACAAAGTTAAAAAACTGATCAACGTCAATACATCGGATCAACGTTATTACGTCAATAATAAATATGGTACATTAATATTTTTTTTCTTCATTGTTTTTACTAGAGATTTTTATTTAATTATCATCATTTTTTTATATAATATATAGCAACCAAAATATTTATTATCTCGAAAAAATGATTTGACGTAAGATCTCTGAAGAGTACGACGACCTTGCAAGACAATCTCCTACGTCAAATGAACAACTATTTTCATTTCACGATCAATTTAAGTCGTTAGTGCAATTGAAACAGATTTAATTAATAATCAATATTAAAGATTCAAAGTTAATCTTTCAATCAATAAATTAATATCCCTTTATGTACTTTTACATATTTTTCAAATCAATGCATACAATTTTGAAATAAAAATTCCACATAAGGAAAAAACAATAACTTGCAAATGAAGTAAAACAGATATTCCAAAAAGTGGGTGCGACTGCCTTGCATGAATACGTAATAAATTTAGAGCTTAATTGCTCTTGAATTTTATGATAAATCAATAATGTCATTACCGATGCGTACCAGTAGAGGAATGAAAAATCGAAATCTATTTTTATATCGACTGCCATCGTTACGCGTCTCTCGGAACTTTTAAATTCATTTTACAGAAAACCTTGATTGTTCAGCTGATTGAATCGTTATCGATTTATTCGGGACCGCGAATGCTCCATGATATACAAAAACTTTATTTGAAAGAACAAAATGCTTTCACGTAACCTAATATACTTTATTTATAATAAAAATTAACAATTATATTACTACAGTATTTTTTCTTTAAAATACAACATGTGTTTCGAGTATAAAAGTTATGTACAATTAATTATACATTTAAGACAAAAACAATTATGATAATATCATAAAGTAGAACATTTCGTAAAAATTTTATCACAATCAGATTTTTCATTAGAATGTACAGATTGATTAATATTATTTTCATAAAAATATTCTCATATTGCAACTATTACATTGGTTTATTGACTGAAGAGTAAACGAGTGGGATTTATGAAATCCAACATTTTATAAAGGTCACAATGTCGTACATACCACGGTCATAAAAAGACTTTAAAAATATTCCTATTTATTATCTTTAACTTATGCATATAATATACTTTCAAACATACAAAAATTGCAAATTATTCACTTGATCCTGTATCTCAGTATTTCAAAATCAAAGGCGATAATAAATTTAATTGTATACTTTTTGTAAAAATTTCTCACATATATTGAAATAGTTTAAATGCATATAAAAAAGTTGAAAGATGCAATTCTTAAATTTATTTCATGACATAATTAGTTTAACAAATATGTGTTTATTTCTTGAATGTCTAATTATTATTTTAAAATAATATTTCATCTGGTTCACAGTCCTTAGCAGAATTATCTTTTTGAAATTATTTAAATAATTTATCACCATTTGAGATCGTAACTATGTTCCTATCTATTTTTGCTCTTTAAATGAAATTATCAATTATCATAGCATTATGAAAATATGTGTAATATCTTCAAAAATGTCAATTTTATAGCGGATACAAGTGTAGACTTCTACAGGAATCTTTTTCAATCCTAATTGTTTTCCATTTGAAGTTTTGAACATAAATAAAACTTCGTAATGGCACAAACATAAAATGAACAATTATGTAAAAATTTTTACAACTTTAATTTGATCTTTATTTTATTATCAGCAAATGCTTTCATATTATTCAAAAAATAAAGTTCTCACTTCTTTAGAAGAATAGTCAGGAGCGCGTAAAATTTATAAAAATTTTTGTTCTGAAATTTCCAGTAATTCATTTCAATAAGTCTGAAACTTCTTTAAGTGATGTTTTAATTTTATTCAGTACTGAAAAATTCAAATTTCATTTCATGATGAGATTGTAGACTTTTGAATGAAATTTCATTAATGTATCATTTTTGTCTTGAATTACAACATGAATAAAAATATTTTTTACACCTATCAAAAATCTTAAATATGCAGTATTATTTTTGCATATTATTAAACGATATAGTGGAATATTCAATATTCCTTTACAAATTATTATTAGTTGAAAGACATTATCATTCAGAGAAATTCAAAGTTAAAGTAACTATTTTCTGATACATGAATTTTACTTTTTTTCAAGGCTACTTAAAAGTGGTAAAAAACAATAAAATAAAGGCCCTAATTTAGCTTTCAGCAAAAATTATTCATATGAAATAACCGAATGTGAACTTAGAAATTTAATTCCCTACTTGCTTTAACACGTCCTTCAATTCAGATATGCTTTTAATTACATATCTTCATCATCTCTTCGGGGGTTATACATATTGTTTAAGGTGCAAAGATCATTTATCGTTTTCTCGGTCAATCTTGTCAAGCTATCTTCCATATTTGGTGGTTCATTAGCTGGTACAGAAGGTGGAATATTGATTGGAATAGCCTGCTGTAAAAATACAGAATTTATAAAATATCAATCATGAAAAATATTAAAATTTTAAAATAACATGATACATACTTTTACAATATCTGAAATATTTAAACTGTCGAAATCTACTTCCTCCAATGGCATGCAAGTATTATTGTAATTCATTTGTTCTGGCATATCATCCATAAGGTTACCAATATTAATTGCATGTCCTATAGCATTTGATATTCCATCTGTAATAAATAAATAATAATTTTAATTTCGATTTTCTTGTTATAAAGTTTCTGAATTTTTTAAATAACTTACTATCAGTGTTCATTGATACATCATGGATTGGCTGATTTGGTAGTTCATTTAAATTATCTTGCACTAACATAGGCATAGGAGACAAGGAATTTTCTTGAACTATTGGAAGTAATAAATTTTGGGGATTTACAACATTATAAGGCATTGGTGATGGAGTACGCCTTGGTGATATGGTGTTTGGTCTGTAAAAAGTGATAATTATTGATAAGAACAGAAATAAATACAATGTTTAAGAATTAAAAATGTTTACCTGAGTAAATTTGAAGTAGGTACTTGGAATAGAATTTCAGGCTGCATTGGTGGTATAGGGTCATAATTGGAAGTCAATAACTCTTGTTCTGTTTTTACAAAAGCATGTGGAGGGAAATTGTGTTGGTGTGGCAATACTGAGTTATTAGCTGTATTTATAAATATAAAAAAAAGTTAATTTTTCAACATTTACTTCAAAGTTCATAATATCAGTAAGAAATTTGGATATGAATTATGATAGGTGGTATTTTGAATTGAATATTTTGTTAGAAAGAAAATAGAATTGAGTTAAGTTAGTCTGCAAGAAAATGACTTGTACATAATATTAAAAAGAATATTGGGTATTTCAAGTTCTAAGCAATCACAGCTATATACTGAAATTACCTGCATTTCATAAGTATGAGCATTTGTGGACAGTTTTTTTAATAAGAATCAACTTGAAATAATTTGAAGAGAATCTAATATTATAAAGTTTTTAAACATAAAAATCTGGGTACAAAACAAATTTATATTTTTCTGAGATAGCTGTTACATTTTGATTGTGTATTTATAATCGATCAAATATTAATAATACAACAGTACAACACTTCTAAATATTCACTTATGACTATTTTTAGTGTAGAATTTAACAAAATTTGATACATTTAAAGATTTTCTAGATGCAACAATACTTTACATCATTAAGACTAGACTTTAATTATGTAATAGATCTCAAGAATTCAAATGATTCTAGTGCGCTATGACCATTTTATGACAGTTTTTCTTTGATTCTCTATCAATAAAAAATTTGACTCATTTTATTTGCCACATTAAAATTGTTAATGTATTGTAACATTAACTTTTTTGGCTGCATAAAACATAAGTTAAACTTTTCCATCAAAAATATTTCCTATGTTAACAAATTTGAATCCTGAATTAGTTTATTTGATAAAATTCCAAGAATATGGAAAGCCTTGACTAGATAACGAATAGTATTAAAATGGCTTTGTAAACATTTCATCCTTAAAATCAAACATTTTATATTACTTATGAATACCATAATATATAATAAAGAAATAGTCCCATGTATTATTTTAATGATAAAGCCATTCGAAAAATTAAGGACGATATAAAGTAGTTTAAATGAAAATGAATTACTATGTACACCACCACCTCTACTAACATCACCACTGAGTCGACCACAATGAATGATCCAATGTGAAATGAATAAAAGAAAATAGAAGAATTATATTTAAGAACTTTTCATATACTCACGATCGTTCATTTGGTTACTCAATTCGTTCAAAAATTGGGCGCTTATTTCAGACTTTACTCGTTTCCTTTTTAATGTGTGCTGACCATCTATGGGCGATGAAATTCAACAAATTTAAGTTATTTTGAATATATTATAACATGACTTTAAAAATTATTAATAAAAAGCTGAACATCGTCTACAAATAAAATTTTATCAGTTAAGAACCGCATTTTTGAGCAAACTTCCTAAATACAAGACAGAAAACAACCATGCTCTGATCATTTAACCAGTCTGTTTTGCCTCGAGTAAAATTTTGCCTCCTTCGACCGGACTATAGTAAAATGACATTTCATCGAATTCCGAATCAGTGGCTCGCGGCGCCATGGCCGTATAAAGTGCATAATGTTCTAAATCGGTGAGCTCAGCACCGTATGGCGGAGTTTCGTCTCCGTCGAGTCTGGCCATCGCTCTAACAGGTGGCATACTTTCACAGCGAATAGTGTTATTGGCTATACCGGTTAAACCATTATTTGAATACGAGGCATCTTTTTTGGGTTTGCGCGAAAAGAGTTTGGAAAAGAGACCGGGCTTGGTGACGAGTTTCGGTGAGCTTGGCAAAGTTTTGTTAGGAGCGTAAAACATTTGATTAGTCAGCACCGGCATCGACGGAGTTTTTCTAATGCGTTTCGGTGGTAAGGGCGGTACTTTATTCTCGGCATCGCGTCTTGGCAATGGCGGGGTCGGGGGTGTCTGTTCCTTGTTAAATGGTTCCTGTGAAGGAGCTACTTCTTGATTTACCCAGACTGGATTTTTCATAGCCAACTGTAAGCTAGTATAAGTTTGATCGTCTCGTACGTCAGATTGAATTTCCATGGCTTCGTGCTGGTCGTTCATCAATTTTGCTTGAGTGTCTTCGTAAATTTTGTCAAGCTCGACTACTTGGCTCAAAAGCTCGTCCAAACATTGATCGGCAGCACTATTGCTCAGACTCGCGGTTTCTAGTTCATCGGCGCACGGCAGTTTAACTATCGCTTCTTGGCTCCGTTCGACCCACCGATTTACGTCGTTACAGTCGAGCCACTCGTTCTGGGTTTTATTGAAATCAGGCCCGATTGTGTTTTCGTTATTTAAATTTGTACAGGAAGTTTGCGATGCTCGATTTTCCAAAGTGCATTTTTGAGAGGGTCGCAGCGGCGACAGGCGAACCTTTGATTCGAGATTTATATCCATCAAATATCGATTGACATTGATGTTATTATTAAACGTTACGTCGTCCGATACAGTGTCGTTATTAAAAGACTTGCGAGCCAATGCTCGGCGCAGAGAGTAGAGGTTTCCGGGCCTACCTGAAGGAAGAAAATTGAACTGTATGCTTTCGCTGGTCATTCCATCCGACGGTCGTCTAAGCTGAACATAAGCGTGCACTGTTCGGTCAATCATCGGATCATGGTACGCCGGCGTTCTAAATGATATTCCAACCTGTCAACATTTTCGAATTATCAGTATTTTATAACTAGAATTTTATTTTTGAACAAGTAGTTTATGCAACAAAGAAAATATTATTTACATACCAGTAGCCACGGGGTATGTAAAATCGCATACTGGCCTATTCCGGGAAAAAAGAAAGCCCCAGTGCACGTGTTTACCTTATTTCATGTGCCTTGGGGAATTTTCTATTTTTCCCGGCCTAGGGCAGTAATATACTAATTTTTTATTTTCAATTTTCTGTGCTGTATAAACACTCAAGTAAGTTAATTTCTTTATATTTACCTGTTTGTGAACTTGTGGTGGGGTAAAATCACCCAACCCTTCCCAAATAACTTTACCATTACTTTCTTCATAGAAAACAATTTGAATATCATCCTTGTTAACTCTTTCACACAAAATTATCATTTCAGTTCCACCATGAACAGAGGCAGAGCAATGTGACATTTTGCATATCATAAGGTCCGAGTTGGCTTCTAAAATGTTTGGAAAATTCTACTATAATTTCGAGAATCAAATGAATTTGATTAAATTCAAAGTAAATTGATCGTAATTACTTTTATCATAAATTGGTTCAGAAACTACAGGTGCCAAGCCACGATTGAACTTTCCCTCTTTGTTCATCACAAACACTTGAAAGCACAATCTGATAACATTTAAGTCAATACTACTTGGGTTTTTCTTATGGTCAAATCCAGCTAAAATAATAACATTGAATAAATAACAATAAATATTTGAAAAACATAATAATTCAAAACTCACTTTTAAAAGGGTCAACACGAATCTCTTCTCTCACTCTAAGGGCTTCTTCAATTTCTTTTTTTTTTACGCATTGAACCCCTAGCTTGTCAAAGGTAATTGTCATAGTATCTTGTGGAAATTGTACTGTGCAAACACCTTTCCGGCAATTTTCTTTGCCCACAAGAGAGTGAGGATGAGGTCTGTAAGGTGGATCTTTTGTCACACAAGATACAACACAGATCGCTTTACCTTTATAACCAGCAATCTAAAAAAAGTATTTATTTATGAGTAATAATTTAAATAAAACTAGCATTTCACAAAACAACAATGAGTTTATGTGTAACTTACTCTTATTGTAGGAAATGTTTTGACATCTGGAGTACTGTGTACACCTGGTATGCTGCCAGCAGATCTACCTTCACATTTATATCTGAAACGGAGTGCTTTACTTGCTGGTTGTTCAATTATTTCTACAATACCAGTAGGTATTTTTCCATTATATCCAGGTGGGGTATAATTGTTCATCATATTTTGATTTTGATTTTGACTTGGATATATTAAATTTAAATCTTGGTCAATGTTGTTACTGACTATATTGTTTTCAGGGTCTGCTTGTTTAATTGCTTCCACTAAAATAATCATAAAAAGATTTTTAAATGATTTATACCTAAAGAAAACATATGATATAAGTAAGTGATAAATAACTAATGTTTATAATGTAAAATATAATTTACTTTTCTAATTGTATCCATTGAAGATACAAAAAAAAATATATTGATTAAAATTTTTATAAATGTATCAAAATTTAGACTATTTTTTTTATTTAAACATGAAAAGTACATAATGAGCATAACTTTTTTTTTTTTTTGGTAAAAACATTCTTTATCTATCTTCATTATGTTGATTTTAATTCAGTTCAATTTAGCTTGAACAATAACAATAATAAAAAATTTCTTTTATCTATAATACTATGTGACTTATAAAAGCTATACAATATTATTTTTATGAAAAACAACAGTTATTATTAATCAATTTGTCACAACTATTGCGTCTGTAAAAATTAAATAAATTAAATAAAAGTTATAATAGATACTTACAAACTTCACTAATATTACACTCAGCCATTCTATCCATAATTTAACTTAAAACTTATTACTAAGAAAAATTGAATTTTCCACTGTTAACTGGAACAAAAGAAATGAATAAAAAATTACTAAATAAATTTTGTCTGAAAAATTTTTCAAAAAAAAAGTAAGATAATGTATCTTCAGAGAAAAAAAACTACAAATACAAGTTCAAAAGAGCATAGCTGATTGAGTATTTTAAAATTCGTAGAAAAGCCTTTACTTAGAAATCATTTACTTGCTACCCATTACAAATTGAACAAATTTTACGCATTGAAAATCATTCAAGAAAAATTTTTAATTAATGAAAGTTCAACAAAAACACAAAAATCATAGCATCCATTATTTACAAGTGTGTTATCGATTGTATTGTCAAACAAAAGTATAATTATTTTTTATTCCTTTGTCCCGATTATTCGGTACCACATAGCGAAGAGATCCGAACGCCTCACAACAAGTAGTTCTCTCGCGAGTTGAACTTCACAGGCGTCGTGTAGAAAGGGATTTCTAATCGATACATACACAGAGTCGGTAGTCGTGCGAATAAAAGAGAGCCTTACCAACAATGAGAGAGGCGCCCACACACTAACTACTGGCCTGGAGACACTATTATAATCTCGCCTATAACCTCGAAGTCGAAAAGTTGCAAAAAAATTTCGCCCGTCTTTTTCTGTATCTCACGCGGCCGCATATATATGATATATACGACAACGGCTGTGTGCGGCTGTTGGCTACTGCTGCATTGTTTGTTTTCACAGCTGTTCGCGGCGAGATGTCCTTTTTTCACTTTGTGTATGTATACGGAGCGATACGCGTCTTGGTGTGCGTGTATGTATATTATGCAGATTTATCTGGATGCGAGCACGCGTCGTCGAAATCGCGAAGCCGAAGCAGCAGCCGCCCGTCTCTCACGCAACAAAGTACATATCACAAAAATCACTTGCTCGTCGGGGATCGCGCGCACACACATACACACACACGCGATTTGCACTGGTTGCACCTTTAAAAATACGAAGCGGAGCTATTTGTAACGTAGCCAGGCAGCAGCAACCGCAGCAGAGGCAGAGAACATCGTGCAAGACCGGTTATGGTATTACGAATGCTATAGGTATATACGAATTCAGTTCCAAGCTCGGATTCCCATATAATAAAACCTCGGTATATATCGTTTATACATACGTACCGTACGGTCACCGTAAGTCTTTTAATTAATATGTATATACACCATTTATATAAAAAAAGAAGAGTTAGTTGTTCATAGCGGCGCTCGCGCAGATACTTATCGCATAATATTCAACGCGATTGTCTGTATACAATACAAAGAAAGAAGCGCGTCCGCGAGTTCGCTTGCGTATGTGTGTATAAAATATTTCGGCGCATATGTGCGACAAGTCCCCCGATATTATGGCAATCCGCGCGCAGGTATTATTACATTTGCGTAATACTAATAAGTGTGTGTGTGTCTATATAAAACGACGGACGACGGTCGGACTCGCACGGATCGCAGCACCACACGCACGCACAGACTGCCTGATACGCTGCTGCTACCGCTGGCGAGCTCGACGATCGGACTGCCGCTCGCACGCCTTGCCTTCGCTCTCGATATACGTGTGTGTGTGTGTGTGTGTATGTTACAAAGCCGTGTGCGTATATAAGCCTATTGCAAACTCATGCTGCTGCGACTTTATACGCGAGAGATGTTGCGGCGCTCGCTGCGGCTCGTCTGGTGGATAGGTATATAAATAATAATAATGTGCGCGCGCGCGAGAGCGAGAAGTAAGTTGCGTGCTCGATGATCCAGCGCTCGCGGCAGAGGCCGAGTTCGGAGTCTCGGGATTGGACGCGCGGTGGAGTCGTCTCTGCTCTGACCGGCATGTATTGGCGAACGTCCGCTTTCAGGGGTACATGCGTGTATCTGATGCGCGAGATGCGTAGTATACAATTTTTGGCTGTTTCTAAGACTTTGCCACCACCAACCCATACACACGCACACATCGCGGTTTGTTACATATATATATTTACTGCGTGTTGTATATTTACCCTCGCGCGTCTCTGCCCCGGGGCCACGGTTTCTCCAGTGTAAGGGGGATTCGCGTCACGTTTGCAGTGCAGAAGAAAATCGAAGAATTTTGATGTAAAATCTGGCTTATAAGAGACACCGACCGAACACGATGATGTGAACTGGAACATTAAATGAAACGACGCCTTATCATTTGCAAAGTATTTATCGTCGTCAATTCTGCTCTTTGTTCTGAACATCCAAGAGCTCTATAGGTGTAATTCAATACATTTTGATTAGCGTTGAGCTATTTAAAATAAAAAGACAAATGAAAATAAGAATTAATTAATTTTTTTCAAGTTTCTTTATTTGCATAATATAGAAAATTATAATAAAACATCAAACAAGAGATTTGAAAAAATCCTTTAGACGTTTTAATTTCGTGTTTTCCACCGTTGGGTTTCCGCTGCCAAACAAATATTAAATAAATCCTCGTTCTTTAAGTTTTTGAGGATTTTTTCACAGCAGAGAATCGGTATTTGGTAGCGCGTCAACTCCAAGAAAGGATCCAGTGCCCGGGCTCGGAAAAATCCTCTCGCCATTTTCTCGCTCAGATGCAACTGGCAAGCCACCATGGGCTTGCTGGTCAGCTCCCACAGTTTGTTATTGTACCAGAACTTTAAGTAGTCCGCGTATCTGAGTAGATTTTCCTCCTCTTCGGCTCGTAATCGAAGCAAGTCGTAAAGCGACAACTCCGGATCATTATCTCTTATGGTGATCTTTTTCGCCTCGCTTAAGAACTCGTTGTCCTCGTACCAAGATTCGTCAAGTTTCGCTGACTTTTCGAACAACTCGTTATCGGCAAAAAATTGCATGATCGTCATGGCGTCCCGGCGATATAATTGGTACCCTCTGTCCTCGAGACTTTCGGCAACGGCCAAAGCTCCCGATGATAATCTCAATTTATATGTATCGACACGGAGCCATTTTTTAAAAATCTCGCCAAAATAACTCGCATCAGGGAAAACGAAGGTGGATAGATCGGCACCATGATCTAATAGCATGCTGACCCCGTGTGGTAAAAAATTTGCCACGGCCCATTGAAGCGGTGTGCGGTCCTCGTTGTCCCACTCATTGACCTTTACCACCCGATTGACTTCTTCGTTGACGTTGAAGAATATCTCCGCCAAATCATTATTGTAGTCGCTTTTCATGCAAATAACGTGCAGAGGAGTCAAACCATCGTCGTTGAGCAAATTTGGATTGGCGCCGTTTCTCAGCAGCCATTCAACCATCTGCTTGTTCTGGCAGTCAATAGCCAAGTGCAACGGTGTGTCGCCCAACCTGCCCCCAGCATTGACTCGCACCGGTAGATATCTGTCGTGACTCAGCTCGAGTAAAGTCTTTGGTAAATCCATGTCGCAGCTGTGTTTATTGCAAATTAAATGCAGAGGGCTCGATCCCTCGAAGTTGGTCAAGTTCGGATCACTCCGTTTCTCAGCAGCAATTTGGCCATTTCAACATCGTTCTGGGACAGAGCCAAGTGTAGCGGCGTATCATCTGTTTTTTGCAGCCTGAGATTGGGATCCTCGCCGAATTCGAGAAATTTCTGGACTGCGTGGCAACACTTATACTTAACGGCGATGTGAAAATGCGTATAACCGGACTCGTCTGTGTAGTTTACGTCAAATCGATCGTATATTTGAAATAGCAAACGGTGAAAATCGACGATATTGCATCCATCCGCGCGAAGCAGCAGGGGCGTAGTGCGATACGCGCGCCGCGGCTTGCCTAATTTATAATTAACCTCGGGATCGTCTTTGTAGCCGGTCCGAACCACGAACAAGATGAATTCTCGGACTGAGTGCCATAAGTAATATTCAGAAGTCGAAAGAAGACTTTCGATTTCTTCTTTGCTAAAAATGTCTCGAAGATCTGGCAATCGCGCGACCCAATCGCAGATTATAGGTTCAAGCTGACGAATAAATATGCTTCGCTGATCTTCTCTCTCCAAATTAAACTTCTTTCGTAAGCTCTTCAATTTTTCCAATTTTAATCTTGACTTGAAGAAATTCATGATATTTGTGTAACTATACGAACTCGCGCACAACACACAGTCACTTTGTTATAAATCTGCAATGTATTTTTATTATTTTTTTGTCTCGAAAATTACTCGCTACGATGATTACTGTACAGTTGGCGCTGTATCGTCGTAACGTGTACTGAACTATATTGATCTGGAAAAAGTGAATGTGTGTGCGAATTACGTGTGTGCCGTTCGAGTGAGCCATTCGTACGATTACGCCTACACTCGGTGGGGGCAATACGTGGTGACTCGTCTTTGGATGTCGCTTGGTCGAGTGGACCGCTCCCGTAAACGGCTGAGATTTCGAGACCGTTGGTTCATGTGGTCGAGACGAAAATCTCGCGCAGGCGCGCGAGAAATATGGGTAGCGGAGATTTTTTGTAGTTATCTTTTTAAAAAAATACGGATAATTTTCAAATTTTGTTTTTGAACACCTTTCAATGAACTAATTTGGGCTATTTTAGAGAGAAAGTGCCTCTTAGCAATTTTCTCTAAAATTCATATTTATTAAGTTATCATCGATTTGAATTGAAAAAACGAAAATTTTGCCTTTTTCAATCGCATATAGTAACATGCTATAATGGTATTTTTTACGATGACATATCAATCTAATGATAAGCGATAGACAACAAACGATTTAGCTATAATTGGCTTAGGCTCAAAATTATTTGTGTAGCTGTCATCGGTTTATCATTACATACCTCGAAGAAAACTACGAGACTTGATAAGAGAATTTCTAAAGATTGTTATCAAACGCTGTCAACATCGAAAATATCGGGTTACATGTTGCTAATGCGCTATTAAAATAGAAAAATTGAAAATATGTTTTATTTTCATTTTCAATCGCTTATAACTCGATAAATATGCATTTTGGAGAAAATCATCAAGACATATTTTCTTTTTCAAAACGATCAAATTATCAAGAAAGATATATTTTAAGCCAATCAATGCTAATGTTTGAAGAGAATCTTGCAAAGTATCTCCAGACCCCGTTTTTCGGGTACAGGCGCGGAGTTTTCAATTCAACGCGCGCGAAGAAGTTTCACTTCGGGATAAAGAAAATTGAAAACATTTGCTCTCAACGGACGATTAGTTTCCATCTCCGACGCGCATATACACATACATACACGCGTTGTATCGGTATTTTAAGCACCGAGGGAAAAAGCGACGATCACGAGGGGCGGGTAACGTAGCTATTTTACACGCGCACTTTCCGCGAGCGCATATAATGCTACTACTACTACTACGCGGAGAGGCAAGTGCCTATGGTACACGCACGTATATAAAAGACAACAGCGAGTTAACTCCGAGAGATCTCGAGAATAGGGGAATGCTCGGCCCGGCTAAATTTATTTCCCCGTGCGAAAATGACCGCGAGAATTTCGCGCGCCCACCTATATTTGACTAGCGCGCACACGTGCGCGTTTCACGTTACATTACGCGGGACTGGATTATTACAATATTTTACGCGTACGGCTCGTTTGGTTTGTATATTACGTGTAAAAAGTTTCGAAATTACGTTACCGCTGAATTTCATATCTCGCGTACGCGACAAACTCAATTTAAATATATTCCATTGTTCCGTGACATTGTGAAATAACTATTTTTTGTTATGTTTACTTTTTTAATTTAATCTCAATTATTATATACGCTCAACACTGTGCTAATATAGTGTCAATGAACTTGCATTTCTGAAGAGTCAAATTTTAAGCTGCTTTTATTTACGTCATTTATTTCAACTGCTCGAATGTTTAAGCAAATAATTATGAAATTTACTTCGTCAGATTTTATTTCACTAAAGTACGAGAGATTGGTTTTTCTCTATCCTATTTTTATTATCAAGAGCGAATGAAAAACGAGTCCGGGATTGTTTATATACAGCTAGGCGGTCTCGTTGCCCTCCTCGTCGCAATTAAATTTCTAACCCTAAATACTTTTGCAATTTTCAAAAAACAAACGAGTCGACAAATTGAAAGCATCAGAGTAGCATGGGCTCGTCCGATTAAAAAAGAAAAAAAAAACTGAATCAAAGCTCCCTGTCCTTCAACGTGTGCCATCGCATAATCCGTGAATAATCCAAGTACGACCAAGAGCATCGTCAACATCATCATCGTCGTCGTCGTCGTCGTCATTTTTTACGCGACTAAAAGACAGAAAGAAAATGCCCAGTGGTACGACGGATTTATCACCGACGGCCGTGTCGTCCGAGCCGGTTATCAAGATCAAGGCTTCGGCGGCGGCATCGAGTGCCGATCGACGTCAGAAGAAGGCAGCCACGTCGCGCCTCATCCAGTCGGCCAAGCACGGCTCGAATCCGAACTCGGGTCCGGACAGTCTGTCGCAGAGCGCCCGACGACGCCTGCAGTACAACAACAACAACACGCAACAGCAACATGGATCGTCGTCGCAGTTGCCCGTGCGATCGGCGAGCAAGGGCTCGATTCAAACAGCCGAAAAGGCCAATAAAGCTCAGCAGCAGCAGCAGCCGAAAAGCGCAACGTTGAGAAAAATCGCCGGCAAGCCCAATGCTCAGGACAAGAAAAAGACGAACGCCGCGGTTCCTCGCAAGAGCATGTCTCTGCTGGATTTGTCACCCGCAGCCAGCAAGCTGACACCTGCCACGGGCTTCGAGCTGCGAGGGTAAGCACACTCACCGCCCCGATACTTTAATTTCCATCTATAAAATTTTCGTGATTTTTTTGGATACGCAGCTGCGACAGCGCCCTGAGCGTGGGCGGCCTCGACAGCGCGAGCTACCGCCAGCTCGCCGAGGAGCTGTCCGACAAGGACAGCCTGATCCTGCTGCAGCGCCAGAACAATCCGCACCACAGGCTGAGCAAGCGGCTGGGCTCGGGAATGTCGGGCCTGACGCAGGCCGAGCGCGAGTGGCGGGCCGGCCAGCTCGTGGCCCGGGGCCTGATGCTTCACGCCTGGCGTCAGCGTCGCCGCGAGGTGCGCGAGCTCAAGACCTCCCTCTCGAATCTCGAGCAGCAGAGCCTGCAGATCGTGGTGCTGCGCAGGCTGCTGCACAACGAGAACGCCCGGGTCGCGAGGATGAGCGGCGACCTGCACCGGCTGCGGGCTCACAGCGAGGACATCAACAAGGAGCTTCAGCAGCTCAAAGCAGTAAGCACGAAATCTCGTTTCGTCTATATGCGCCTAATTTTATACGCGCACCCAGGCACGGGAGTCTCGAAATAAGCCTTTTAAAATCTCGAACTTGGAAATATATCGCGCGAGTCGCAAGCCCTCTTTTATATATAATAATACAGCGTGCGGAGAGAGAGTCGAGAGCGCGCGTGTAAGTTCTCGTTTCTCATTATTCATTGCTTGTGTGCCACTTGTGTACTTGTTACAAAAACGTCCAGCACGACGAAAACTTCACGGCGCGCGCGCACACTGCTGCAACCGAAATAAAGCTCTTTTGGCAGCAACAAAAAACAAAAAAAAAAACAAAAAGAAAAAAGAAAAGAGCAAAGCATGTGTCTCTCTCGCTTTCTCTCGTTCTCGCTCTTTTCTTACGTGCTTGCGAACGCGTTATACGCGCGCGCGCGCAAGTTCAAAAGTGCATTACAACGAAGAATGCTGCGAGGGACCGCGACACAAATATACATACGCAAAGCACGCGCGCGCAGTGGTAGTAGGGTGACATCACGTTATGCATCGACTCTCGTAAATATAAATCCTTTTTCTCGTTCTCCCCCTTCGTTCTGTCGCAAAGGAAAAAGAGACGATGCTGAGCGAGGCGCAAAAGCTGAAGGAATTAGCCGAGGAGCGAGCTATAAATGCGGAGAATCTGCGCAACGAGCTCGGCACGGAGCGCGATCGGCTCGCGGCCCTCGACAAGCAGATCGCCAAGGATAGGGACAAGCTGCTCAAGAGCCGCGAAGACAAGAAGTCGCTGCTCGACAAAGTAATGCTTTTAAAGGCTATTATTTACATTATCGCGACACTCGCCGCGTTCACCCTATCGGGCCGCATTTTCGTCTGCTTTCTATGACTACTGCTTTCACCTCGTCGACAACGCTTTTATACGCTCTTTACCTCGAATCTTTGCTATTATTATTTTTAAGCCTTTACCAATCTGTACATTTGAGTATTTTAATTTATATGAACTTATAATTTTTGATAAAGCTTTATTAAACGCAAAGTCCTCGACGAGTACGTTGTGCTCTTTTCATAACATCGAGTCTAGTTTCTTTTTCATTTCACGTAAAATAAGGGGATAGAAATGTAGACTCGTAACTCGTAGCTCGAGCGATATGTGGTTGAAAGTAAAAAAGCTCCCTACGATGACTCATGTATAAGTGACCTGGATCGATCCATCTGCATCGGGCGCAAAAGGTGCATCACGATGGTGTGTCGTGGCGCAAATCGATTTTGAGTCATAAAGTTTCGTGCGAATGTTGCAATGAGATTTTCTATCACACATGCAGAGAGGATATTTCACTAAAGAAAATAGGTGAATCCGAAGTATTTTTTATTTTTATTGCATCCGGGAAGTAAACTGACTACTGCATATAAATGTAAATTTGTAAACTACTTGCAAAACTTCATTTTCTTTTGATTTTTAGGGCAATTTGATTATGCATAAACCATATGTTCCTTCCTTTCCTTGATATAAAAAGTATGAGTGTAACGCATGAATTGTCTCTTCAATATCACTGCATTGAACGCTCGCAAGCTCGCAAGCTGAAAAATCGAGTCAACCTCGAGCTTAGAAACGTTGGAAAATCATTTTGACGAGTATTAGTCGTAGTGCAAGCGGTAAAATTCGATTCTGTGTACTTTGCCAAGGGCTTGCGAGTTTCTAAATGTGATTTTGTCAAGAAACGCCAGAGGGCAAAACGAGACGCGGGTTTGCAAATAGGCTTCCAACCTATATAAAACGTAATAGAGAAAGAGGCTCTTCTTCGCGGGGGGTTGTACGTAAATAAAATGACGACGACGCGGCTAAGACGAAGACGTCGCTCGCATATACGTATAAAAGCGCATATAAAGCTGTGCGGCAAAGAGTCAACGCACTCGAGAGCTTGAGCATGAGTCACGCCTGTCGTTGGCTCTAAATCAATTCGAGTCGCTTAAAAGTGACTCAATGTCACATAATAACTAGTTCGTACCTTTTTTCTCTCTTCCCTTCTTTTATTCCTTTATCCCACCTTGGCGTTTTCAAATTCTCACGAATGAAATTTGACGTAAGTATATTCAAGCATGCATTATTCATCGTAAGAGTAAATCAGTTGCTTCAAAGAAGAAAATATTAATGTCTTTATATGGATTACTTTGATATTCGTATAACTTTACTTTTTGCCAATTGCCAATTAAACTTTTTTTTATAATTAAGTTACTGAACTAAATAGTTTTTAAGGTTGTGAAAAATGAAGGTGAAACCACAAAGTTTAAAGTCGAGTTAATTTCCACTGCTAAGATTTATCTGTGAAATTTTATCATCTAAAGTTTATTAGGTAATTAAAATTAATAAGGGAGAAGTATGCAAATTACAAGTTTGAAATATTTGTGTACTTTATTAAGCACAAGTACATGAAAGTAAGTGAGTGAAATAGGTTTTTTGATGAAATAATGTATTAATTCTAAAATGCATACAAATCACTTCCCATCGTGATCATTCTGTGAATTTATTGTTGAAACTTTTAATGTTTGAATAAAAAATTCAACCAGTGCAAACTTTTTTTTTCTAATTTTCCAAACCATGCGTTGCTCCTAAAAGCCGAAGTTCTCGGCTGAAAATGGCCTAGCGTAAGACAGTCGCATCGTAAATCATAAAATCTTGGCCCAAACGCATTTCTCGCTAGCCTCATCAAAATCATTTTAAATTTAACTCGTATACAGTACATTTCTGATGCAAAAAAACGAATATCAAGGTGGCAGCGTTCGAGGCGTTGATCGAAGAAAAGACCAAAAAAGCCGAATGCGCCGAACGAGCCCGAGAAGAGATGCAGGTTCAATTAGATACTCAGCTGGCCCTGAACGCGTCGTTGCAAGAAGAAATTCAACGATTCGCTGGGTAAAGACTTTTTTATTCTTTGCGTCTCTCGAGTGCAGTCCTCTGACGATTTTTTCCCCTCTTTTCTTCGCTTTGATGAAATGAATTCGCGCGAAATTGACGATTGCAGTCTCGTGAAAGAAAAACAGAAGGAAAGGACCGAGCTGGAAAAAACACTGCGCGAATTGGAAGACGAGAACATGCGATTGGAGGAGCGATTGCAATCGAGCGAGCAATTAGAGCACGAGTTGAGCTTGCAGGCGGCCGACTTCAAATGTCAGCTTCTTCATCAAGACGCCAAAATTCGCCAAATGGACCAGGCGTGCAAAACTTACCGGTAAAAGCAATTTTTACGCCTTCATTCTTTCGTTTTGTCCATGATTATTTTGCCTCACTATCTCGTTATTAACGGCAATTCTTTTCGCATAGGGCTGAAATAATGGAGCTTCAAGCCAGCTTACTCAAATACACGGAAGAGTCTGGATGGAGTAGCAAATTGTTCCGATTCGCCGGTAACGTTGCTCGTTATCCGCATCTGATCATGCGAACTTTGTCATTTTTCTTAACCGGACTGCCATTGGTTTGGAATTAAAGTAAGTTGACTTTGCCAAAAAAAGTACTACAAAGCGCTTGAAAAAAACCTTAGTTAACCCCTTAATTTTTTTCATTTTCAGTTTATAATCGTGAAAGGAACGGACGATAATTTGAGAATTTTTGTATAATTTTTATGCGTATGGGGAGCGAATGTTTTATAGTCATTTTTTTTTCTATAACAAGTGTATATTTTTGTAAGCGCACGATTTTAAAAAAAAAGTGCTTCAGTGACACGAATGAGTTTACGGAGCGATGGATGAATGACCTTAAATCTAAATCTTACTGCAGGACATTGAATAATCCAATACAATTGATTCTGTTTTTTTGATCATATTTATTTCTATAACGATTATATTAACGAGTCATTTAATGACTATTCAATTTAGCAATCGATAGATCACAATGATACAGTCGAATCTAATAGTAACGGACAATGATTAGATAATACAGTATATATTTACATAGCTATGTTTTTGTATTTTATCTCAATAAAAGACCGTTTATTTTGATTAAAGTCGATTTTTTTCATCTATCTTATATATTAATCTCTTCATTACGTTTTTCGACCTTTTTTTACTAGAGAATGATGTCAAGAGATAATTGCAATTAATGTATATAAAGCAATTGATGAGGTTGGCTTTTAAAAGATTGCATAAGCATTGGATTTCAAGTATCTCTATCTAAAATGTTTATATTTTGATTGCCAAGATATCGTAATCCTGACGCCCATTGCAATATAAAAATGATAAATTTTTGTTATGGAAAGTTTCATTTGCTTTTTGGCTCTAACTACTTTGCTAAATTTTGTTTTGATAATTTAATCAAGCATATCTAATGAAGATCAAGTACATTTTCATTATTTGTCCTTGTTCAACTATAAGTTTTTGTTAATATCATAATTATGATAGTAGTTTTAATATATGCATCGATTAAAATAGTAAACAATTATTTCAAAAATAAGATGAGATTTCTTAAAAATTATTCAACAAACTTCTTCACTCAACCGTTCAGCATGACTCATACACAGTATTTACAAGTAGTAGCTTAACAATGATATTTTGTTTTTAACTAGTACAATTGTAATAGGCTTTAAGTAAAATATAAAAAACTTGTCATTTTTCTTTTTGATAGAAACTGATTATTTAACATAGCATTCGTAGAAAACAGAATAAAAATATGTTTCTTTTCTCTATATAACGAAAGCAATAACTGACTAGTATCGGCTGCGTTACATCGATCAAGTGTTCAATAAGTAAAAAAAGTAATCATTATAATAATCGTAAAAGTTAGTAACTTTGACTAGAGGGAATTTATCACTGGCGACAAATCGTTTAAATCATCCCGAAACCTTCTGTACCCTCACTTATGGCTAGAAGCAGCGCTTTTTCGAAATGATCGTAGCATTCGTAGTCAGGTAAGCATAATTGATTGAAACTAGAAAAATAAAATAATTGACATTAATTATATTTAATCAAAACTACAGAGCTGAACAGAAAGTAGATCAAAACTCACCATGTATGCGCCGTTGGAAGATTTTCGAAAGTTGGCGCAGCAGTAATTTGGAATCGTGGACTGAGTTGTTGAAAGCCACCAGGAGGCAATTGCGAGCATCCTGTGGTGAACTGCAGAAGTCGCGCCATTTCCTCCTGGGTAAAGTTGCTCACTGCGGTCCAAAACCAGTCGAGCACTCTTAGGAACTCGGGTGAGCTGCCATTAGCGACGTGGTGAGCTCGAAGATCCGCTACGCTGTATTCTCCGGTTCCACACAATAGCAACTAAAATTACAAGAGATTTTCATATATGCATCAAAATCACCGCGAGCTGCTTTGATTTATTAGATTATTACCTCTAGTTCGTTTTCGTCGAAAATGCCAAGAAGATTATCAGGAATGAGTTCGTTCAAACCTCTCAAAAAGTGATCTACTTCACTGCGTATTGAATTAGCTAGTCTATGTTGTGCTAAGGCATCCAAGTATCGAAGTTTCATGTCGTTTGTTACGCGAATATTTCGACCGCCAGGAATCAATTCGACCAACTGAAAGGACGGCAAGAAGTTGGAATTATTGTCCATTGTTTTCAATTAAAATCAAATGTTTAATTACTTACTTTTACTAATTGACCATCTTTGTCGTACTCTTCTTCTATGAAGAACAGTTCCATTTCTTCGACGTCATTCTCCAGAATGTACTTGACTTTGCTCAAATACAAATCTGGATCGTCTTGCTCGAAATATTTGTAATGCACTCGCAGGCCGATGATCTGAGCCAGGAACGAGCGAGTGAAACGGGCCCGGACGAGCTGTCGATACGAGCCGCCGAGCGCCGACTCGTACAGACATTTCCCGACGATTTTGCCAGCGAACTCGTAGTGTTTCAGCTTCAAGCCTGGAGCTCGTTTGCCGTTCGGATGGACCAGGGCCTGCTGCGACTCTCCGAACGAGCTGAACAGGCCGTTTCCTTGGTCGAACAGCGACGCGCAGATCAGCTCGAACCATTCGCGTCGAACTCCGCCCCAATCCACACCTGCCAGAAAGACACGTGATTTTATTATTATACGAGTCTGAATAATCGGATCGATCGATGTGTTTTCAATTAAATTATTTACCTTGTTCGCCTTGAAATGTGATTTCGAAATTTCGACACCAATCGCTGATCGAAAATCCTTTAGTTGCCTTCATTGACTATAATCGAAAAATAACATCGTTGATCAATCACGTGATTAATTCAGAAGCAACAATATATTAAGTGTTTTAATTTTCCAGTATTTACCGTTTCTAGCAGTCTATCACGTTGAACCTTCATTGACAATTTTTCATGATAATGCTTCTGATGATGTTTTCGAACCTCGTGATAGAAAAAGTCCTGCTTATCGGCAAAAGTTTCGCTGCCGCCTATGTTTTTCAATAAGAATAGTGTAAAAGTAGCCGCTATAATATCACGATAATGCGAGATCAGTTCCACCGGGGGTTGACATCCGTCGTCAATAGTAAAAGAGTCGTAACCTTCGTGCTGATTATTAGGACTATCGAAATGAAACTGAAAACAAAAGTACAGCAATTTAATTAAATATGCAAAACAGTCGGCAGTGTTACACAATACATGAATTTACCTTGGTCGAAGGACAAAGCCTAAAAGTGACCAATCTCTTGGGAATGAATTTCAACAGGTACTCCTTGATCGTCAGCTGCTTCGGAGAGATGAAGCAGAAGACTTTCTTGGGCTTCGAGTACCTCTCGCCCTGTATACCGAGTAACTTGGCCGCGTAGCAAATCGTCGGGTCCTTGGAGGCCACGTTGTTCTGGACGGCTCGGGACACGGCGCTCTCCAGCACGATGATGTCGAACTCGCCGTTGTGCAGCTGCGTGCCGTTGAGGCTCACGGTGGCGTGATAGCAGCCGCCCTTGTCGAAGCTGACCCTCAGACGAATGCGCTGATTGGGCGCGTCGTACTCGAGCGAAGTGTCGCCGCAGTTATCGGGGGACAGCTTGTCGGGCGACGTGCCGATCTGAGTTATGTGGACCTTGTAGCCGTCCACGGGATTCTCGTTGATGCCGAAGATGCAGAGATTGTCGTACTCGTCGCGGGGCTCGATCGTCATCGAGTGCGCTATGCCCGCGGTGCAGACGACGGTCGAGCTGTTACGCACGAAGACCGTCTTGTTTGGATCCTGTTGTCCTGTTGCACGCAAGAAAAAAATAGTATCAATACCATTCGATCGTATAGTTAAGGAAATAGAAGACGAAAAAAAATCGGTTGACTTACCCGGCAGAAACGTCTTCAAGAACGGACTGCCGTGCACGTGATAAGAGCCTATTTGCACGGCTATGCGATACTGACCGGCGTGGCGTACCGTGAACTTGACGACCGCCGTGTTGGCCAGCAGCGGATCGGTGCCGCCGAGCTCGATGAAGGTCGCTATGCTGCTGTTGCCCTGACTCACCTCGACGATGAGATTGTCTTTGTCGCAGATCGGATACGGCTGTCCGTTTCTCTGGTAAAACTGTGCACAGAGAAAACAATGAGTTGTTTTGATTCCGCGTGTTTCAGCGTATACGATCGAGTTATTTTCCTTTTTAATCGCGTATGGAGAGAGCCGAGATGTTACCCGATCGATGTAACAAACGCGCAATCTTTCGAAGATAATGCGCGACAAAAAAAAAAAAAAAGAAAGAAAAAAAAGAGAGAACGGCAATAACGATAAGAAAAAGTTGAAAAATCCGATGGCTCCCTTACGCAATATAAATTCAAATATATAAATTGTCAAGATAGGTTGCGCGCATACCTTGACGTTTAAGGTCATCGTCTCGCCGACGAGCTGGGGCTCCTCCCACTCGAAGTGGACGCGGCAGTTGCCGGGCAGCAGGTACTTGCCGGTGACGTACTGCAGGAGCGAGTGCTTGGCCTCGGGCGCCAGGGCGGGCTGAGTCATCGCCGCCAGTGTGACCAGGCCGGCTACCGACACCGACACCACCAGCATGCCACCTGCGCACAAAAAGTCGAGATATTCACTGCTACTCATGGTGGTGGTGCTGCTGCTGCTGCTGTGGCTGGCTGCTGCGTGCGTTGTGCGACACTCTGCGCCGCTCGCAGTGCATTTTGAACGATATATTTATAAGAAAAACTCGCGCTCTGTTTATTTATATTATTGATAAATGTTTGCACGCTTGTACTTTTTATTTGACTTTGGAAACGCGCGCGATTAAATCTATTCTCGTACGCGTACCTCGAGCGCGCATTTATGTCATTAATTACGCAGTTGTCGAAGCCGAGCGAGCATTTTCGATTTCGCGCTGTGCGTTCGAGTGTACATACGATTATACTCGTGCGACACATATACTTATACGAACGTTTTATACTGTTATAATAACGAAAAATCCCCGATAATGATCCACGCGAATTGCCGATGAAGAACGTATACGACGCACACCGTGTCGCCGCGGAGCGGAGTCGATACACTTTGAAGAATATAAAACGCCGATATACGTACTTGCCTGCGCGAGATCCATGCCTCTTTATTTATTTATTATTCCTTCTTTTTACTCGTGTCTCGTTTTATTTTGTCACTCTCTATATTTATACTTGGCGTCGTGCGCGCTCCACTGGACGCCCGAAGAACGAGTCTCCTCTCTCTCTATCTTTCACGCGGGCACGAGCGCGCGCACGTAAACGAAAGAAAAAGAAAAAGAAGGAGAAGAAAAAAAGGCAGCAGCAGCAGGCGTCGAGCGAACGAACGGCTCGCTGCGGCACTCGACGTTCGCGCTTGTATTGAGTCTCCAACGAACTGATCAAAGACGCGAATACATTCGCATGTATATAATATACATATCCTTCTGCGGTGTTATTTACATTGGAGGCGTCGTACGGCATCGGCGACGTATATTATACAGCCGGCCTTAGCGCCGCCGCCGACACACTCGACGACGATGACGACGTCGACGACGACAATCATACATTGAGAGAAAGAAGAGTAAGAGGGAGCGAGAGAGATAGCCGGCTGCCGATAAGATCTGACATAATGATACGAGTGCATTCGTTTGGTCGGACTTTTGAAACGCCTGTCGTATTACATACGTATGGAAATTTGGGTAGCTAGGCGGTATTTTTCAGGCGCGATTCTATTCGTTATACCGACATCGTAAAAAATGAGCTTACTAATCAAACTCACCCCAGGTCCATGCGTCCTGATGTTGACTGTTCTTCACCACCGAGCTCCAAAGATCGGCCTTGAGCACGTCCAGATCCTCCTTGGAGGTGGGCAGCGTCTGGCGCGCCTGTATCCATCGCGGCAGATCCTTGCCCAGCGCTACGCGCACCGCGTTGTCTTCGACCCAGTAGACGTCCTCCAGCGACAGCACCTCCATTTGCAGCAGTCTGTCGAGCAAACGTGTCCAGATTCACGCACGTGCATTGTAATACTTATGCGTATATCTTACACGATGTTTACCTGCCCGCGGCATTATTATACACACGCGCACTTATCGCGCGAACGAGCATGTAAATATAGGAGAAAAATAAATTGACACAAAATTCCCGAGCTCTCTCGGTATCGCGTGCACGCGCGTAAGACGATCGTACATAGAAGCACAATGGAGCCTCAGAAATATCGGGCATGAGTTGTTCGTATGTGCGGAGGGTAAACACGTCGGTTACCGGACACTTGAGAAATTTTTTACTTTGACCGATTGCGGTCGCTGCTTACTGCATTCACAGAGGTTTAGGAAGTTACCGATTCCTTAGAAGATATACTCTTAGCTTTAAAATAAGTATATGATTACACAGAGTACATTAATCTCGAATTTGTTTTGCAGAACGATTTTATGAAAAAGAAAACCCTAAATGCCTAGGTTTTGGACATTTACAAGCATGTTTCCGGATACTCACAGGGTTATTTATTTAGGATTAATATTTAAGGCTATACTCAAAATAACTTTTCCATGCCATTCGGATAAGTAAATTTAAAAAAAATTGAATCCATTATCTCGTTTGCATTTTAATTATTTTAAATGTATCACGCGGCTACCGTAAATAAATATAGGGCGCCGAACAAAATTAAATGTACTCGTCGCGCGACTATACTTATAATGCATCTTGTTATGCAGAGGTGCATCCTGGAGTAAAAAAAATTTAATTACTATTTTCGTATTTTTTCGAGACCCCAGTTATTAATGAATTTTCGTACTTCTAAAGCTGATTATTATTAATTATTTTTTCTCCATTAAAAGCATTTCTTTTATTGCTCGAAAAATAATAAAGTCCTGCATCGCGGCCGCAGCATAAAACCGTAATATCTTTTGCTCTCTTTTTATTTTGCATTAGGGAAGTTGGCGCCGGCCCAATTGCAGCGCGGAAAGTAGAGGAAAAAAATTTACGGGTTCAATTAAAAAACTGGCGCTATTTCCACTGCTGCGCGCGTGTTCGGGCTGAGACGCGATTGAAGGGCAGAAACGTAATCTCTCGCTTTTCCAAATATCTAATGATAAAAGGCTTCGTTATTTAATGCAAACATATACAAGTCGAAAAGCCCGATATAAAATATTACACAGAGATATTATAAAGAGCGAGTTCATTTACGGTGGCTCACCTTTGATAGTGATTGTGGAGTCCATGGTCGACGAGCCATTGGCGCAAAACGAGCCGCTGCTGAAGCAAACGAGCGGCTCGCTGCAGCCTCTCCTCGTCCTGGGGCGGTAGTTCCGGCAGCGATTCGACCTCGCCGCAACTCGCCAGACTCGAGATACCTGCGACGAGGAAGGAAATCGTTACACGAGAGAAGTTCAGGGCCTAATCAAGCTGTGCGCCCACACACATACACGTTTATTCAAGCACACATATATAAAATAAGTAGAGAGACACACACACAGAGAGGTAGAGGAAGAGAGTTAGGCTTAATCAGTTCGCAGACTCCTCTGCAGTATACGTGTATAATACGCCAAGAAAGCGGCAGAGATTACGAGCAGCTATATACTCTGGCTGCGAATCAACATTTGCCCGTCTCTTCCTCACCTCGTTCTAATATGCACATTTACGTATGAAAACATTGATATATCTTTTAATGTCATTTTCAGCAGTGAAACAAAAAAAACATTTATGCTTGAATTATTCCGCTGTAACGTTGCATTGCTCGTACGCCCGGATGACATGTTATTAAGAATACAAAAAAAAGTTTCAACATGACAAAGTGCACACAGATTATCAAAAAAAAAGTTGCAGAGCGTAGGTAGCACATCTAATAGAGTGCATGAGCGTTGCGCTCGTGTACGCGAGTGAGTGTTTGTGTACAAAAGAATCGCATTTAATTTGAATATATGAGTCAAAATATGCGCTTCGTGCATTCGTACATTGCGCGACATGCAACATTGATCGAGTGCGACACTCGACACGGCGAAAAGCGACACAAACCGACGCCCGAGCGCACAAAATAATAAAGAAGAAAAGAGGAAAGAAAAGAAAAAAGTGATAGCTTTTTTTACGAGATAATAACATTGGTACATTATATCGTGCCTTATATAATAGAATACAGTGATCGAGTGAATGCGAGCGGATGCGTTTTCTTTTCTTTGCAAATCGCACATATTGCGCGGATTATTATATAGGCGTAAAAAAGATGTGTTTTATACATCTGCAGCGATGACAATTAGGGAAATATTGCAGCGATTTTCACGCCGTCGTAATTAATTTTAATTGCACGACGAGGAGGAGAAGAACGACGACGACGACGTCACTTACCCGATGATGCGCTACCACTGGGTCGTACGGACATCCCGATGGACGAGATCTCTTCGCTGAACAAATCATTTTCTCCTCTTGAAAAACGATTTCCCGCAGTATTATCAGGCATGATCGGATAAAATTACAATCGCAGATTTTCGCAAATAACCTCGCTTTACGTTATCATGTTTCTGGAAAAATCGGCTAGATTAGGAGGCTTGCATGATGGAAATTTCACATGTAGTTTATTTTTGAGAGCAGTGCCGACGACAATGAGTAAAAAAATCGATTCGACCCTGACGAGCGAAAGCTCGCATCCATGAATAATTTCGCTTTACGTTCTTATTTTTTTTCTCTCTGCGCGATCATAATTGATTCACTTCCGATCGAATTTAGGTCTACTATTTCATATTTAATTCAAGCTTCAAGACATATACACGAGTCATGGTAGATTTTCTTAATTTTGGTAACGAATGTTTTATAGGGAAAGAGAACTCGATCAAAAATTACATACATACAGAGACATTACTAACTGCTTCGTAGCACATAACTGCAGTAAACATTATCAAAATGCTTTATAAAATGAATTTTCACGTAGTCACTTGCAGATTTGAGGATAAAGGTACTCGCCATCTAGTGTCGGAATAAGTTAATTAATGTTAATGTATTTTAAAATGGTCCTTTTTTGGTCACCGGGTCATTAATAATATTTTGGATTTCTACCACGAAAAAGAAGCAGACAACTAAGGGATAGAGCATTTGATAAAAAAGGTACTAAAAGTGCGATAAAAAGCTCAATAATCAAAATCTTTTTTAACCATTATACCGCCTCAATAGACGAAACAAAGTTAAAGCTATTTTCGATACGAGCGAATTAAAAAAAAAAAGAAAAAATACCATCAGCGGTGCAAACTTTTCCAATTTAAATTCTCTCAAAAGTCACAATTTCACAAAAGTAGAGAGTATTTACCGTGCGGTCACCTGTGGTAGCTATCTCTTCATATATATCTTTAGTAGAATGGCAAAACGACTCAAGTCCACCTTTGGTGCTTTCGAAAAAAACGTGTTTCAAGTTACACGTGAGGGCCAAACTAGACGTGGACGATTTGAGGTTTGAAACTATGGTACATTAAGCTACTACAAAGAGATAACTTTTGACCTATGTACTTATCAATTGGAAAAGCGTATTATAGTTACGATACGGAACAAAAAATACAGTCGTAAGTCTTGCCTTTCTACTAGAGATATAGAATAGTGAATTTACATCAAGAATTTTCATTATAATTAATACTACCAAAAAGTTTCTTATTTATCCGAGCATTACAATTCAAATTATATATGTTTTTAAACCATCATGAATGAAAGGATTCGATAACACGAGGAAAAGTAATTTATACTATTTACTTTATTTTTCGGTGACATTTTCAACTTTTCTTATTAATCAAACAGTTCTCTTGAAATGCAAGTTACTATGTACAAAACATGACTAAATATTAAATTACATGTTACACATGTTATAATTAATATTAGCAATTTAAAAAAATGTAGGTAGTTGAATTTAGAAATGTCTTGTACTCGTTGTGGCTGATGATTCCGTTTTTATTACATGAACTACTTGCTGTATCCCTCTAGTTTGAGTATGGTTTCGAGGTCTTTGAGCCTCTCTTTTCGCGCCTGTCTCAGGCCTTGGAACAATCCCAACTTATCGAAAAGGATATGATTAATTTTGCAGCTCTTACATTGAATAATGATGAAGCCCTTCTCGTATGCTGTCTGATTAATGTTTGTGTGCTTGCGTGTACAGCACTTCTTGCACGTGTAGACTAATCGTAGTTTTTCGATATTTTTTTCTCTCAATCTTTTACTGTCCTTCGTGCTGTCGCGTACCAAGGGGGAATACTCGATCGAGGATGACGCTTCGAACACTTTCAACGTGGGTATCTCGATAGAGACCATAGGGGTTGCCAGACTTCGGCTACTCTTCACGTTTTCTCGCAACAGTGGCAAGGTCGTTCGAGGATTCACACTTAATAATCGTCGCACTACAAACATTTTGGTTTCGCTTGAAATAATTCAATTTTCGGTATGAGTAATTAAAAAGAAAGGTCAACACTTGCTTTGACTCGCGACTCGCGAGACGGGACGAGAATTCTTATATTTTTTATCATAATATCGATTTCCAGAAAAATGGACTTGAGTCGTTCTTTTTTTCCACCACAGATATACAAGCAAAGAGATAGGGATAGAAAATGAGCGAACAAAAAGTTTGTCAGATCCTAATAAAAACCACAACCAAAGCGGAGCTTTTTCAGCTGCGCCAAGCTGAGCTTTTCTGCCTGCTACGTCACGTATATATAAGTATATAAGTATACTGGGCCGGTCGAAACAACTCGACCTCGCTTGTACTCTTGACCTTTTCATTAGACTATTCGAGCCGAGAAGCTATGATAACGTCAGCGAAGTATAAGGCGGCCTAGCGCGTGTCTTCGTATTTCTTTCGGGTCCCGCGCGACAGCGATCTATGACTAATCAAAAATAGTTCCATGGATAGCCTAATAGTTAAACTAATCGTAGCTATTTTTCTTACATCAAAAGCTTCGAATATTCGTTAAGATCCATCCCAACTATGTCATTTATTTCGTTTAAAATTGTTTCGATCGCTCATTAAAGCTTTCCTTTTTCTTTTGAAAATATCTTCATGACGTTTTCTGTTCAAGTTTTTTCGTTTAAGATCGATGTGACTGAATTATAAAACTTTTTTTAGAGTTATAAAGTATGCAAAGATGTACAGTTCAAGTGTAATACTAGTAAATTATACGATATTCAAATTATTCGTCATTTTCTTGTACAAATTTAATATACTTGTTTGAAATTTTCCCTACAACTATTATACATCGTTTCTCTGCAGCGAGCGCATTAGACTCGAGTCTGCGGCTCGATTCGTGTGTGTATAGGAAACAAAACAGGTCAGAAACGTGTACCATTATGAATCAAGGCAGTTGAAAATCGATTACCGTATACGAAGCGGATGCGCGCGTATATAGGAAAAAGTTTAGCTAAATCTACATACATGCACCGTACGAGTTTATCCGCGTAACCATACTTCGATATATTCACTAGGCCAATTTTTTCCTTTGCAGGCGCGCCTGCTATATCCGAGCTTTGGCCTTTGATGTTGCGTGCTTTTGTATTATGTATATAGATGTAGCAAAAAATGAGAGAACCGCGCGCGCGCGCGGATGAAAGTCTGCGGCGCCGAAGGAAAGAGAGGCTGCGAGGGAAATTTTCGAACGAGATACGAGAGATGAATACGTTATGTACTGAAATCGACTCGAAAGTTATCTTTTCGAAGGAATTTCACGCGTGTATGTGTGTGTGTGTTGCGATGTAGGTGAGCTTGCTTCTTTTGTGAGGCTGCTGCTTGTGTTGCATCGCACGCGCGCCTGTGTGTCCGCCCAATGGAAGTGGATTTATAGACTATATCGAATTTCCCTCGATACCGCTGCGGAGCTCACACCTGTGATGCAAAAATTCACTTTGATTACACGCGCTCGACTCTCTGCGATTAAATCTCACGGCTCACATTTGTGCGCAAACTTGTTATTCGTATACAAAGAGACGATAATTGTTGTTTTTTTAGCTTCGATAACAAGGTTAGATATGTTTTGAGCTCGATCGAAATGATTGCGGTTTTATAGTGAAAAATACGTAATTTATATTATAGGACTTTTGGCACGTATGAATTTTCATCGTTGCCTTTTTGTTAAAAGGTGTGATCCGCATCTAATTAAAATCTGATCCGAAAAAGATCTTATATATTTTAAAAGAAAAACGAGGGCGTGCAAGATGATAATTTCGTTAAGTAAAAGTAGCGAAGAAAAACATCGGCTCTTGCACATTGGTCAAGATGTTTTTTCTCAGATTTCAACGTCTCGCTCGAGATCGATACGTGTAAGTATTTTTTTTTCAAATGAAAAGCTAACTCACGACACGAATCAAATTAGGAGGAGTTTTGTCGGATTACGTCGATCTTGCCGCACACAAGGGGGTTTTGAAGATTTACACAAGAGACCGAGTCAATTTTGCGATCGTAACGCGCACTTTAATATATTATGTGTTTACGAGTGGCGTCGATGCAACGACTCGAACGTCATGCGCGCTGTTTATTCGATTTTCCTTATCTTATCTTCCTTTGGGAACCTGCGAGCGCAGCTCGGCTTTTCCGATTGCGGGTGTTTCACGTTGTACATCCGCGTTAAATTAACGAGGGCCACTACTGGCAACTACTACTACAATTACTACTATCGCTACAACGTTCCGCAGGTAATCCTCGATCCACGATTCTGTCGGTATGCACCCCCTCGGCGCTTTATACGTAGGCTTTACTTAATTCGATTTAAACATAGTGCGGCGATCTCGTATGTATACAGCAGAGGTCCAAATTTTCGAGTCTATGAATATTTCAACGGTAAGCCAGCAGCAGCAGCAGCACACGAAGCTCGAAAGCGCATGAATTACGACCAAGTTCGCAGACGGCGAAAAGAACAAATGCGTGATTGCGTTATGCAGTGCGCGTGTTATATATACACGGCACGGACGTGATATTAAAGTAATCAATTAGCAGTATAATCCAGGCAGACGATACGTCGATCGATCGGACTGCGCTGCAACGACAAACACGGACCACGTGCGTTAAAACGTGTGCTCATTTGCGTGTGCATATCTCGCAGGCACATAACGATCGCATTAATACGAGACGGGTATAATGGGTGGTGCACATATAAGTACACACGATGCAGGTGCGAATCAGCGAAATGTTTCGACGCGCGCCACGCGGAGTTTTGATAAATTACAATAAACGTGATATATGTATGCACTGCGCTACATTTACTGTATATATAGTGCAACCGGTGCATGTATATCTCTTACGTTATACTACATGCTCGCAAACATTTGCGCGGAGTTTCGCGCGGAGTATACCGAGAGAAAGAAGAAAATAGACGTGTACGTGTTCATGCTTGGGTGTGTGTAGGTGATAGGCGAGCTCGCTCCGCAGACACGCGATGAATTGCGACGCGCAAGGGCGACGTAGGCATTCTCGTGCGATCGCGCGTCAGGCAACCGCGCGCGTTGCAGTACTTCAGGCAGTATCTATGTACACACACGTATACCATCCTATATATCCTCGGGGAGAACTTGCCAAGGAGTAGTAGCCGCGCGAGCGAGTATAAGTTATTATACGCATACGTGCTCGCTTGCGCTGACATTAGTTCGTGTGTGTAAGTCGGCACACACACACACACACACACACACCCAAGCATGAGCACGTATATGGTTGATTCTTTAGAAATCTACTCGTTACGTGTCGCGTGCTTAGAAATTTTGGACGATTCATTGGAAATTCTCTGTTAAGCTTTTTTTGTCGCTTATTGGTATCAATTTCAGATCCAATTTGGAGCTGTTCGGAATATTTGATTTCGTTTGAAAAGCATCAAAAATGCCACTCTGCAGACAGTAATTCGTGGACAGTTATACAATTATGTTTACTTTGCCACTTGCGGGTTAACCGTTTAAGATACTCGCCACCTAGTGGTAGTATCCGACTCAAAGTTCTTGAAACTGATTTATACTTTTTGCTTAGCCTTTCCATCACTAGGTGGCGTCTACGCGAGCCACCGCATTTCCCGCACGAGGGCAAGTAAGGCCGCTGGCATATAAGCTAGCCCGCCTCACGGTGAATTATAATTGTTCAAACCATGTCAGTATAATTATACCGGCTAATTATAATTGCTAAACCAGGATAAGTTCGACGACAACTTGCTAGGTGGGTTGTTCTGTTCAGCAATTGAAAGGCATGTTTTTGTTCACCTGTTTCAACCTTAAGAGTAAATCATTTGAGATGCAGCACCTACGTCTCTTACACTTCTTTGGAACCCGAATGATTACGATCAAGACCTCGAACGAGACGAGCAGATTCACAGGTTTCTTTACACAATCACTTATGTTCAGTTTGTTTTCAGTTTACGTTTTCTATGGTATCTCTATCGCGTATTTACTGATCGAGAGTGACCCGAGAGTTTGATATCTTGACCGTAACCATTCGCAGGTTCCATAGAAAAATACACGATCCTGGCTCTGATACATCAAACAGTTTGCAATTAGTGAGACGCATTAAATAGCTCTGTAAAAAATAAAAATTTTGGGATTTTCAAAAATGTTATGGAGCAGGGAAGAAAATTGCTCAAGTCATCATCAATCTAGCACTTTCAACAGGGTTTCAAATTTTCTCGTTTTAAATTTTTAAATATAAGCAGAATTCCGGAGAACGAGCCATATAACGCGCGGGACTAATGGCTCATGGGCTAGGTTCGGAAAAATCGATCGTCCGGTATTTATACATTATGCACGTGCAAACATCGTTCCACATAGCATTTCGTTCTATGCTACTGCACACGTTTGTGCCTCGTGCAATTCACAAAGCGACCAATATAAACATCGCGAGACTCGTAAGTGATGATTAGCGGTCTCTTTCGATTTTGTGAACTGGTTTTCCATCGCACACAGTTTTACATATTGTATCAAAGAAGTGAGAGTGGTTCAAGTTAGCTGTGTGCAACAAATATTATCATAATTAGCTTCTGCTTAATCATCATTGTTTATTGCTGTTGTCTGTTAGTTGTGGTATATTAGTATATTTTGCACTTGAAGAGTGAAAAACTGAAGCTTGGTTTTTGCCTTGTTTGACTTTACACGTGCTGTGAGACTTTCTTTTTTCGAAATTTCCTAGTCTAAAGTAATATTGTGATTTCGCACGGCATATCATAGTAAACATAATTATAAAACATTATTTTCAAAAATAGAAACTTGATTGCCCAGTGCTTTTTATGAGTACAGATTCACATCAATAAGAATCGATCGTATTATTTGTATTATTGTATTTTAATCGTTGTTTTTGTACGCAAAACGATAGCGAATTTCAAATAATGCACGCAAAGTGTCTACACAGTATTATTTATTACCGCTCTTTGATTTCCCGATGTACATGCATGCATACAGAGCCGCAGGTATACGCGAGACTCGAGCTTTAAATTGTATACATCGCGCGCGATAAGCGTCGTCGTCGACTCGAGCGAAATGCCAATAACGCGCGCGCGTGGGTGTACCATGTGCATGTGCAACGTGTTTGCAAGCTGCGATCTGTTTCTCTTTCTCTCTCGCGCACCACCAGCAATGCGGCGCCACTATTACGCGATATAGAAGCGAAGAAACACTGGTAAATGGAAGAGAGAGAGAGAGAGAGAGAGAGAGCGTGTAATAATTCATCCTCGAGTAGAAACCAATTTTACTACGCGATCGAGTCCGCGTATGACCAAGATTAGCCCGCAATATATAACGATCCTAATAATTCATCGATATTCATTTGTAATTTCGACCGCGTGTGCGGCTCGACGCCCCCTATTAACTAGCGCAGTGTGTCGCATAATATTCGTGAATTTGCTCTGTATAAGCCACGTCTGTTGTATCCAGACCCTCGGAAAAAATATAAAACTCTTGTGGAATGAGTCGTGCTCGTCGCATCTTCATCGATATGTAGTTTTAATCTTATATACTTGGCAAACGAATGAACGTCAATTCAGTGTTTATTGGTTCCGTCGTAGCTTCGGTAATTTGATAAAGATCCAAAAAAAGAAGCTACACGCGTGTAGCCGGGTTGGCGCGCGCGTCAAATAATTGCGAAGGGTAGCTTCGCGAGTGTGTGTGCACGGTGGCTAAATGTGTGTCGCGCGGCGGCAGTGCGCAGCCTTTCTTTTATGACCAACAAACAAACGATCGTACACAGCGCGCGCGGGTTTTAGTATGATTGTTATTGACCGTAAAAATGTGCAATTAACGCGCTTTATGTTTTTCGCGTGCACGAAGGTTACGTATTCGAGGCGATCTATATTTTGTGCTGGACACAGAGCAAGAGGGTTGTTTTACGCTAAAAGTTGAGAGAGAAAGAAAGATCGATCCTTTTTCACTTCCTGAAAATGACGGAAAAACTATATTCTGGGCGAAGATTTAAACTTGAAACTACTTGCAACTTTTCTGCTAATACTCGTGCACCGCGTAGTTCTACAGGAATGCTGATTTTGGCATAAAAAAAAACAAAAGTTCGCTATTTTTTATTCTATTTTTACGTAAAAAAAACTCCGAAGAAAATTTTAATTATCGAGCTTTTTCACCGCGCACATGTATCGCATGTTCGAATTTCACCTGCGGCGCGGCGTTTTCTGCGTGACTAATTTTAAAATCAAACTAAACCGACGAAACTTACTTCGCCGTCGCTGCCGTGTTCGCGTGCATATACTGCAGATATAGGTATATCGACGCAAGAGCATGTAACGCGACTGAAATCGGCTCGAAAGCTCGGCTCGCCTCTACCCGTTGACTCATACGATATTGCGCGTTTTTCGGTTAAAAATTTCTAACGAGTCGAAAGTAGAATGAAAATAAAAGAGCCCGGACGAGTTGTGTCTTTGATGAATTTACATTACTTGTATAACTGGCTAATAAAATAGTTTTCGCTCGATGTTCGGATAAATAATTCAGCACGAGTGCGGAATAAATTTCACTACAATTAACTGCTATAAATAGTAAACTGAAGTTTACATTTTGTTTCGAAGCGTTTAATGCTATTATATATCGTGAGTACATCGCAGTGTTAGGCAATTTTTATAACATGTATTTTCTTACAGTTTTTAAACATTTTGCATGAAATTTAGATTTCTCATTGAATATTGATCAAAAACTTTGTGATGGATGCAATATCGACTTCTGATGCAAGTTTTATTAATATTTCATAAACCAGATCGGATTTTGGACCACTCAGGTCTGAGGGTAATTGTGTGGAAATGGAAGTTTTTATGCCTTTGAAGGCCGCCGTTATGACTTTGCTGATTTGAAATAATTTCCTATAAAATCTTGTAGAAAAGTATTGATTTTCTCAATTTATGAGACAAAGTGGGCAAAAACTTCAATTTGCTAGAAATCGTTTGCATTCGTGTATTTTAATTTTTAACACAAGCGGAGGAGTTAAAAAACCGCAGCCAATGTATTGGCAAGTAGCTTCCTCATACTTTTTTTTTAACTTAAAAATAATTTGAAAATATTAATATCATCTTTCTAATTACGAAAGCGAAACGAAAGCGCCTCTCAGCTTTATCGGGTATCTCAAACAAACAATGCAAAAAAAAAATTTTTTTCTTAAATAGAAAAAAAACGTTACGTTTATCGATAAATGAATTTTTCTGGCTTCGTCCCTATGTCATAACGAAAAAAATAAGCCCTCCCCCGTCACGATACGTGCTACCGTTATCAAGGAATCACTCTACACAGCCATACAGCCGCATACACCCACATACATTCCAAAATGTGTCAAAAATTCGATCTAGTATATAGAAATATCATTAAACATATCCTACGATAATTATATACGAAAGCCTAAATGTATCCCATCACAAAACTTCCTATATGAGGGAGCAAAAGGAAGAAAATGACAATTTCCCGCAAAAAAAATTTTTCCCGTAAAAAAAAATTTTTAAAAATCGAAAAAAAAATTTTTTTTCTTCGTTTATCGCTAAATACAATTTTCTGGCTTCATCCTTACATCATAACGAACAAAAAAAGCCCTCCCCCGTCACGATACGTGCTACCGTTATCGAGGAATCACTCTACACAGACATACAACCGCACACACACACACACACACACATACACACACACATACATACCAACATGTGTCAGAAATTCGATCTAGTATATAGAAATATCATTAAATATACCCTACGATTACTCTATAAAAAAGCCGAAATGGAGCCCATCACAAAGCTTCCTCTATGAGGAAGCAAAAAACATTAGACATAAAATTGGTCGAAATGAAGGGGGCCTATCATTTTTTAGGAAAAGATATAACAAATTTATTTAATAATTAGAACAAAGTTATACAACAAAGTTATTAAATAATTTATTGGCTTCTAGCGAATTCAAATTTTTGAGGGCTACGTAAAACCTCAAAAAGTCGGCTTACATCTGCAACAATGATTTTTTGAAATTTTACAGAGTGCTTTTGGGCTTTAAATATTCAAGCTTACAGAATCTGTCAGACTTGGAAGGATATTACAAAATGTTTGAAGAGAAGAATGCCTTTATATTACATACTTGGAAAAAGCTCTTTGTAAATTTTTCGACAGTAATTTTTTTTCGGTGAACCAATTTATTAGCAACCTTACATTTTTAAAGTTGGTTCAATTATGATACTGTAACACGAGTAAGCACTAAACAATATTAAAATCAATAAAAATAATCATGGTAAGTTAAAAAAGAAAGTTTAGATAAACAGTAATTTAACTAATATTCGTTCAACCGAGACTGCAAAGTTGAAACAATTTCGAAATTTGAATGATTCATTAGCGCAGAATATATTTCGCCAGCGAAGCAAAAGAATTGAAGTGCCGCGAATCGCAGCGCGCGAAGACTTTGCAACCTTTTATTTTACTACGGGCTCTTTGTGCTCGTTTGCATCATGCATAAAAAATAACCCACAGCCTTCTCGCTGCACACCTAGTCGCACGTCGCAGTGCGCGTACAAAGATCATTATACGCGAATATAAAGCTCCTGTTAGGTATATATATACGGCGTCAGCGTGCATACACTGCAACCGAAGCGCGAGCATCAATGCGCTAAAGGTAATTTGTCGCGCGAGCACACAACCGAGTAATTTTTGCTCATTGTCGTTACACATAAAGCACTGCACACATACAGCCTCTGTGTGGCGAATATGTGCTTTATCATCATTATGCGCGCTCGCTTGGTTCCTCGAGCTTTCGCATTGTTTTGCTCCAAGACAAATGAAAAAAAAGGAGAGTACCAAAAAAAAAAAAAAAAAGAAGAAGAAACGTGTCAAGTGTGAGAGGCGCGCTTACCTGTACGCTACAATGTAAACACACGGTCACACACATACACACGCGGATAGAGTAAATGTTGCACGTCTTTGTGCAGATGTATAATAAGCACACAACAAAGTGGCGCGAACGAATGAAAGCTCCCTTTTACACGCGTTTTGTTGTTATGTATATATAGACGAACGAAGACGTACACAGTGGCAACGACACAGCGCGAGCAGCAGCAGTAGCTGCAACAACAACAACAACAATGCAGATATATACGAACGCGGACAAATGCCTCGTTACTTTAGACTGGCTCCGTTCGTAGGGAGCTTCAGCGCTTGACTGCATCTACGCGAGCAGTGCAGCAGTGGCCTATAGCAAAAGTGTACAGTGCCTTCAGAGCACAGCACTCGCACACACACATACAGACACACATTTTAGCAGCAGTGGCTGACACGCGCGCGCATCGCGCGCCAACCAAACTCACACCGACTCACCCACGCGCTTATACGTAGATGCGACAACTATACGTATACGTACAACCTCCCCACTATATATTCATACAGTCATGAGGCTCTGCTGGGTTCGTGTTTGTGCACGTGAGCATGCAGTATACTGCCCTCTATATCCCAACTGCGATTCTACTACCCTCTATACGTGTATATAACGCTATAATATATATATATCTATATAACATTTTCCAAAGGGGGTGATCTCCCTGGCGAGCGTAACGCACACCCCCGCGCGGACTCGAACTCTATGTGCTGCTTTTACCCAGGTGGCCCCACAAACAACAAACGAAATATAACAACGACGTCGACGTCGACGACGACGAAAACGACGACCGACGCGTCTGACTCGACGTTTTGCGTCAAAAGCTGCCCTTGAGATCCTTGAAAGATATATGCGATACGATTAAACGAGTTCATTTTTCTCCGACTGATTGGAGATCGAAGCGAAGTCGCAGAGGACGTCTGTATACTGTAGTTCGCGATTGCGATCGTCGTCGTGCGACCGAATATATCTCAATTGTTTAATCGAATGTTATGCCCATTATACTTCATAAAGCATACGATGTGCAAGCGATACGCGTAGCTTAGCGTCGGGCTCGCAACGGCGCTGTTGTCGCATGCAGGCCGCAGTAGCGCGAGGCATGAGCGCGGCCAGCATACGAGGCCAGACAGATTGGAGCAGCGAGCCTGAGCGCACGTTGGCTTCTCGACACACCAAGATTGAATAAACTGTTAACTATTTATTTTTATTTAATTCAACCCACTGTGTACTTTATTTTCAAGCTCTCCTATCCTGACGATTATAACACGAACTTTTGTTATACGTTTTATTGTTTCCAAATTTAATCATTGCACGAGCTGATGTAATTGGGTTTTTTTTGTAGATGTTTATTGTTATACGAGCATGACGCTATAATATTTTTAATATAATAATGGAAGAGAAAGTACATTGTTCGAACAAGTATTTTAACCAACAAAATATCTTTGTCCTCGGTTATTAAACGATCTGTCGTTAAAGCGTTTGACGAGGAAATTTCGATGGAAGCTGAAGCTTAATCGTTGCCATCTCAACTTAATGAGCCTGCGATTATACCTCGAAAGCTTCTCTCTCGATGTTGCGTCTATTGTAGACGAAAGAGACAAGTTTACCGCTTATTTTTCCCCGTACGTTCAATATTTAATCGACGAGTTCGTATAAACTTTGTCGTGGCTTTAATCGATATGTCATATACATTTTGAAAAACAGGATTACGCTGATATGAGAGAGAGATTGATAGAGAAAAAGCTCAGAATGTCAGTTGTGACAGATGCAGTTAGGTTCGATTTCCCAACGTCAATTCTGGCAATTTTTTTTTTTTCATTTTTTTTTTCATTATTGTATATCGGCGGTATTGTTGAAATATATAAATGCTATATCTCGATATTGTAAATAGCGAATCTTTTGGTCCATGCTCATATTTCAATTCAAATTTCTTTCTTTCTTTTGTACAGGAATTCTATTTTTAAATTTTTTCTAAAAATCATGCCCGCAAAGCCATTATTTATGTAAGCGAATCGTACCAAAAAATGCAAATACGTACACTACAAAAGCAAAACGAAATTATTCGGGTGGACTGCAGCTTCTTTTGCCAGAGAATTAATCGAGCTGTGAAGCATTTTTCCTTTAGTAATGTACGTAATTATAAGAGGAAAACGGGGACGCATAGCTAATTTTTCGCCGTTGAGTAAAATTTTATTTACCCCTACCAACTTGTACGCTATTCACTTTTTTTGTGCAAAAAAGTGCATTCGAATATGCAGCACAATAACGTGCAGGCTTGCGTCGTGTATACGTATTGGAGAAAAGGGATGAGTTTCGAGTGGATAAATTTCGAGAATGTCAAGAGGGCCCGCCGGCTGTACGGTCATTAAATCTCGACGAGGCTGTGTGTTGCGCCATTACGCACGTGCAGCTTGGCCACCCTCTTATCATTATGAACTCATTCAACGAACCAACTTCTTAAACAATAACGCATACGATGAGTGAGTCACAGAATAGCGAAATGTTTTGAATAAAAGGTCCTCACTGCATAATATCTGATTTGAATGCAACAAACATCGAAACTTTGTTATAATTTTAAAGTGAATCACGCTCCCGTATTTTGAAGCGGTTTGACCTATTCTTCAGTTTTTTAAGTAAATTTAAAATAGAATGGTTTGTATACAATAATTTCAATTTTTTAGTGTTTTCATTTAATTCAGCCCAAGTTATATAATTGGTTGTAATTTAAGAAAGAAAAATATTTTTTTGTACATTTACTTGCAGATTAAAATCTATGAATGTCATTGATGATTTAATTATATAATTTGACTAAAAGAGGTATACTGAACTTTATCACTTCACAGTATTTACATCATAGTTTTGAAGACTGTATGTGAAGAAGTTGGTATGCATGTTAAAATTTTATTAAATTTAAGAAGATTGTAATTAGCTTCAAAATGATAATTGAATTTTTGGTCAATATCTTGTGAGAAATATGAATCAAAATGGAGGAAAATCTTACAAGTGAATTCGTATAAGTCTATGAGAAGTTTAAAATTGAGTTTCACAGAGTTACTGACTAGTTTAATAAAAGTAGAAGATATATCAATGTTTTTATTTTTCTTCATACGTGTATTAAAAATTCTTTTTTAGATAATATGTAAATCTAATTCATTCAATACTAACATACCATGAAATAAAAATATGAATGAATAATTTGAAATTAATAAAATATCTACACTCCTGAACATTAGTATAATATTAGATACCTTTTTGTTTGAATAAAGGTTGGTATTGCTTGAGTCCTATTTCTGATAGCCATCGATCAGCCTCTGTTACATCTTCATTACTTCCAATGTCTGAAGCCAACAGTACAAGTTTACTAAAAGATAGTATCATAGAAAGGGCTAGGAAGCCCCCAGATAGTAATGATGACCATCGAGGCATTATTTCTAAAAAAAAGTAAGTAAAATATCAGTATCAAAAAACCTTTTGTTTAATACTTGCAATTGATGAATTGAAAATGAATTTAAACACACCCAGTCAGAATAAAGTTGACTTATAAACTTAAAAATGTATTACAACAAAATTATAATACAATAGATTTGCAATAGAAATTTGATTTTAAAATATATTGAATTTATAAGTATACAATTTTAATTTAATTAGTTGAATAACTAATTTAACAAGGCACAATAACAGAGTATACTGCTAAAAAATATGATGTGATAAAAGGATTCCAACTTTCACCCAGAAGCACGGAGTGATTACACGGAATGATCAGCAATAGAACAAAATCAAAACAATGAAATTGCGTAAATAAAAATGTTAGGTTAAATACACGCACTCCGTGACGTTCGACTCGCAAGTACGACAACAATTACATTCATTTCTGCATCGAAAAATCTTAATTACAAATTTCACGAGCTACCTCAAGCCTACTGACGTACTTTCGTTCGAAAAAAAAAGAAAAAAAAAGAAAAACAAAAATCATGAATCAAGTTGTATGTATAGTGCGAACCATTGTGCAGTCGGCTGCATCTCCAGCACGTGACGACTAAGTTCGTTCATTTTCACGCTGCTTACGTACAGTCCAAAAACTTTGCACGAGCCACTACAAAATTTCTCGGCAATAACAGCGATTGAATAAGACAACTTGTCATAATAATATATCACTGGCTACTGCGGACGACTCCGAGTCTTCTGCTACTGCCAGAAGTCAACGCGCGGCGGCGAGCTGCTTGTGTGCTCGCTGGTATACCTATAGCGTTGCACGAGGATCGAGGCGATTTATTGACCAACATGATGCTTTTCGGCCTTTGCGTCTCGCCACACACGTAGATACAGGTATACAGGAGCTGCTGCTAACTCGCGAGATTACCCAGTCAACGCGCGTTTGTATAGATATATCGCATGGAGCTTGATTTTCATTATGTACTTGCCTGCACATTTTGGGTCTCTGCGATAAATCGCACGCGACATGCGCATTGCAGCGGCGAAACGCGACGGTCGCGCGCACGAGCGCGGCAATTCCGCTTTGAATTCGAGTCAATTGCTGCTCCAGCTGTTTCCGAAGCTTCGCGGTGCTGCCATTTGGTATAAAGTACGCGTACTCGGTGTGTACGACCGATAAAGTAGTTGCTTTACGCTTCTACAAATCATCTCTTCCTCTCTTTTTCCTCTCTTAAAATAATGATGACCCTAAAAGTGAAGCCAATCTATTCGGCCTCTGATTGGTTGACTGACTTTTGACTCGAGTCGAAACGTAATAAAGTGAAATCTACGGTCAAAATAGCAACTTTTTCGAAACTGACTGAAAAATGTACGCGTGCGAAGCGCGCCTGAAAGTTACTATTAATAAAATTAAAGATGTAACTCATCGCTCAGTGTCGTGAGCTAATAAAGCTCGTCAATAATTTTTCAATTGATATAATTGTGCTCTAGTGTACAAATTATTTTTGTCCTGTCGCCATCCTTTCTTACACAAATAATTCAACGTAGTGCCCACTTTGCCGCAAAAATTTACTGTTGATGAATCAAAGGGGAAAGTAATAAAGGATACGAATTGAATTATTTTAAAGAATGCTTGATTTTTATTGAACAAAGTCACTCGGATATAACGTTATAATGCTAAATAATTTTTATTGAATTTATTATTTGTTATACGCTTGGCACATTAATAATAAAAATAGTAACGCTTGGCCCTTTCCGAATCGGGCCAAGTTCGATGATCTTTGTTGGTCATCTTCGCTGCGCTTATGGTATAATGGATACCATGAGGATCGTTTCCCGACCAATTGCCGACCCAGAAATGACCTTCTGGACGTTTGACCTCTTTTAAGTTTTGTTGGTCATCTTGGTTGCGCTTATAATAAAAATAGTAACGCTTGGCCCTTTCCGAATCCGCCAACTCGGGGGTTCGCTCATCTTCGCTGTGTTTTTGGAATAATGGCTTCCATAAAGATCGTTTGCCGACCCAAAAATGACCTCCTGGGCGTTTGACCTCTTCTAAGTTTTGTTGGTCATCTTGGCTGCGCTTATAATAAAAATAGTAACGCTTGGCCCTTTCCGAATCCGCCAAGTCGGGGGTTCGCTCATCTTCGCTGTGTTTTTGGAATAATGGATTCCATAAGGATCGTTTGCCGACCCAAAAATGACCTCCTGGGCGTTTGACCTCTTCTAAGTTTTGTTGGTCATCTTGGCTGCGCTTATAATAAAAATAGTAACGCTTGGCCTTTTCCAAATTGGCCAAGTCGGGGGTTCGCTCATCTTCAAGTAAATTTCCCGAAGCTGAGCAAAGATCACTCAACATCAAGACCGCTACAGCGGCGAAGCTAAAAAACGAAATTAAATTTTTCTTACTTTAAGTGAATGGCTAATATACAATAGATACAGTTTCATAGTCAACAAATAAACATTTTTCTACAATATCAAAAATAATTTTTTAATTGAAAATAAATCTACCAAAAAAGCAATATTCACAAAAATATTTTTTATTTTTAATTTGAAAGAATATATTACTTACATGAGAGACAGCTTCGACATTGTTTTAATTGTCTTTGTCTCCTTTGCTTTGTTGAACCACTGATGACTGAATGAAGTCTCACATGGGTATTTATACAAAATTATAATGAATTACCACTTCTAATTATTATTTCTTGTTACTGCGTATCAAAAAAGAGTTCCTGTGATAACAGCGAATTGATATATTTTTTTCTTTTAATGGAAGTTTTGCGACGGTTTTAAATGCCAATACAAGTTGTATACATATTTTATAATCACATAATTAAAATTTGAGCCTTCTTTTGACAATTATATAATAAAATCCTTAATGAACTCTGTACGTTAGAGTTTGGAGATTAAATATATTTTGAGATTTAATTAAGTTGTTATGATGCATTACGCGCCAGAATAGGCTGCTTTGATAAACCAGGAAGTTAAAATATCTTTAAATATAATATTTTAAATTTTGATTGTGTTTAATTTTGACAATAAAATTGTAGAGTAAATAACATCGATATTATCATACATTTAAATTAATATCATCGAAACTATTTTTGAAAATAACCAATTTTTCTTTCACGTGATTTTGTTCAGGATATTACTCGCTTCTCTGGAACCAGTAAAATGATTATATCATAAATGAATATCTTTTTGTGCAACATTCATAGATTACCAATTATATGTATAATTTTGGTAGTTAATTTCAAATATATAACTCATTAAAAAAAAAAACAGATGCAATAACGTATACAATAATTTTTACATTATCACTTACAGATTTATAGATAAAGGTACTCACCAACTAGTGGTAGAGTCTTAAAGTGATATCGTTGCATTCTTAAGTTTGAAAACTGGTCAAATTTTTATGATACATATTAAATAGTCATTTAGAACGCGTTTACTATTTGGGTCAAATTTTCTAAAAACTTCTAGCGTCTTGCTCTAAAAGTACCTGAATGAACTGGAAAAAAATAACCATCTAGTGGTTTCTGTAGAAAATTTGGTCATCTTTCCATTGGCGAGGTAATGTTTTCCGGAATTTTCCAATTTTACTTCGGAAAATTGTATTTTGCACCTAGAGAGTGAAAAATATGCTATTTTGTGCCACTCTAACCTAAAGTAACATTTTACTCCCGCTGCGCGAAATGAAAATGTTACTTTAGGCTGGGGGGTTCACAAAAAATTGTATTTACACCTATATAGTGAAAAAAGAAATTCTAAGAGCACGTGATTATCATATGTGATAAATTAGGGTCAACCATCCAGTGAATGAATGGTTTAAAAAAATGCGACACAATAATTTTTTTTTATTTATTTATTTATTTATTTATTTATTTATTTATTTATTTATTTATGAAGTAGTTCTTCACGGCGTTTCGATGAAGAGTGTTTTCCTTCATGGCGTTTAACAAACAGGTTTTGTTTTATAGCACATTTCATTGGGTTTTTTTTTTTCATAAACACCGGCATTATAACGGACTAGTTACCTTTAAAACTGTCATTTATATGGTAAACAATTGCATTTCCAGTGAAAAATGAAGTTTTAATTAGAAAATTTCACTCTTTTCCAACTTTCATTTACTGGTGTAGCGAATAGTTCGCACTTGCCCAGTAAATGAAAGTCGAAGATAAGCATATTTTGATTAGAGTTTTGAACCAATTCTCATCTATGAGGTCTTAAAATGTTTGTAAAATGGTTCTTCCCTACTCAAATGAAATAGATTTTTAAAAAAGATCCCTGAAAAAATCCCAAACTTGTCCGACAACATGAAAAACCATAACATGACCTTGAAATACTTTAATTAAGTCATTTAACACAGATGCCTTATTTTATTCATGACAATATGGCAATAAAGAGGTTGGTTTGGATGATAAATTTATTTTAGTTTCTAATTCAATAAAAAAGGTGATATATTACAGTCTATATTGATTATTAAATCAACGTATGCTTATATTTGTACATTCATTTACTGTATTTCACGGCTTTCATTCACTGAATCGAATGTTTCATTCACTGGTAAAGCACGTTTTTTTTCATGTTCATGAACTTTTATAAATGAAAAACTCAATTGAAAATTCTGTAAAAATTCTAATATAGGTAGAGGAAGGTATGAACTTTGACAAACTATTGGTTCGATTACCTAAAATTGACTAAAAACATTCATCCGAGCTGCTTGAAAGCAGAATTTTTCTAAACCTTTCAATCACTGGTCGAATGACTCTACATCCTTGGCTAGTGATTGATCGAAATGATAGAAAAAAAAATGAAATTTGATGAATTGACACGAGTTTGAATAAATTTTTCATTATTTGGCTATTTTTCAGAACTAAATTTTATTTAAAATGACAACGAGTCAACCGATCGAAAATCCCTTCGATCAATCACGAGTCAGTACCCTTGAGAGGATCTGTGCAAAATTTTAGCTCAATCGGTCGATTCGTTCTCGAGAAATCATACCTACCGCACGAGTAAACAAAGTTTCGAGAAAAACGCGTTTTAAGTTTTTATACCGTGATTTGAACGATTTAAATGATTTGAATTGTATATTATAGCGACTTACATCAAACCTTCGATTCCGGGTCCATATAATAATTCCTTAGCTTCACCTGCAATTTCTAGAGCACCTTTTTGATGTTATCGACGAATAATTCTAGCCTCTTGAGTAGTATCCGAAGCTCTATGCTCAGCGATCAGCACGCGTTTTTCGTCCTCGCTCCGCGCGTACTGTTCTGGCCAAGTTTGATTCCCATACTATACATGATAGTATGGGAAGGCTTCTGTCTCTTGATTAAACATACAAGCAGCAGTGTATGCAGAAATTTAAAATATTTTTGAGCCAGCTGGTAATATTTTTGGTGTAATTTTTCAAATTAGCTGATTATAGCTTTCGTTGTTGTTCTGTGTGAAACCACCTAGACAGCGCTCTAAAAGTTTATTAGATCTCAGCTATTCATAAATTGGTTTGATTGCAGCTAAAATATCATCTGGAATTGGTTTATAATCATGCTTGAATGTCTTCAGAGATTTTTCAGCGGAAGCACGTTGTCTCGAACACCAAGACTCAACCTCTGAGGACACTTTTCATGATGCGGTTGCTCATTGTCAAATTTTTTTTGATTGAATTCTCTATAACTTCAGCAATATTGCTCGGATCAACTTGAAATTTTGTCACAATATTCTTAAAGACATTTACTTTCAAATAGAAGAATAAAAAAAATTTCGATTTTCCGAAAATTACAAAGCTATGTAACCCCTTAACCCATTAACGCGCAAAAGTGCAATTTGGTGCATGAATTTTCCATTGCAAAAAAATTATAGATTTGTAAAGGTTAATTTTAAGGTTAAATTTAAGGTTTTTAAAGAAAGTCTTCGAAAATTGTCGGCTTTTTGTGTTACGACACGAGTTAACTTTTACCTTTTGGAATCATACGGATTTTTCTCACTTTTTACACCCTAGGAACCAGAATCAACGTCTGGAGCGAAGATTGGAACTTGGAAAAAAACGACCGGTCTGATAAGCATAAGGATCTATTTACTCCATGTTTTTTTGTGTCAAATCGATTTTGCCTTTCGGAGCTTGTTTGAAAGTTCTTATTTTCAGAGGACTAAAAAATTTCTCGAATAAATCATCGCCAAGTTAAAATATTAAATTATTTCAAGTATTGTAAGGATAATGTATGAAAAGATAAATAAGTACCTCAGTTGTAAACAATATGATCGCCTCTGGAACACTGATTGTGTTTATAGTAAAAACAAATTAATTTGAATGTCCTTTCCCGATGAAATAAGCTATAACACCTAATGATACATTTTACTCATTCCATTTCCTGAATAGAGGAATCCGTCATTTATTCGAGGCATTAAAATGGGTAAAAGTGAAGAGAAACCCGAGGAAGATATCTTGAAAAATAATTCAAGTGAACACGAAGCTGTGGTTTCACACATCAAACAACACGTCAGTGATATTAGTCAGGAGACATTTACTCTAGAATCAAGAATGATAACAAATCTTGATACAATTCATAAGAAACAAATAGATTACGCATGCGATAAGTGCGATAAGAAATTCGAGTTCCGGAGTCATTTGAGTAGACACCAAATATTAGAACACAAACGCTTGAAAGATTTTGCATGTGACAGATGTGAGAAGAAATTTGTGAAAAAATTATGTTTGTTTACGCACCAGAAAATAGTACACAAAGATCGCCAAGATTTCACGTGCAACAAATGTAAGAGAAAATTTGAAAACAAATCCACTTTACTTAAGCACAAAAAAATATTCCACGAAGTTTTCAAAGATTATTTATGTGAAAAGTGCGCAAAGAGGTTTGGAAATAAACATAGTTTGCTCATGCATATAAAGACAGTACACAAGGGTCGCCAAAATTTGGCATGCGACAAATGCGATAAGAAATTCGAGTTCAGAAGTCATTTGAGTAGACACCAAACATCAGAACACAAAGGCTTCAAAGATTTTGCATATGACAGGAGCGAGAAAAAATTTGAGAAAAAATCGACTTTGCCTACTCACCGTAAACTAGTACCCAAAGATCGCAAAGAATTTATATGTAACAAGTGCAAGGGGAAACTTGAAAGTAAATCCACTTTACTCGAACATGAAAAGATATTCCACGAAGTTTTCAAAGACTACTTATGTGAAAAGTGCCCGAAAAATTTTGAAAATAAACATAATTTACTCTTGCACGTACTAAAAGTCCATGAGAGTCGCAAAGATTACGCTTGTGACAAGTGTGAGAAGAAATTTACATACAAACATATTTTGCTTTCCCATCAAAAGATAGTACATGAAAGTCGTAAAGATTTCTCTTGTGACAAGTGCGAGCAAAAGTTTGGACTTAGAGGGAATCTGTTCAAGCACGTTAAGACAGTACATGAAGGTCGGAAAGATTTTGCATGTGACAAGTGTGAGAAGAAATTTACACACAAACATAATTTGCTTTCCCATCAAAAGATAGTACATGAAAGTCGCAAAGATTTCTCTTGTGACAAATGCGAGAAGAAATTTGGACGTAAAGATTTTTTGCTTCTACACCAAAAAACAGTTCATGAAGGTCGGAAAGATTTCGCTTGTGACAAGTGTGAGAAAAAATTTACTTACAAATATAATTTGCTTTCCCATCAAAAGATAGTACATGAAAGTCGTAAAGATTACGTATGCGACAAGTGCGAGCAAAAGTTTGGACTTAGAGGGAATCTGCTCAAGCACATTAAGACAGCACATGAAGGTCGGAAAGATTAAGTATGCGACAAGTGCGAGCAAAAGTTTGGACATAAAGGGAATCTGCTCACCCACATTGAGACAGTACATGAAGGTTGCAAAGATTTCGTATGCGACATGTGTAAAAAAAAATGTGGACTAAAAACAGATTTGTTGAATCATCAAAAGACAGTCCATGAAGGTCGCAAAGATTACGCATGCGACAAGTGCGAAAAAAATTTGGATAAAAGTCAACTTTACTTATGCATCAAAAGATAATACACAAAAGTTTGAAAGATTTCGTATGTGACAAGTATATGAGAAGAAATTTAAATGAAAATCAGATTTGCTCAGACACCAAAGGAAAATACACGAAGGTTTCACAGATTACGTAAGCGACAATTGCAAATATGCATACTCATATGCGTACGTTTTTCTAAAATTATAATAAAAATTGTGCTGAAATAATTGGGTATTACCTGAACCTTGGTTATTAACTATCATTGCACCTTCGTACACTGACGTTGTGATGTTTTTAGATTTATAGCACTGTATGGCATAAGTTCACATTTATGGCACGCTTTTCTATGGCATAAGTCGCACATTCTGGCACCGCTGCGTTCGCATCACACTCGCAAACGTTCGTGCGCTAACCTCACTTCGCGCTACCAGAAGTGCGACTCACGACTCGGAAAAGGGGGCATTAATGTGAACGTTGCACAGTATTATAAAATGTTGTTCGATACTCGGGCCATAGGGGACACTTTTCGGCCCAGCTATTAGGCTCCACGCTGCGCTCGGGCCCTAAACTACGCCGTGCCAAAAAGTGTTACTTATGGCCCTTGTATCGAAAACTACTAATATTGTATGTATCTCTCATACCTCTCATATCTCTCATTGTTTTTGAATTGAGTGAACGCCAAATGAAAGTTTGCGTATAGGCGTCACTTTTTCTAATTCGTTACTGCATACGAAACATTCTACAATTTTTTTTTGTGTCGCCTTAAGTTGGTTGAAAAATTATAAATACATTGAAATGTTTAGCTAGATTGGTGAATGAATTGTACTCTCAGTTGTGTAGTGTATTTCACGAAACGGCCGATTTTACTTCACTGGATCAAACCAAAGACATAAAGCTCACACGCAAAGTGTAGATTTTTTGCAAGGCATTATATAAAAGCAGGACGCGTGAAACGCCAATAATGGAAAACGCTGATCTCCGATGTGCAAAGTAGCGAGAAAACGAAAGAGGAACAAAAGTTGAGTAAATAAAGCCTCCGCTTAAAAACGATAGTAATAGTAGTAGTCGATCTTTACGCGCGTCACAGAGATATCCACGCATCGGTGTGGATGTGTCCACTCAGCTGCCAGCTTTAACGGTCCAACGCTCATAGCATCCTCATTAAAACGTCAAACTGCAGACTCGCTTGTAGTATATAAGCTACGCATTATTATATTGGTTTTTCTTTTACGCACTTCTCAAACTGCACCTATATAATTATGCGTTTAGAAGCTCCGAGAGAAAACTCATATAACACGATAACCGATCTTTCAATTACTTACTTCTCGAGCATACCCAAAAACGATCAGCTAAAAATGATTTTTAAAACAATGTCTCCTAGGATAATTTACTTAGTCTGTACGTGTACAATGTGCGTAGCGTATTATGTAGAAATTTTATTTTCTTGCTTTTTTTCATGTTTTACGGGGTTGGAGGTTTTGTGAAATATTTTAAATGAAAATTGCTGAGATTTGTAACATATCTAAGAAGTTGAGCACAAAAATGAAACAATTTCTTATTTGAATACAGAAATTTTTGTCAATGTTTTGGCAGCAATCTTTTTTCTTTTGCTATGTTGAATTTTATGCCTCGCATTTTCAATTGAGCCGCATTAAAATTGTAATATCGATAAGATAAGGAAGTTGTGAGATTTCCTTGTGATATTGGTTAGACATTTTCTGTATTCAAGAACTATTCGTGCCCAATTATCGTTGTGTGGTTAAAAAAAAAAGAAAAAATCGAGAGCAGCAGAACGGTCGAGTTCACGCTACGCGATCGCATCGGTAGCTTAAATCGTCGCGACTCGTCACGGATTTATAACATCAACGATCATAAATAGCCATTCATTGTACAGTAAATACGATTAGATGTAGGTATTGTATACAGTCGCGCACTCGCACACATTAAAATCGGTCGGTGCACCGGCAGCCGACGCGTATAGGTAAGGGGCACACGTACACTATGCGGACACATATCTATCTTTCGGTTTCTTGCGCGCATAAATTGCTTCATCCGAGCCGCGAGCGAGGCCGCGCGCTATTATTCTTCCTTTATCGTAACGGACGAAAGTCGCGCACGTGTGTGCGTCAGATTGCGTACGATGCCCGCACCCGCGCGTGCACTAAAAAAAGAAAAGAAACGAAGTCGCTAATAGATCCGCGCGGTGTGATCCCGCGTGCCGCATATTTCGAATCAAAAGATTTGTGCGTCTGTGTGTGTGGTGCAGTGTGCGAAGTTGCACCAAGACGAACGTGGATGTGCCGAATGCTGTACGTTATATAGTATATAAAAGCAGTTCGCAAACAGCATAGAGAACGGTACTAAATAGCCAAGTCACCTACTTCCGACCAACGTCGCGCTGCCCTCTCGCAGTTCGCACGCAGTTGCAGCTACAGCACTGCACTATATGCGCACGCAACAGCAGCTCGTCTTCTTCTTTCTCTTTCTTTGTCAATTGTGCAATTTTGTAATTGTTTCGTGCTGCCTCGCAAACGGCCCTTGTTGTGATAGTGAACAACGCGACTCAAAAGTAATAAAGCTATACAAAAATCTGTTTCAATCATTGTTTCTGATTTGATGCTCTATTGGCCTGTACTTTTTTGCGAGTACAATCATATGTGATTTTATATGAACACAACACTAAGCACAAAAATTACTTTGCAGTAAATGAATGGTATAACGGATTACTAATATGGTCAGGATTTTTGAAATTAAAATTAAATGAAACGAGAATTAAACACATATTTACCTGATAAGTGTTGCGGAAATGGAAAATAGATAATATTAGAAAGAAACACTTACTGAACTGTTCAAAATAGCTGAAAATAAAAATAGATAAAACAAGAAACAAACACTTACTTACCTGATCAATGTCACTGAAAACAATATAGTTCAAATTAGACACGAACACTCACTGAACTGACTGGTATATTAAAAATGACCCCTTACCGTACTAACTAATGAGTGATTAAACAAAATGTGCGTAAAATCATTGATTTCGAAGATTTCGAACGAGCGTGGAGTGACGCTGCTCTCGTCTGCCATAAAATACTTGCCATTCGGAGCGCGACACGCGCTCCTCGAAATTCTGCACTCTCTGGATGTAGCGAAAGTGACCGAAGAAACAATTGCACTTTGTGCCCGAGAGGAAGGAGGAATCAGCTATCTCCTCGTCCCATATTAGTCGCTATCGTCGTAATTATCTCTATACTTATCCAAAATGATAATTATCATTTTTAGCCAGATACATAATTGTCCAATTAATTTGCCGCGTGGCTGAGTGGGTCACTCAGTCAGTAAGAGGGATGACAATAAAATGTTACTTATGGCCCCTGTATTATTATAGCTTGGTGTGGTATGAGTGATTTCTATTTGGAGCTTTTATTTAACATTAAAAATGCTAGAAGTAGTCGATTATAACAAAAGCTATATCCTCATGTTGAAAATTACTTTTTTCAACTTTTTATAATTGTTTGTACATAAAATGAACATGGTTTTTTATATACAAAATATGATTTTTAAATAAGGCTATATAGCCTCCTGCAGGCCTTCTCAAGAAGGAATTATAGAGATGGAAAAAAAATAAAACGAAATTCTTGGAGAGAGCTAATCGTCATTGCATCGATAGCAATTTTTTTCTTTGCAACATCGCATCGAAAGCAGATGTTTATTGAAAAAGTAAATGAAATCATGGCCCTGCGATGTTGATGGAAGTAACTTATACGCGCATTGTTCGACTGACTCAAATTTACAACGTATCTTTGTATAAGTCGCGAGGCTCAATCCGCACGATTATTCGCTTCTTTGTCAGCAATCCTATACGATACGCGGCGTCGACTTTCTCACTGCTTGTACAAGCGCGCACACACTCGATCGCGTCTGTGGTCTCTCTTTCTTTCTCTCTAAAGCAGTTTCTCCCTACGTATACTTGGCACGTGCATTTGTCCGCAAGTGCGTGTGCGCGGCCACGCTGCTATCATTATTTCGTGCATATAGACATGCCATTCGGTTTCTCTCGTTTGAGTTTTATCTTTGATGCATATTCAAATGACTGTATGGCAAATGAAGGTATACACAGTCTCCCGGGCTATGGTTGCATACGCACACATGCCACATGTAGCATACATAAACGTGCATGTGCATGTGTACGCGCGCGCTATGGCCTTGGACTTGCCTTTTAACCCACTGACCTGGAAATGGGAAAGTCCGCGCGGCGGCGCATATATATACGCTGTATAACAGGCTCACAGTGTTCTCCTCGCCAGTGCCGCAGTAGCTGCAGCACAGGCGCAAAGCAGCAACAGCAACTTCGTATTCATCCGTCCGCGGAGGCAAATAATAATACGACTTGCAATTTCATAATAATTATCACCTCAATTATGCCTGGCTTGAGGGCTTGCTCCAGAGCGATCCACAATTAGAAAATTGTATGCTTCCGCTCGCCCCGTCTTCCTCTTTCTCTCTTTCTCTTTTATATGGGCAATTATCGCGATCGTGCGTGCGATGCGCGTGATTAAAAGTGTCGTATCAGTAGTTAATGGCGAGAGGAATTGGAAAGTGGCTGTTTTACTAAATTCCTAAATTAATGCTTTTTATTATTGAAATTTTAAAGATTCCTTGTCCTGGTCTATTCCTGGGTAAGCGGCCAATTGTAAATAATCTACAGACTACTTTTTAACACTGCAATGAAGCATTTTGAATTTTTTAGTGTGATGAAAGTTGAATCGAATCTAATATTAGATTGGAATTATATGTTGATAATCAGCTACCAAAATACTCAAGCTTCATTATGGATTACATTTTTTCTATCTGAAAACGTGTACCAACTGAATTCGAATCTAAATAATACTCATCGTATCGTCGAAAAAACATTTTTGGTCCATACAATTGGACAAAGAATCGGCAATATGCGAGCACAACGTATAGGCATAAAAGATTTACATACGCATTATGTATGTAATCAATTTCACTGCAAATGAGGTTGGCTACTCGCAAGTCGCGAACGCACTCGCCGATTCGCCGCTGCCGCTCGAGTGGCAATTTTTCATTCGGCGCTCGGCGGTACATTGATTTAATTGCACTCATCATCGTATACTATATTATACGTACACGTGTATAGATTTGCCGAGGCTGTACCCGCGCAAGATCGGTCCGTCGCGATATCATCAATCATCGAGTCATTATTTCATTTGTTTTGCATTCCATTAGAACGAAAGTTTACTCGTGAAACTGATATGTGGAATAGATAATCTCATTAATCATCGCCGCTCATCTGAGTGCGCGCGCCTGTGTGTACGCGTGCAAGTAGTAAATCGCATACACGCGCGCGCATTTAAAGGAATATCCCCGCGTGCGTATACGCATACATACGTTAAGTCGATTAATAAATACTCGCAGAACAGCTTGAGCGTGTAAAAATAATAATAAGAGGGAGAGAGAGCAGAGCGGAGCATTTTTTTCCTCGTTTCATTAATAAAAGAAAAACTCTCGGTGTTGCCGCGCTGCGCGGATGATCCTCTCATTTTTCCGCGTGACAAAGGAGGAGATGATAATTCAGAGCTCTCGGCGTGCGCGCGGCCAGAGAGCTGTTAATCCGATACGTATAATACGTACAACTCGAGAGAGTTGCATTAATAACTCGAAGCTCGAGCAGCGGCGGCCGCGAGCTTCATCTTCTCACGAGCAGCTTCAGCTGATCCAGGGGCATACCTATATACTACCAATTGCGCGCGAAAAGTTGGCGCGCATTTCCGGCACATCGGATATACCAAGGTGGCAGCAACCACTTCTCAGTCGCATGATATAAAAAATGAGCGGCCCTTACAGCTTCGACGATACCGTACCTAGCATCGTCGTATACTAAATCATAAAGCGCGGCAGGGAAAAGTCAGCGACGAAAGTCTAACGTTATAACGTATAGTTACGCGCGACTAATGCTTCGTACAAAAGGCGCGTGTCTATATAGCGGACAGCAGCAACAGCGGCTTCGGCGTCGCGGTGATAATTTTTAATTAGCGATCTCGAGCTTGCAGTATATACGCGTCGTCTTTCGAGTGCAGCGGCACCAGTCCGAGAGAAATTATTTATCGCCCGATACATAGCTCTCGAACAGCAGCAGCAGCTTGGGTTATCTATTGGCGTCAATTAAAGCATACATCTACGTGCATTGTATATATAGCAGCAGTTACTTTTGCTTGTACGTATGCGTGCTCGGCTATATTTAGATCATCATAATCTGGACGAGCGAATCGCAAGGAAAGTAGTTCGAGATTTGGATTAAAACGAGCTTGTGTAGAGCCACATGTACAGAGGCAGGTTCTGTGCAATTTTCACTTGTGGCTCGCGGAGCAGGTTTTCGGGACGCAAATTATACTTACACACCGTACCTCACCGTATATAGCTCTCGCGAGGGGCGAAAGATGTTTTATACTTATAAATATGTGTGCGTGGCATTTCTATTTGATCGAATATAGCTCCTAGCCGCAACGAGAGATCGCGCGAAGCTTGACGTACAACGAAATCTCTACATGCAGCAGCAGCGACTTTAACTGCACACGTGTGTGTACGAGTACTCATAGTTGTAGCAGATTGAGTTCAATCTCGCGAAAATTTCTCTCTTTCTCTCGACGTCTCTCTGTCATACGCGTGTGCGCGCGCGCGATAAAATACCATAAACATCTTATTACTAAATATTATATATTTGCCATATATTATTGCCAAGTTGCTTGGCGACGAAAAAGACGAGCGAGAGAAGAACATAAAGTCGAGAACCAGTTGTACCGATATGTGTGCAGTATGCGTGCACGAAGAACTCATATTCGCGACGAGTCGCGTGTGCGATACATGGAAAAAGAGAATGAAAGTCGAAGGAAAGTAAATGTACTATAAAATAAAATGTACATTATTAAATTGAATTTTTCCATATAATGATTCGCTATTCCACGTCTATACGCGCGATTGAAAAATATATTAAAGTAAAAAATATGAAATTTCACTTCGCATGAGCGGCGTGTAGTATAGCAGCAGCAGCAGCACGATATTTGTGCCGTGCTGATTGCAGCTCGAAAGCATTAGAAAATGTGCAATTGCTCCGGCACACATATAAGTACACGCGCGATTCGCGTCTCTCGAGCTGTGCAGCGTATCTCGATTAGTTCGCAATATTCGCGAAGAATACAACAAAAACACAATACAATTATATTGCGTGTATAATGGCACAATGGCAAGATAAATCTGCGCCGCATCGCGCGCCGATACGTTAAAGACACACACACATACGTGTCTAATAGCTAGCCCGCGATCGCACCTTTTCCGCAACTGAACATTTGAGCTATACGTACGGAGTCCTACTTACTGCGATAAAGTCATTCTCTTCCGCTTATTTATACTTTTCTTCTTTGTTTTCTTCTCTTTGGATCGTTCGATCGGTCGCGAACGAAAGAAAAAAAAATTCTCTGAATAGTAATTACATGGATACTTGTACGTACATCCTTTCTCTCTTGAGCAAATTTAATATTTTCACCGGCTAACACTACAAGAGATGAGCAAGAGTGTGTGTATACACGTGTCGCAGAGAGAGAGAGAGAGAGAGAGAAGCCCGTGCCAAGTGCGTTAAAATAATACATTGCAGCGTAGTCGTAAATATGTCCATTTAAACCTACTATACATATACGTACATAAACACGAGACGCCGCGACGACTTATTACCGCGAGAGTCGGGGCAGTGCCTTGAGGCCCCATCGCGACGAGCACGTATAGAGTCCCCGCACACATATACGCGCGCGAAAGTGAGTAAATACACGCATGTGTACAATGAGTCAAATCTGCTTAAAGTATGCAAGTGTGCGGGCGCGTGTCGTGTTTGTCCCTTTAACACACTTAAATCAACGTGATTGACAACTCCGCGTGTAGCTGCAGCAGCGACCAGTACATTACGGATAGTAAATGTGGTTAATACGCCATGATGTGCGAATGGAGTTGTGTGTAGGTACGGTGTACATATGAAGGATTCTTCACGAAACCGACTCGACAAAAAATATTTTCTACAAAAACGAAAATATCGTTGATTTTGATAAAAATATGCTCCCAATTTTATGGCTAGATTTTCAAGTGCTATTAGACTACCGTAGCAAGTTTTGCTTGCGACCTTGCAACTTATACTATTATTTTAACTCTGTCCCTTGCAGATTAGCAAAAGAAAGTATTCGCCATCTAGTGTTGGAGACTCAAAATAATATTATTGTGTTGAAGAGGTTGGAAACTACTCTAAATTTTTCGAAACGATCAAATTGCTATTTTCTGGAAAATGCGATTTTAAAAGACGATTAAAGTTATTATTAATTCAGATAACAAAAAAGATAGATAAATACTTTTTAAATGAAAATGATTGAGTTTAGAGTAAATGTTTCTAGGACTAAAAAGTCTTGGAATTTATCGAAGAACATTCATAATACTGCCGAACTTTTCAGAGATAATGTATTTTTCAAAAATTGAAAAATCGTCTCCACTTAACGGGATGATAGTTGTAACATAATTTTACCATAATATCCCCCAAAAATGCCAACTTTTTCACGCGAACGGAAAATAGTTCGTCAACCATTCGATTCCAAAGAGAATCAACCATATATACTGCACCATCGGTTTTCTCCTTTGCAACTTTTTACTCGGTGGCGCGCACTCGAGTCAAGTGCAACAAGGCGTGTGCGCGCGGAACACGAGTGAAAATGCAGAATCGCACGACAAAGTGGACTCGTCCCGTACATACGCACATTTGGAGCCTGCACTCGATCTTGTACATAGTTGCTGCGGTACACGGGTAGCTGTTTCCAAGACGCGCTTCTTGTTGCTGCCCGTGCATCCGTGCATCGATGGCGAGTACGTACAAACTCGAAATACTTTCACCTGCGGTGCACCGCTGCCCGCGCCGCCGCCGATCCATTTCTTCCACGCTGCAGACTTTAACATGCAAACGCGTCTTGCGCGCGGAGATCACGCATACGTACACGAGTAAAGGCGCGACACCCGTGCAAATACAGCTCTCCTGCGAAAAGTAGGGTAATGGACGTAGCGACAGATTTCGTGCCGCTGCTGCAGCCACCCACGCAACAACGTTGTATTAGCTTCGACCGATGCTGCTGCTGCTGCTGCTTCCGACGATCGTTGTAGCGAGCGAAAGGGCTACTATAGACTGGATCGAGGCCGATTCGAATACGCAAACTCCCAATGGTACACACCTGCATGCGAGATCGGCGAGCGAGCCTACACTCGAAAGCCGCTGCTACTATGTATACCTACACGCTAAACCCAAAAGTAGGAAATATGTTGCTGGAAAGAATAATCTGCGCAGGTTATACTTTTAAAAAGTGTAACCAGCGTAGATTATACTTTTTGTAACATCGTCCATCACAGAAAAGAGTAATCTGCGTGGATTATACTTTTGAAAAGAGTAACCTGCATGAATTATACTTTTTCGAAAAGTGTACTTCATCCTAAAGTATAATCGTCACGAATTATACTTTTAAAAAGTTGAAACTGCGTAGATTATACTTTTTCTAAAATCGTCGTTTTCAAAAAAGTGTAATCTGCGCGGATTATACTTTTTTGAAAAGTATAATTCATCCCAAAGTAAAATCGTCACAAATTGTACTTTTCAAAAGTTTTTTCAGCCGAGATTATACTTTGGCGCAAATTGTACTTTGTGAAAAAGTAAAATCTACGCAGGTTACTCTTTTTCAGTACCGACCCATTAAAAATATCTTTGTGCATCAAGGTTGCCTATTCAGTGTACCAGATATGAATGTATTCCTGGCGACAACTGTTCCCTATAAACTCGAGGTTTTTTATTCATACTTAAATTTCATTGTAATAGACTTAAAATTCCGATTATGAAATTTGAAAATGGAAAATCGCATTTTTACCATTACAACAAGAACTTACATCTTCTTGATACAAGATAAGTTTTCTTTGTAGAGATTTGAAAATTTACTAGTTTGTGTAAAGTTGTTTGTTGGACTTCGTACTACAATTTTATGATAATAGTGACAATCCAGGTTTAACTTTGAAAATGGAAAATTTGATTTTTTATTTTTACGAGAAGAAATTGTACTTTTTGTTGAAAAATAAAATGTTTTCATTGTAAGAGTCTGAAATTTCATAAGCTTGTGTAGTGTGGTTTTTTGGAATTCATGCTAACATTTCATCATTATGGATTGAAAATTTTGGATTTCTTATAAAATAACCAAAATCGTGGTAATTCTTTTATCAAAATATTATGAAGCAGCAAGTATGGCAGTCTGATNTCTCTCTCTCTCTCTCTCTCTCTCTCTCTCTCTCTCTCTCTCTCTCTCTCTCTCTCTCTCTCTCTCTCTCTCTCTCTCTCTCTCTCTCTCTCTCTCTCTCTCTCTCTCTCTCTCTCTCTCTCTCTCTCTCTCTCTCTCTCTCTCTCTCTCTCTCTCTCTCTCTCTCTCTCTCTCTCTCTCTCTCTCTCTCTCTCTCTCTCTCTCTCTCTCTCTCTCTCTCTCTCTCTCTCTCTCTCTCTCTCTCTCTCTCTCTCTCTCTCTCTCTCTCTCTCTCTCTCTCTCTCTCTCTCTCTCTCTCTCTCTCTCTCTCTCTCTCTCTCTCTCTCTCTCTCTCTCTCTCTCTCTCTCTCTCTCTCTCTCTCTCTCTCTCTCTCTCTCTCTCTCTCTCTCTCTCTCTCTCTCTCTCTCTCTCTCTCTCTCTCTCTCTCTCTCTCTCTCTCTCTCTCATTTATGATATTTCTAATGTCAAACCGTCAATGATCAATTACTTAGCTATGATAGTAATGAAATCAAATACATTCCGACAAGTTTTCAAGCAAACTAAAATTTTTTTCCCTCAAAATATAAATCTAAGGTTTGTGATAAAATGATTCAATAATTAATTATATGATTGTTAACATTAATTCAATAATAAATCATGTAGTGGTGAAATGATACTCTCGACCATGCAAAGGCAATAGTGATTTGTAAAAAAACTTTACTTATGACTCTACTTGCCCGGATCAGACTGCCATACTTGCTGCTTCATAATATTTTGATAAAAGAATTACCACGATTTTGGTTATTTTATAAGAAATCCAAAATTTTCAATCCATAATGATGAAATGTTAGCATGAATTCCAAAAAACCACACTACACAAGCTTATGAAATTTCAGACTCTTACAATGAAAACATTTTATTTTTCAACAAAAAGTACAATTTCTTCTCGTAAAAATAAAAAATCAAATTTTCCATTTTCAAATTTAAACCTGGATTGTCACTATTATCATAAAATTGTAGTACGAAGTCCAACAAACAACTTTACACAAACTAGTAAATTTTCAAATCTCTACAAAGAAAACTTATCTTGTATCAAGAAGATGTAAGTTCTTGTTGTAATGGTAAAAATGCGATTTTCCATTTTCAAATTTCATAATCGGAATTTTAAGTCTATTACAATGAAATTTAAGTATGAATAAAAAACCTCGAGTTTATAGGGAACAGTTGTCGCCAGGAATACATTCATATCTGGTACACTGAATAGGCAACCTTGATGCACAAAGATATTTTTAATGGGTCGGTACTGAAAAAGAGTAACCTGCGTAGATTTTACTTTTTCACAAAGTACAATTTGCGCCAAAGTATAATCTCGGCTGAAAAAACTTTTGAAAAGTACAATTTGTGACGATTTTACTTTGGGATGAATTATACTTTTCAAAAAAGTATAATCCGCGCAGATTACACTTTTTTGAAAACGACGATTTTAGAAAAAGTATAATCTACGCAGTTTCAACTTTTCAAAAGTATAATTCGTGACGATTATACTTTGGGATGAATTATACTTTTCAAAAAAGTATAATCCGCGCAGATTACACTTTTTTGAAAACGACGATTTTAGAAAAAGTATAATCTACGCAGTTTCAACTTTTTAAAAGTATAATTCGTGACGATTATACTTTAGGATGAAGTACACTTTTCGAAAAAGTATAATTCACGCAGGTTACTCTTTTCAAAAGTATAATCCACGCAGATTACTCTTTTCTGTGATGGACGATGTTACAAAAAGTATAATCTACGCTGGTTACACTTTTTAAAAGTATAACCTGCGCAGATTATTCTTTCCAGCAACATATTTCCTACTTTTGGGTTCAGCGTGTATGTGTACTATATATGTACGTATGCGATACGTACGTGTATTTACATCCGATTGCCGCGATTGCACATAACCGCGCCACACACTTTCTATGGGGCATTTTTGGCATCTCGCCGCGTGCGAGCGAGCCACCGAGTGCTACAAACTATAATGGAGAAAGGAGTGTATGGACAGAAGTAGAGAGAGAGATAGACAGACGGACGGGTATATACGCGAGAAAAACGACTTTTTTTCTGCGTCGACCCATAGAATTGGAAATTGCAGTGTACGGACTCTGTGTGTATAGGTCAAAAGCACCGATAATACCTGTGTTTACGTTCTCACACTCCTTCGAGTCGAGAGAGAAATGTGCGTTGGTATACGTACACACGTTTTAGAGATGCCAATACAGATGCCATGGGTGTATTACACGGACTTTTTTTTCGCTATCGCTTCGCTGCGATGTTCTATTCTTTTCACTGCTGCTGATTTTCGAAACTGTTAAGCTCGAGTCAAAAGTTTGTGAATTTCCAAAAGATTTCGTTCGCTGCAACTGATGTTGGCGCAGAGAGAACGAACGGATGACAGTTTCATGTAAACTCATTCATAATCGTTCAAGGCCGGCCTTTTGACAAACAAATGAAAACCCACGACGCATAACTATTGCCGCGATCTCTATTTTTCCACTGCGCTTGTGTACAAATAAAATTATAGGAGTAAGCTAAAATGCTCGAACCTATGTCGCTTGAGTACACACTATTATTCAAATGCGGCGTAAAAGGTTAATTAAAGAGTCCGAGACGATTATTAAAAAAAGGCTTGCGCGTGTTTGTTTACCTTCTCTACTAAGCTTGTTTGTATACGCGTATAGCTGATTAAATATCTTTTCAACGCCGTAAAGAATTTTAGTGTCATTCCAGATGTTTCCTGCTCGAAATTCGAGCCACAAATATAAGTATTACTATACGATGAGAGCGTGCAGTCCGCACGCTATTTGATTTTTCGTGCTATAAATGAGATATGTAGCGTTTACTGCGCGGACTTGTGCGGCTCATTATAAAGATTTAAAAAAATGCACTTGATGCGTGCTCGCGCGGAGTCGTCGCCGTCGTAGCGCGTAAAAACCTGTTATTTTTTACGCACGAACACGCGCGCGCAGCGCGATTTTTCGATGTTCAAATTGCCGTAAAACCGCACACCATACGAGTACGTACGGCATACGCACGCCACCGTCCTCTGATTGCATAATGGTTATTATGTTTCGCGTAAACGAAAATTAAGCCCTCCGACACATAAACAAGATGTATGAGTCACACGCGCGCGAGCCTGGAGAGGCAAAAAAACATAAAGAAAAATAAGAAGATCGTATTTGTATCGGCAGGAAAGTGTATACAGTTATGCTGGATGCGTGAGAAAATTAGCGAACCCATATACGACTGTTTTTTTCCTCTGAACATTTTGCTTTTGTTTATGCACGTACGAAGGCTCGATGAAAATTACCAACAATTCAGACACGTTTGGAACGACGTATTAACGAAAGCTTGGAATTATAAGTGTGAAGTTTTACAATAACCTTAACGTATGTTTTCGACTGTGGAAGCATAACTTACTATGCAAATTAAATTTTGGATATTTATAAAGTACTATATGATCTATGGTTATAGATATCCCTGAATCAACCCCAAAATCCAGGAATTGAGCTTTTGCGATTAACCTATTTCGGTTAATTTGTCTCTTCAGGATATTAAACGTGATATTGGCAATTTGGGATTTAAAACAAATTGCATCTGTTGTCTAAACGCCAGGACATGTGACATGGATTATATTCGCATGCTACTATACAGCCTATAAGGCAACGTTGCGGTCAGTGAAAGCCTTTGTTACAAGGAAGAAGGTTTTTTTCAAATAGTTGGTAATTATTTACGTTTGACGTTGAACATTGAGATTGCTTATCGCCCCGGCTAACTTTTAAGCTGGTGCATGCGCACTTGCTACGAGATAATGGTTCATTTCAAATTTTGCAACGCGATAGCATTGTTTCTATATCGAGTGCACAACGTTTGATCACGTGTGATAACGACTAAATTACCTGAGTGAAATCGGTAAATGCCCAATCGATCGAATTATCTATTTGTGGTATGTGAACCGAACGTATACCAATTTTTACGTATTATATCCGTATGCTTATTATACTTAAGGCTATTTGAAATAATGTAGCTGTCAAGTCATGGTTGACAAGAATAAAAAATAAAAAGAGTCAACAAAAGTAGACGAGCTGTGTTTACGATCGAGACCGAATGAACTTGACTGTCAACATTTCAAACGACAAGTCGATCGTTAATTACGAAGCAAAAAGCTCAATCAACGCGCGGATAAATCGTCCAAGATAGTGCTAACTAAGTTAATCCTAATACCGTAGATTGGCTATACAGCAGGAGACAGTATATTGACAAAAAAAAAGAAGTTTGTCGGTGCGTTCGTCAGTTTAAGTGACATTCGCCCACAAAATAAGAGAAACGATTATTATTACGACGTATATATCTATGTTTGCGCGCTGCTGCCTAGGCTCTAGTGCGAGAGAGTTATTAAAGAGACTCTGGCGAATACTACAGCCTAGCCTCCTTTGAAGCTCTCCTGCCTCGTCAGGATATATCTAGGCCAAGAACCTATACTGCATGTGTATGATCGCACGCAGCTAATTCCATGTTCACATATCGCGCGCGATATCCCGCAGAAGCGGACTCGACGTCTTCCTATTGCTTCTTATCCTTTTTTTTCTCTCTCTCTCTCTTTTTAATCAAGTGGCGTTTCTCCAGCCGATAATTGGCAGAGCACACATTTTTCACAGTGTTTAATGCTTGTTACACGTTAATATACACGCTGAATATCGTACTGATTGCAGGTGTAGGCGGAAGCTTATGAGAGGACGCCTCCAGCAGTGTTCCATATTTCATGCAAGGAAAGAGAAAGGGATTTTTTTCTCTCTCTCTATCTACCTCTCTATCTTTCTTTTTCTAATCATTTTGGAATAGATTTATTATTTTTACAAGCAATAAGATTATATGTTTACCTACTTGTACACGATGCACTCAACAACGAGTCAACAAATTAACGATTCTATTAAAATAATTTTTGTACCCAGGAAATCGATCGAAAAAAAATTACGTCTGTCTCATGTTATATTTCGAGTTGCAGAAGAAAAAGAAGCAGAAAAGAAGCCTGGCACTTGTGGTGATGTAACGTTATATAGATCGAAGGAAGAGAGAAAGAGAGAGAGAGAGAAAAAAAAGCGCATAGTCACATCAAACTGTACATCGAATCAATCGTGTTTCCAGGTCACTTTGTTAAATTGAATTTTTATATACCCGTCGCCCGTTAAGCCGTCTTTTCGCTCCGATACTTTTTTGACCAATTTCTTCCTCTATATTTCCCCGATCGATTCCAAAATTCGCTCGTCCGCCTCTCTCGCAGTACAGCGATCGCATTCACTTCGAAACGATCGGTCGTGTCAGGGTATCAGAGGGACCGCCGACGCCGACACTACTACGACGTGAACGATTTACCGATCAGTTTCGACAAATATTCAATTAATATTTTGCGCGCAGTGAGAAAATAACCACGAGCGGGATCATCGCACTTGGACGTGCACACCAGATCCATATCCAATATCCGATATTATACACCGATATATTATTACATTTTTAACCCGGTACGTACAAGCTCGGGCAATTTTTCGCCTGGTTTGTCAATAAAATGTGCTTTATGCACTGCTCGCGTGTGTAACGGTGAATACTGCGTGCGCATCGCACTCGTCGCATTCATTATTTTTTAAGGGACCATTTTGCAGTGAAAAGACACTCGGAGAGTTGGTGAAAAAAAAATGTTGTTCCAAAAATAACAGCTCATTTTTATCTCCTATGCAAGATGTATGGATTTGTGCCGCGAGTGCTTCATGTCAAATAATAACAAGCTTACACGGAGAGAAAATTTGAAAATTATTGTCAAAAGTTTCTAATTATTTCAAATGGAGGCTGAGAAACGTCATACTTTCGAACGAGCGAAGAACATCCTTGCAAATAAATCTTTTGAAGTTTTTGTTCGTTTTCTCGTCCCTACTTGACTATTGTACAAGCTAAGAATCTTGAAGCGTCGTTGAAGTAGCGTATAACTCGTATACTTACCTTTTTGAAGTAATCAAGTGCTCGTGTAGACTAGCAGCCATGTGGACATTTCGCGACACATGTGTACAATTACATTATCGTATACAAATTCTGATTTAGTCTTTCTCTCTTTCTCTTTCTTTGCCAGTGTAAAAAGACACATATAGTACGATCGCCAAGTGGAAATGAGAGCATGCACGACGACAGTTTGCATTGTGTGTGACCATTATACATACTGTATATGTATTTACTGCTTTACTGCCGCGCGTATGTGTGTCTGTGTGTTTGTATCGACATGATCGCTGCATTTCAGCGGGGAGTGTGTCTATAGAAAGTACACAGAAGAGAGAGAGAGAGAGAGAGAGAGCACACAGGCGTGTAAGAGAGAGATAGATAGAAAGAGAGGAGTAAGGGAAGCATTGGCAGCAGCCAGGCAGAAACAGCAGCAGCAGCAGCAGCAGCAGCAGTAGCAGCCGCACAGCAACAGCGGGGCGGGTGTGCGAGAGAGTGTGCCCGTATAGACAGAGTCAGCCGGCAAGCAGACCGGCCGCCCGAACATATCTCAGTCGTTCGTGGACCTCGAAGGACGCAGGAGGTCGTAGAGCGAGGGCCTTGTGCGCGCCGACTTTTCGACGAAAAAAAAAATCAAACTGCCCAAGCTCTGAGCTTTAAACTCTTTTCTCTCTCTTCCCACCGTGTGCAGTGTACCTTTTTCTCTCTCTCTCTTTCTCTCTCCTCTGTCTGCTCTATTTTTTCCATCTCTCTTTCTCTCCTCTCTTTACCTCTACTTTTTTTTTTCTAAGCCTTATCAGTGCTCTTCTCTTTTAACGCTGTTAACGCCGATTTTCAAAGCTCTCTCGGGCGTTAGTCGGCCGTCGAGCGGTTACTGCCTTTTTCTTCCTCTCTCTCTCTCTTTTTCACTCTTTCTTCCTTTCTTTCTCTCTTCCTATCTCTCAGTCTGTCGGCCGAAGTTACGTAGTCGCGCGCGATCGTCAAGCTCCTATAAACCGAGAGAATCGGTCACTTCCGGACGTCGCTCGAGTCGAGAGTCCCGGCGTCGACGGTCTACACACACACGCGCGCACACGCTATATAGTCGGCGGGGCACCCGCAGTGACCTTATTATTATCGTTGCAATAATAATAAAATAATAATCGTGCTGATATCGCCGAAAATTCTCGGTGGCTCGACGGAATAGCGAACGGCGCGCTGCGCGGCTCGCTTGATCTACTCCGCTACACGTTTCTATCCCACGGAAGGATAAACGAAATCGACAAGATGCGTCACTACATGCTGATCGGCTTGCTCGTGCTTTGCTGCATCGAAGGTGAGTTTTTGCACACGTTGTCAACATTTTCCATTTCTATAAAAAAAAAGAAGAAAGAAGTTCAAATCGAAATCGAGATGAGCTTCGCGTACGCGAAATTCCGGAGCTTGTATTATCCCCCGAAAGTTGACTGAACTCCGGGCGTCGAGCTGCATCGCGCGTAGCGAGCTTGTCAAAGAAATATGATCAATACACCTCGAGAGGCAACGATGATTGACGGCTCTGCGCTTACTCTCTCTCTCGGCACATGGGTAATCGTCATCGTGAAAGAGCTTTGAATGCATTCCAACGTTAATTCGTGCATGCTGAGTGTGTGTGCGTATACGTGTGTGTGTATGTGTCTATAAGTGCGTCTGCCGGTGCAGCAGCAGCTCGAGCCTCGGAGCTTGCGATGATTTATTAATATTTAAAATTGACACCGAAACGCGTAACTCTCCCTCTCTCTCTCTCTCTTCTCGCGTATTCAATCACACCGACATAAGTACCTCGTGTACTCAATCGTTTAATAACTGCGTTGACACTTTGAGGTCTAGGCACTTGATGATCTATCGACTATTCTAAAAAAAAAGGTTCCGGTTGAAAGTTTACTTTCTTAACAGAAGCTCGCGCGAGCCCTCGAGACAAAATAAACGACACGGCGGGAATGATTTGTGCTTGCGATCGTGCATCACGAAAACGAAGTAAGAGAGATATACGTATTTTCAATTGAAACGTGAACCAGCGCTGCGCTTATAAATTCGTCGATCTCTGAAACGGGTTACGCGAGCTCACGTGCGTATACGTTTTCTATTTTGAATCTTCCGCCTCGTTAAGGCGCAATTACTCAAGGAATAAAATTGCGCAGCGCCGATCGACGTATCTGATCTCGTAGCACACAGGATGAAGATCGGTAAATAGTTCTATATATTATGCGCGAATGAGCGTTCGAGACGCGGCTTACAAGGCGTTTTGCCAGCTCTTTACATCCTCGACTTTTTTTTTGCCCCGTTCTTTTTGTTTTCTTCTACTTCAAAACAAGTGCGCGCACAGGATGTGTGTGTGTGTGTGTGCAGATAGTTGCCAATGTACACTTTGCGCATTCTGTGATTATGCCTAGTAAAAAAAATATTCTTATAGACTCGAGAGTTGTATTTATGCAGAGAGATAGGATATGTACGCGGGCTCTTTCACTCGAGTGCCAACTTAAAACGCGATCATTCGGCTTTTATATCGCAATAACTAGGGTATAATTTCTGCCAGCTGATCGTTCGAACTCGATGTGTATAATGCACACACACAAGTGCATTACGCGCGTATACGTACTCCAATTTCCGCAGGCTGCTTTCCGATACGTTCAAGCAGTAGCAAATTGTGTTGCCCTCTTAAAATGTAAACGTTAAAATTTGCGCGTGGCGAGTAATAATTATCTCATCGTGAATAATTTTTCTAACGGTCACTAAACGATCGCTAAATTATAGATATCGATACGTATATAATATATAGCCATATGAAAAACACGAGCTTACGTGGAAATCGTATGGTACATAGGCGCGCGATTCGAAATTTCGTTTCGCTACACTCGAAGCCTACTCGAACGCATTCATTGAATTAGCGCAGCAGCAGCACTCGAATCTCTTCTTTTCGACCCCCACATATACTGCATACACGCAATCTCTCGCTCTTACGCGTAATCTACGCCGCAGATGAAGGGTTCAAGAGGCGCGCAATGCGCTCGTATCAGAGAGAAAAAGGGGGATGCACTTGGATGGAAAAGGATTCGAAGGGGGTCAAAAAAGGACAAGAAAGAGAGAGACAGAGCGAGAGATCTCGCCAGCCCGTATACATGCACGTTATATAGAAGAGCGCATACATATCGTAGAGAACAGAGGGGTATGGGATGCATAAATATTTAATTATACATATTCGTATTCGAGGTCTTTGTTCTTTAGTAATACGTGTACGTCGACGCTGCGCTGCTAGTACATATTATAGCGTTCTATTCTCGACGTAATCTCGTCTTGCTTTTTCCTCTTAATTCTCTCTCTCTCTCCGAATCCTGAAGCTCTCGTTGGGCGCGCGATCGACGTGTGAAGTGTTTAATCCAAGTAACGCATTTGGTACACAACAGCAGTATAGTAGCGCGTGAAACAAATCGAGTGTCGAGAGCCGAAGAAAAATTGGCGAAGGTACTAATACCAGTTCATTATCATACACAAGAAATATATGATCGGCAATCGGTGTGCGTGGGTGTGTGCGGCCACCCGCTAATACAATGAGATTATATCATTGCGGAGAGTCCGCGCGCCGATAATAATTTACCTAATGTACTCGAGCATCTGCCTCGATTAACCTCGAAGGAAAGGGGGGGTCGTGCATTAACACGTACGTAAGGGACTGTACTGGAGTGTGTGCGCGCAACGATGCCCACATATAGTATAATCAGAGTGGACATTACGTATACGTGTTGCCTATATACGTTCGCACGAGGACGTCCTGCACAGTCGGTATATAGAGGTCCTTGCCCCGAGCGACACTGCTTGCGCGCCTGGCGCAAATGAATTCATGTCACGACGTTCGCGGACTAATCGAAGAAAACAAAGAGCCGAGATCTCTCTCGACTGTTGCTTCTGCTTCTCTACTGTGTTGCATTCGAGTATCAGAGCTAGAGTAACAACTGCACACGCCACAGCTGTATGTAACGGTATACACTTGGGAGTCGAGCTGGAGCTTGTATATCGTATATAGCCTGGCTCGTTGGCAATGTACATATATATATCTCATGCGGTAACAATTAACGCAGTCGTCTTATGTGCATGTGTGTGTGTATATTATGTGGCGTTAAAGGATTTTGTCAAATATTTGTCGTTGCTGTTACACAGCTGTATTCGAAAAGCAATGCAAGTCTGAGCCACACAGAAGCTCGTAATACTCTATAGCCTGTCTAAAAGCTTTTATATTTACATTACGTTCGCATGCATAAGCGTCGAGACATAAAATTAGTCAATAAAATTTACGAGCGCGAGTCAATAGTCGCGAAGACAGACGGATAATGAAAGACTCCATTGTCTTGGTTTTTCCCAGCTTTGCGATCAATTGCGCCAAGGTGGACTATAAGTCAGTCGATCGTTAAACCGGACGTATACGTCAACGCGTGCGTCTATCAAGCAACTTCATCCATGATTGGTAATAAATAGGAATAAACGCTAAATCATCTAGCGCGGCGAGTTTCGCGTATTCGCGCTCAACACTGTCGGTGCGAGAGCATTCGGCGTACGCGTGATTCTCACTTTATACATCGCGGCCTGTATACGTGTGTGTGTCTACGCGCCAATGCATATAATATAGATTGTACTTCTGTATACGTCTAGCCACGCGTATACACAACTGAGAGCTCCTATATATATTGTGTTATAGATGTATACCTGCGGAAGTAACCCGGCTGCAGCAGCAGCGCGCCATTAATTATTACGGCGCCGGGGCATTAATTGCATCGTAAAGAACTCGACGTGTGCATATATACACACACACGCACATACATTGTCCGTTCGGTGCATATATAGAGGCTTGTCCAAGCTCGAGCAGACATATTGTAATGTATACAGACTGCGCACTGTATAACAGAGCCGTAACGCTTCATAATACGTCGGAGCTTCCGTACGTGTATACTTTGAGAACGATCGCGATCTGTCACGTGGGCATGTGTTGCGCGCTCTCGATTAAACAGCGATCGCATTCTCGACTGCGCACGTGTGAAAGATACTGCGTCGTCCGTGCACGCACGCTGACAGTTTGAATAATTTGTACGTCAAGCAGCACTGTGAGCGTCCATCAATTATTGATGCGCGCTCGATGCGACTCTCGAAACTTGAACTTGTCAGCTGCTGGCAGCTGCTGTTCGGTAAGCGATCCTCGCGATCTGCGCGAGGCGGCCTTGATTACATGTGTGTGTGTGTGTACTCGGTGCACTTGAGAATGGCATCAATTGCATCATCGTCGTGGCTCACACGGCCCGTACATAGTACATGTGTATCCCATGCGGCTTAACCGCTATATGCCGTGTTTTTATACATGTATATCTGTTGGCGCTCGTAAATCAAATCGCTCTATATTCCACCTGTATTATACTTATATGTTTTCGAGCTACTGTTATGTGACGCGTCGCGTGCGAGCGAGCGAGCTTCAAGCTCACGGATCGGCAAATCCGAGTTTACAATTGGAATATGTGTGTGTACGCGAGGTGACTTTTTATTAGCCATATAGCGTGCAGATACGTCGTGTGTGCGAGAGAAAAGATACTCAGACTCGATTAATAACATTACAAAGAAACCGCGATCGAGTCTAGGGTTAACGATTATTATCATCGTCGTCATCGTAGTCGACCGGCGTTGAATTACATTTGCTGTACATTTGCTGTATATTTAGTTGTAAGTCGTTGCAAAAAGGCGACGAAAAAATTCGTAAGCTCTCGGGGACACTTTGTCCAATGAATCTCGTTTCAATTCGTACCTCACTCGCGCAATATGCGTCTCCGCGCAGCGCACTTACACGTTATACGCACACGTGTACGCGGTGTACCGCTTTGGACATTAAAGCGGTAAAAGTCGCCTGGACGCGAAAAGCGGGCAAACATATAGTGCTGCACTCGTCTGCGCAGCGCTCTATATAAGCTCGCGACCACGCGTCAGCCTTTTTTGCATTGTGACTATTTTATTAGTTACAAAAAAAGATACCGTCCGCAGGGTCAAAATTCTCAGCACATTTACGCGAGAATCGCGTATACAATGCATGGATGCACCAATCAGATTTAATTCAAATTGAATCGAAACTCTTTACGCTCGAGCTTGCGTGATAAATGTATCGGACACAGTCGCCCTCCGAGCCAACGATCTCCCACGGCGCACAGCTGATATACATGTATAAATTTTGTCACTCCATATAATACGCGCATACGGCCTTACTACCGGATCGTCTCCGATTTTCATGGATTTTCCTTCTTTCAAGAGGTCGACGCGCGAGATCTATAATTTATTGCGATCGCCGCGCACATACGCAGTACAGCTCCAATTAAATGCGTAACCCTCTATTGGTCTCACTTCCTATTATAAATACACTTATCGCGCGGTATATAAAACGGCTCGACTGTTCGGATGACACAGAAAATTTATGGCAACCGAGATATGCGGTGAATTTGAACTTTTTTTCCCCACTTGGCGAGCAGCACCAACTGCATATTATACCTATACATCATTCACGTGACGTGACTTCGCGTCTCTGTAAGTTATTTTCGTGAGTGGCCACCACCGCCATCACCACCACTACAAGGCATATTATAACGGCGGTACAGTCGAATTTCAAGAATATAAAAAAAAATGAATAATTTTTAACTCTGAAGAAATGTGCGTGCGTAATAAAAATAGTCGTTCGAGACGTGCCTGCGTGGGTCCCCGTTTGCGATATGCTGCAGTGCGTCCTTTATGGACGTATCGATAATAATTATATACATCGTATAACCTATATTTGGGCTGACCTGAAAGCGATCGCAAAAGTGTCCCGAGCATAATGATGATTTTCGGCTGCGACGTTTATCTCGCGAGGTATTTACGCTCGACGAAAATGACAAGGTTTGTGCACCGACCGTTTTACGCGTCTTCAGCCCGTGTACTCGTAACGCGTTATAATTACACTCGATCGTCTTGTTTTCCTTTTATTTTTTTGTCTTTTGCGCGCGCGTGCGTGGCCATTGGCTTGTTCGGCTTTGGCCCGCTAAACTTGAGCTATAGATAATTGATTTCAACGAGTCAAAATTTTCGGCTTTTATTACCGATTTCGTTATTATTGTTGTGTTGTTGGTGGTGGTGGTTCAAATTACGACTCTGCTCGCATGGAGGTACGTACGAATGAAAAGCTCCAAAATTTTATTGTACACCGTCGAACAAAAATGCTGTTGTTCACTTTTACGATGCTCACAGTTGGCTTCGTGCGCAGCTATACACGATCGCTCTCCGTTGGTACTGCGGTAGGGCTCGGAGCTATACTCCACGTCCTCCTCTTCTCGCTACACATAAGAATGCAGTTGCATATCCGCAACATTATAATAGCCAAGCTTCGAGTCGAGTACGTTCGTATATAGGCTACTTCTGCACGCAATAGCTATATACACGATCTGCTCAGCCTTTCTCTCACTTTCTCTGTCTCTCTTTCTTTCTCTCTCTCTGTACGTATATACATCTGTCTCTCGCGTTCGTCACGCAGCATCTCATATCTCTGTCGGTCGATCGGCTGCAGCAGCAGCGACTCGTCGAGACTCGAGAGCTTTCGCATCGCATGCGGCTAGCTAGGAGGCAAGATCCGCGCGTGTAATCGACGCATACAGCTCTCGACTACTCGCAACAGCTCTCGCTTCTCTCGCTGGTTTACATTTTACTGCGCAAAGTAGCCAATGATCCGCACCTACTGCACTAGTGAACTGCCAGTCCGCAAAAGCGTGTTTATATGCGTGCACGTTTATGTAGCAGGCCGGTTAATTTCGATTTTGCTAAGACGACGACGACGACGACGGCGACGATGATGATGATGAGCTTTCACTTTCTCAAGAGCCAACATGTGTGCGATGCGGTTATACGTGTGGCGGGATAGATCTTTGCGAGGCAATTCCGACGTACGCACTAGTGCAGTATTTTATATGTGCGTCTACGTACATAAGTAGACAGCCTATGCTACTACTTTTCACGGTCTCGGACGGCGGGCGGCTGCTTTTGTGCACTGCTCAGACGTCTTTCTCTTTCTCTATATATATATATATATTTATTTATATGTATAAATAAAAGTTTGATTTGTGGCCAGCGATGGAAGCTGCGGCTAAATGGGCCGATGAAACTCTGCTTGGCAAAACCAGGCCCCGGTTTGATTTTTGCTTTCTCTTCGGCATAGGTGCGCATATAAAACACACAAGTGCACTTGCATTGGTACACCCGAGCAATGTGATCTTACAAGTATGCCCACCGTGTATATAAGACTCGATTATGATCCCTCCGCATAAATCTCAAACTATAGCAGGTATGAGTATTGTACGTATTCGATTCTTTCTTCTTTTTTGAACTTTACGATGTCGATCGATTGGTCTGAGATATTACAAACGACAATGGTATGTTTTTGCCTGTCAAAAAAAATTGATTCAAAACACTCCAAATTGAATGAGTGCAAAGTTCAATCGAGCACAAGAGCTTAGATTTTCTCGAGCTTTTCTACTCATTATTGATAAAAAATTCTATCGAAACAATTCCCACCGAGCCTGATCTAATATTTATAAGATTTAAAAGAACAATCACAGCTTCCTGAGCTCTCGCGCGTCTCGAAAGTATATCGCCGAAGCGATACGATCAGGGCCTCGCGCAACGACAAAACTACAAAAAGTGCATGCTCGGTGCGCGCTCAAAGTGAAGAAAAAGATGGAATCAAAATTCTAGCCCGCGCAGCTACAATAGAACAAACGCGTCGAGTAAGCTGGTGCAAAGAAAAAAAAATCACAGATGTAAAAGAAAAAAACTTTGGCGCTGCTCGCGCAAGACTTTTACATGTTACAATAGTCGGCTTTGGCGTATCCTTACTGCGGTATACTGAACTTGCATTCCTTGCATAGATGTTCCGAACGTATTGTGTTCTGCTAGATATGTATCGAAGCGATCCACGTAGTCTTTTTGTTTATACGTTTATGTGAGTAAAAAATGTACGTACAATTTTTTTCGTTATCTTTATGTAGCAATGACGTATTCCAAACGATTTTTGATGTACAGTAACCTTCGAAATCTGCTGCTAAGTTATACAATTACGATTACTTTGTCACTTAGAGATTTACAGATAGAGGCAATCGCCACCTAGTGGTGAAAGGTTAAAATAGTATTATTGTATTTGAGATGGTCAAAAATTGGTCTAAATTTTTTGAATTATCATTTTTAGGTCATTTAAAATGTGATTCATTTTTGCTATATAATTGTAACATAAAAATCGCCCAACATATGCTAATTAATGGTAACATATGTTGAAACATTTTAAATTGTCATTTTTTAGTCATAACATATAATTGACATGGAGAATTTTTACCACAAGCTTTTTAGTATTCTTAATTTTTTTTATCAATGATTTTTTTATTAATGGTAAATTTAATGGTTTGAATTTTGACAAACGACCTAACGATACAAACTGTCTGAAATTTAACAGTTTTAGAATGAAATCAGAATTTTTTTTCAAGCAAATTTTCTTAACCAAGTTCAATCTCATCTCGCGTCTGATCTCTGCGAACTCAAAAACGAGTGCTCCGATACTCGGCCGCGCAGCATACATCCACGACATCGGAACTCTACAATACACACATATATATGCCCTCGAGTGTACGTACAATATGTATGTGGGCCAGAACAATAAGTTGCATTACATTCTTATCTGAACTTCGCCACATACATACATACATACATTAAACTACATTTTTGCGTGTATACGCGAACTGTGTGTCGAGTATTATATTGCTTGCGTGTCCCGCGCGTGTAAATGAATTTATAACTTTGCCCTATAGGCAGTTTCTGTATCGCGATCTGCATATAACGCGAAGATGAACTACTTCGATGCGCGCGCATGGAGGTAAAATATAATACCCTGTACGAGCGTCAAATTTAATTTATCCGACGAAGCTCGAATCTCGGAACAAAACGAAAACCACAGCACGAGGTATACAGGAAAATCCTACAGCAGCGGTCGATCAAACGACGGATATAATTATCGAGATAGCTTAATGAACTGTTTCGTAATTTTTCTCGGCCGAGTTGATGCGTGCATAGCGAGCAAAACTTTCTCCTCGGCGTGTGTAACCCAATAGCCCACAAGTGTTGTTGCATATACGCGCGCATTCGCACTCCGGCGGCTCTCGCTGCTGCTGCTGCAGAAGTACTCCAGAGTCGTTCACACTTCGATCCAACAAACAGGCAATTATTTTATCACTACGATTTATTGACCAATCGGGCATAACGCGCCTGGACTATTCTTGTATTATTGTTACGAGATATGCACGTACTATAGACGAGTCGAGTCTCCTTTAAAGTACTTCGAGTCGGCGCGTATTTTAATGTATAGGCTGTTTTTCACGCTTCGTTTCCTCGACGCGCGCTTGAATCGTCTCGAAGCTTCATAACTTCAGTTATTTATATTGTTTATTATTTATGTCGCGATGCGCATGAATCGTGAGCAATAAACGCGTCTACGCACGAAGGCGCGTTAGGGAAAAGACTGTCTTTTATCTGGACTCAAGTATACTTTTGAAACAAAATTTTCATATCCAACAACACTTCTATCATTACATTTGACAGATTCAACTGATCTTTCATTCTTATAGTCTTTTGGTATTAATACTTATTGGGATTTGAGATTGGTTCGACGCCACCTACCGGTATAATTAAATTTTAGGCTTTACCCTTAAATCGTATATCGAGTAATCTTGAAATTAGATTAAAATTATTGAAAACATTTTGCTATTTGCGTTTATCATTATTCTTCTGTATGATTTATTTCTAGAGGGTGTCGAGTCCTTTGAGGCTTGCATAAAAAGGCAGTCATCATCCTTCGTCCCATTAAGATATTTCCCAGTATAGATCCTAAATAGTATGAAGAAGCATTCAAAAAGACCGCACTTTTAAGCCTGTACAAAATCTCTTGACATCGTCAAAAATTTTAAGTAAACCTCGTGTCATTTAGATTAAGCACTGCGAAAAGAGCAATATCGGTATCGCGAGAGTCTGCAAAAAAAAAAAAATATGTACTACTAAAAATAAGCGACTCGAGATCGTGGCGGGATAATCTCAACAATTCGAATCGAGCTTTGTTGCATTAATTGATAAAATAGTTTGGGCTTGGCTTATGGGCTAGTGCATACGATTGCCTAATTAGGATTATAAATGGACGCAAAAAAGTGATTCACTCCGTAAGTGGTGTATGTATTATCGCATTTATATATACAGCCATATACTGGAACTGGAACTGAAAATGAAGCAATTATCTACGCCTGCGAGTCGGTAGCCGCACGTAAGATTACATTTTTATTGTACGTGCATTATATAGGTACATCCGCGCAGCGCAGCGCACACAGATATGTAAGCGCTCGTGTGTACATATAAAATCTCGTCTTATTTTTCTCGTGCTATACGCGCAAAAGATCGCCGCGCTGCGATGCCGGAGCGCGCAGCTCGCCCGCATTACGTATATATGTGTATTCGCCAAAGCCATAACGGTATCGAATGCACGTGTATAAATACCAACAAGCGTGTGCATGTGCGCGCAGAGCTATGCTGCTGCTGCTTGGACGCGCGAGAAAGAAAAAAAAAAGAGAGAAGAAGAGGAAGAGAAAAAAAATGATGTCGAGCGATACGGAGTCGAAGAAGTGCGCACGAGCTTTAAAAGGTAACGCGTATACGCGCGTGACGAAGAAAAATAAATCCTAGTCCTGCGCAGCTCGTCCGTATCGCACATAACGCATATTATATACATGCCACGTGCGTGTCGAGGGTAAGAAGTGTGTACTCGAGCGAATTGCATTTACGCATCCCTTCGCGCAATTTAATTAAAAAAACAGCCTCGCGGTCGATACTTTTCGCTCTTTTCTTTTGCAAATCGGACGAGAGTACGAGCGTAACGTCGTTTTAACATTGATTTCGAGTAAACGATTCAATGGTACTCGACGTGTCGGTGTGTGGCTCTTTTTATTTCGCGATCGTTTCTTCCGCATATATCGTGCCTCCTGCTGTGCAAACACTCGCGCTGCGCAGGGATATATATATAATCATCGACGTCGAGGGCAATCGCGTTCATAATAGCCTGCCAATCGGACAGCGATCGGTGAGGCGCGCGCGCGATGTGTCTTGTTTTGTTGCTCTTGGGAGCTGTGTAAACACACGACGACGACGACGATGCGGACTCGTTACGCGAGTTTACATCCCGACGATCGACGCTCAAAGCTGATTTCTCTATTGCCAGGATCGATCGCGGCTTCCACTCTATATACCGATGTACAAGCGCACGAATACACACAGATACAGATACACGCGTGCGTCTTTTTTTTTTATTCTATGTTGACTCAGGCTCAGGCTCTTCGCAAGGCAATCCTTATAAGTTTGCAGTGGAGATGGTCGCGTTGATTGGCCCATCGGGAATCATGCTTGATCTAATTAATCCATGCTCGGTGCGACGATCATCACCCGCAGCAGATGCTGCTACCGCTCTGCAAGTGCAATTGGTTTCCGAATGAGCGGCGCGCCGCTATGAGAAGCAATTATGCTTTCGTTTGCACGGTCTTGTTGAGGTGATACTGTTAATTTATCGTGGAACAAAGATGCCATGAAAAAATACTTCCTTGAAAATCGCACTTTGACTTATACAATTATTTTGACTTTGCCACTTGCAGGTATACGTATAGATAAAGGTACTCGCCATCTAGTGTCGAAAGCTCCAACTCGTGTTGTCGAATTTGTAAACTGCATTACATTTTTTGAACCGTTTAAATTTTCATTTTCAGGTCATTCGAAATGCGCTTATTATTGGCAACTGTAATAGAAAAATCGTCCAATAGAAGTCAATTAACAATACCACATTTAAAAGCATTTAGAACGGTCAATCTTTTGGTAATTTGGCCGTTATTAATGTCGAGCATTTCTACTATAGGGTTATGATATATAAATAATTTTGCCTGCCCGATATACAGTTGGAAACGCGGCGCACTCGCGACTCGCGCTCGCGAAAGCACGTCGTCGCGCGCCAGGAGAGGAGGCAAACAAAAACGACAGTGCGGACGATAATAACAATTTCTCCCGACGCCGTCAGTCACGCGAGTCTTTGGTTTTTCTGGCTATGCACAATATATACGTGCGGTAGATGTATACATACATCTCGACGCGCGTTTAACAAAGTCGTCTCGTATACGTCACGTATGCGCGCCTGGCCACGGCGTTTGGCTTACTTATACACTGACCTGGAGACCCAGTAATTGTGCGCGATATCTTTAAATGAATTCTGTAGCAGCAGCAGCGGCAGGTGATAATTGCCGAGCCGAGAACGATCGCCCTTTATATCTCGAATCGCACGCGTATATGCGTGATCGACAAGGCAATTATATACAAAGCAATCGCATACACCAAACAAAAGTGCAAGTTCAATTTAACGCGCGTTTAACTCGCGCGCACAATTGCCCGCGGTATCTCCGAAGTTGTACCTACCCGACGATATGGTATCTTCGCGCGGGAGCAGCGGAATAAAATTTTGTACCGACAGCCGCGTAAGGAAAGTATAACGATCGCAAGATTAATGCATTTCTCTTTCGAAGCGCCGTTAAATATATATATCGCGCGCTCGAGCGAGCTTTTTTAGGTCACAACTTGTTTAGTGGTCGCGCGCGCGCGTAAACAGTACGTGCGTGCATGCGTGTGTGTGTGCATCTTTTGCCTCTGCCATTGCCGGCTCGAAATAATAATCGTTCGAAGAGTCTCGCGATGCAATTATATAGAGAGACGCTCGTGCGACGATCGTCAGCTGTCACATATTTTTCCCCCCCATTTTATTTCTTCTTTCGTTTTCGAAGCTCGCGCGATCGAAACTTGATTTCTCTTTTCAATTCGCAAATCGCTCCTCGACGCTACTCGGCGTCGTTATAGATGGGAACGACGTTTTCAAGGTCTTTGTATTCCACGTGCGCCGGACCGCTGCGTCACGTCCGAGATTTTCTGTAAAAGTCAAAGTATAATAACGAACGAGCCTGACTCTTCTGGCGGCTCGTATAAACACGAAACATCGATACGTGTGTGTATGTATATCTATATTTATGTTAACTCGTTAACAGGGAAACCATCGGTGGAGACTTTCTTCAGATTTTCTCGCGATTTCACCGTTTTGCGATCGCGTCGCCCGGTGCGGTAGCAGTCTTAGCATAGCCTCGCACTTACACGAGCAATTCTACAAATCGTCAGCAAAATTCGAGGCTTGATCACGATCGATATTTTCGATCGATATTGGGTGCGCTCAATGGACATTCATGGAGGTCTCGGAAACACGGGGAAATGCGTGAAATGGGAATTTTTTTACGCATTTTTTGTATAACTTTGTTTTTATCCTTTTGTTTTCAGGATACCTATAGAAAATAAACTTTTCAAAAAATTTTAGGATTTCGAAAATTGCACTTGATTTTAAAAAAGCATAAAAGTTTAACAAATATTCTAAAAAACTCATGTGTAATATATAAATGATTTTAAAAAAATCAATAGATTAATTTCATGTTATTTCTTTAAATCTTAATGAATTATTCTTTAGCTACTCCATGTCCCAAAGACAATAGAAGAGTAAAAGATTAAATGATTTAATCCCTTTATGCCCATTTAAAGTCAACAATAAACGAGCATTGTTATGGATATTTTTTGCAAAATCATCCGGCATAAAGTACGAAAAACAAAGCAACCCGCGTGCCATAACTGCAAGTGCGTATGGACGCTGTCGACAGAAGAGGGGGATAGTTTTACCGAGGAGCCATCTCAGTCGCGGTAGCATGATCACCTCGTAAACATACAGGACTGATATATTCACTCGTTAGTGTAAAATTGACTTTCAGGACGAGTGAGTGTTTACAAATTATACTCGTGAAAGAGATAAATTTCATGCGTACAATTGATCTGTACAATGTTGGCTATTTAAGGTATATAACCTCAAATATTTTCATCGTAAACATAATCGTAAAAATTCACAGTGAGAACATACAATTAAGAAAATGATGGAAGAAAACTGCCTCGTAATTAGGTATTACTCTTTTAAAGTTATAATGCAATAAAGAAATTTCGGATGATCCTTTAAACAATTCTATTATTTGGTAGCGTAAAAGAAGAACCAGCTGAAGACATTTGGCCAAATGCAGACGGTGATTGTAATTTCGATTCGATGGACTCTTGCGGAGCCCAAAACTTTTCACAATTCCCATTTTATAAATCAGTAGTGAGTTTTATAATATAATTGATGTTCCATTGTCCTACTATCAAAAACTATTACACGATTTAAATTTTAGACAAATCGCATAAATGAGACTATTGCATTGCCCGAAGAGTTGAATGAATATTCAACCATCGATTTCAAATGCAAAGATTTTATACCCGAGCTGAAGTCTTTATCGACGAACATCTGCAAAACTGAGTATCAAACTTATCCATCTATTGTGAAAATAGAAAACGAAAACCAAACTAATCACATTAATGAAAATATTATATTCATTGATTTTGAGTGCAAGGATATTAAACCTGAAATAATGAAGTCTTCATCAACAAGTATTGTAAAAATTGAGAACTCTCCGGCATTCAAGGATGTGAAAGTATTGAAAAAAATCTCTCAAATGATAAATGTGAACAATGGGTGTGAGGTGAGAGAAACTTATCAGGAAAAAGTGAATCTGAAAAAGCATACAGATTATAATTATAAGAGCCTTAATCCGTATGAATGTGATATTTGTCACAAATCGTTTGGACGAAAAAGTAACCTCAAACGTCACATTAATGCAGTACATATCAGCAGCAAACCCTTCGAGTGTGACATTTGTCACAAATCATTTCGACAAAAAAGTGACCTCAAACGTCACGTTAATGTAATACATGATCTTTGTAAACCCTTTGAATGTGAGTTTTGTCACCAATCATTTGGACAAAAAATTCACCTTAAACGTCACATAATTGTTGTTCATGATCATAGCAAGCCCTTCGAATGTGATATTTGTTGCAAACCATTTGGACTAAAAAAGAACTTCAAAACTCACGTTGATTCAGTACATAATCGAAGCAAACCCTTTGATTGTGACATTTGTCACAAATCATTTGGACGAAAAGAACATCTCAAAACTCACAAAAAAGTAGTACATGATTGCAGCAAACCCTTTGAGTGCGATATTTGTCGCAAATCATTTGGATATCGGAATGTACTCAAAAATCACATAAACACAGTACATGATCGAAGCAAACCCTTTGATTGTGAAATTTGTCACAAATCATTTGGACAGAAAACTAACCTCAATCAACACATAGTTGCAGTACATAACCGGAGTAAACCTTTTGAATGTGAGATATGTCATAAATCATTTGGACGAAAAGGTCACCTGAAAGAGCACGTAAATGCAGTACATGGTCGTAACAAAATCTTCTAGTGCGAAATTTGTTTAAATTATCGTCTGGCATGAGTAATCTGAACACATAGGATTGAACAAGATCAGAGCAAATTCACATATTCTTGTTGGAAATGTTATTTCAAAAACCTTTATAATAATATGTCTAGATGCGGTAGCAAATATCTATATCTATAAAATATCTATAAAATTAAATCGTTCCCGAGAATTTTATCTCACATGAGTAATGTAATGCTCAACAAACGTTCGTATAAATATCCTTTCATTGAAAAAACTTATTAATTTGAGCAAAATCGTGCAAGTTTTTTCACCCGTACACAGGTAGATATATATTAAAGAATACGATGTAATTTTCAATTTGTTTGTTTTGTTATGAAATTGAAACCGATAAGATAGAACCGATAGAAGTAAACATTTCATTCGTCCGTTTACTTTTCTAATTACTACTTATCGTTGTGATGATTGAAAATCCCTTCAATCAAACTCCAAAATCAAAAAGTATAATCATTGTCGTATTTAAGTGAAACCCTAATATTTCATTTTAACAAAGATATAAGAAAATAAATAAAAACATTTTTTTATTCAGGCATTTTTCCATGTTTTCAATACACTTGCATAAACGCAAGGAATAATGCTTGAATTGCATCCTCGCGCACCAACGTGACTGACTAATGTTTCTCGACTCGACGCTTATTTGCACTGTGCATTTAAGCAAATACCGGGCGATCTTGACTGGGCGTCCAACTTTCTCCGCGCGGCGTATCATACTCAGTGGCGGTTGAGTCAAACTATTTGCCGTATACTTCAGAAATGCGTCGGTGTGTATGTGTGTGTACGTGTACGTCGCGCTATGCACACATATAGTGAACAAACACTCGTGGTCATACGCTTTATTTGAAACACGTGTACAATACATGGGTATAACATGTAATATACAAAGTCTTTCAATAAGTAGGTATGGAGGTGACACGGTCGAGGTCGAGGTCGTACACCAGTGCACACATTATTATACACCAACACATGGAATCGTGTCCAGCATGTGTACATAGCAGCTAAGAGTGTAATAATAATAATATAATTCACATGCAGCATGAGATGCGCGACCAGTCGTTGTTTACCCGCATACAACATCATCTCTCGCGTAAAATTTTTCCCCCGAAAAAAGAAATTTGCACTCACAGACGCCGCAATTGCCGCCGATGCGCCACGCAGCATCTCGTACGCGGCAAATTTATATGTTTATGAAACGCTTTCTCTCTCTCTCTCTCTCTCTTTCTTTACTTTTACTTTGAGCTTTTTTACTTTTGAGCCGAGGAGCAATTACTCGACTCTCAGTCATGTTCGAGCCGCAATAACTATTGATGGCCTATGGGTAGTTTAGAAATTAACATAGCTACATAGCTACGTATACAGAGCAAGCCGTAAATTACTTTTCTCATCCAAACACTTGTCCACATAAAGAGCCAAGTCGTTACGTACGCGAGTCGCAGTTGTATCTCGATTAGTCCGTATCGGTATATAATTCATAACGTTCGGTATATATATTAAGCTAGTCGCATACGCGTAATCTGTAAATAAGACAGTTACGCGCGCGCTCCGAGTCTCGCAGGTGATAACTATAATAATCGATCATCGGCGCGATCCTTCGCGCGTTATACATGCGTATTACATTATACGATCGGTTGCGACCGGCGCGCAAAACGATTATTACATTTATTAATGCGTGGCGCGTTTAATACGTGTCCAGTCCGGTCTCGCGTACGTTTGATGAATGTTACACGGCTACCGCCGTACGACTAAAGCCTTTTAGTTTCGACGGGTCGCTTTGTCATCGACTGCGCCTAAAGAATATTTATCGTTCGAGGAGGTACATGTCGATTATGACTTTATGCAACTGTCCGAGCTTACAATGTATCGTGACAAATCGACTTTTCCGGTACATTAATAATAACTCGCGATTGAGTGAAACTTGTGAGTAGTGTAGCAAAGTCGAATAATAGGACTAAACCAGGTGATTTTTTTCATTATTGAGTTTCATGTATGGATAAAGCTCGTATAAATCTGTCAACTTCAGTTAGATTTTACGAGCCGATCCATTGTTACATACACATGGTGAAACAGTAGCAGTAGCAAAAGTGTTTCTCTTGGCTACCAGATTGCGTTCCTCTCTATGAGTGAAAAAACTGCTGCAATTCCAGGGATCTGTGCAATTAAACTTTGCAAATCTACTACCTCCCCCGCAACTGTCATCCTGCACGCGGCTACGAATTGACATAACTGATTCGGCTGACTCGATGCAAAGAACCAAACGAAGCTTTTTAGCAGCAACATGTTACATATATAGCTACTGCAGTATACACCGTTTTGCAGCTCTTTTCATTAGAAACGTATGGTGTCTAGTTTTTCTGGCTCATATAGACACGACGAGCTTTGTTATCCAACACAAAGAAAGCATCGAGGATCATGGCAATCAAAAATATTTTTCACCGGCACTATACTCCCCTCCTTCCAGAGCTTTTTCACTCGTTTCGGACATTTAACGAATGATGCTCCAAAACTCTCGCGTTTCAAGCTTGCTCGCGACTATTCACGTATAAATTTCGAGCTTTATAACGTCAAGCTTGCAATGTCGAACAACTCGAGCTATTGGAACTCGTGGCACGTTCGAGTTCATCGATCCGTATTCCAGTATTTGCTTCCTGTCGACGATGAACAAGATAATCGCGATGTTTTTTCATTGTTTGCACGTGTGGCCGGTTACACGTTGAAACATTACTATGCTAGTCATCTACCGTGGAGGGAACAAAATTAGTTTCTTTACGCTGTCGGAGAATACACGAGTTTTTTCATATGAATATTCGGTACAGTCACGAAAATGAATTTTGAAATTCAAATCAAGTTACTCATATTTATCCTCGCTATAACGTTCGTACGATCGGAAAAACTAATTGACACAATCGTACAAAGTTTAAAGGTAGATACGAAAATCACGTCATTTCAGATTTTAGTCAGAACGTCTATCGGAACGTCTTCGATTCTCGATAGCATACAGTGACGATTGCTTCAAGAGTTTCCACTGTATTGCATCGCTTACGAGTCGAGTCATAATTTTATAAAACAAAAATTGACCAGCGAGCAGCTATCATCGATTCAACAAGTTTCATTGACGATTGCTCTGATCGATCCCGAAGTACTCGCATCCGCTGGCAAGGATCTGTTTGACATAATTTACCACCTGTGCTCGACCATCGCCAATCCTCGCAGCGCTCATCCGCCCTGTCTCGTTCTGTCGTGCGCGCCGATCGTCAAAGACATCGTGAGAACCGCCCTCGAGCTCATGTGGTCGAAAAAATACTTGCACGTCACGCTCGTGGACTTGAGCGAATTGGCAATGACAAAATCTAACGTTTACCTCGTTTACCATTACGTGCCGTTCACCGACACTCTCGTCAGTTCCAATCGGCTCGAAAGCTCGCGCGAGCTTTTTCCAATCGAACTGAATAACTTTCACGGCTATCCATTGCGCACCCAGTGCTACGAGAATCTGCCCTTCGTCATGCTCGGGCCGCCCGGCAACGGCGACAAAAGCTCGATCTACGATCGGCTGTACGGCACCGACATCTATCTCGCCCGGAGTCTGGCTCGGACGCTGAACTTCAGCCTCGCCGTCGCGAACTACTCGTCGCGATTCAACGAGACGCTCAAACACGTGCTCGCGGACGACTTGGTGCGGGGCGAGCTCGACTTTTACATCAATCTGTACGTGATCAAGGGCCGGCTCGAGGCCAACGTGGTCATGTGCCAGACGCTGTTCTTCTTCGGTGGCGATCACCTGACCATCAAGCAAAAAGCTCACTACGAGCTCGAGGTGTCGTGGAACGTGGCCGTGGCCTGTCTGTCCTTCGTCGCCGCTATCTCGATCGTCGTGCAGTTCGCGCGTCTCGCGGGCTATCGTCGGTCCATTTGGACGATCTACAACGTCGCCACGCAGTCGTCGAGCTCGTCGTCACGCGACGCATCCACCAGCGAAAAGCTCCTCTGGCTCAGCGCGGTCGTCGTCTCGTCGTGCTTCAGCCTGACGCTGCTCGATCAGCTCTTCAACGTGGTCACGAGCAAGCCGAAATTCTACGATTTCGCGAGACTGGCCGACGTTCTCGAGTCGGGCCTGAAGCTGATCGTCGACGAGGGTATCGAGCAGAAGCTCCTGGGCTACCGCGACCAGCTGGACGACACCCTGGAGCGGATTCTCGCCCGAGCCAGGGTCGTCAAGCTGACCAAGCACCACCAGGCGTGCTTTCTCGCGTTGCACGACGACACCGTGAACGCCTGCGTCTTTCGCTACTACTTCGCCAACTGGCTCAAGCTCGGATTCGCGCGACTCGGCCGTAAGGACATGACGCTGAGCTACGTCGAGGAGCCGCTCCAGCCGGTGCGCACGGCCATGATCCTCGGCAAGAACTCGCCCTTCCTCGCGGCCTTCGATCTGGCCACGCTGCGGATCGTCGAGGCCGGCTTGATCCAGCACTACTACGACAAAGCCACGAGGACGTGGCTCGAGCTGCTGCCCGAGGCCAGGCGCAGGGATTTCTCCTCTTACAACGAGGTCGCGGCGCAGAAGAACAGAGTACCGAACAAGGTGCAGTCCAAGCTGAGCATCTTCAGAATTCTGTCGATAGCCTATTCCATGTCGGGCTGTCTTCTTATTATAGAAATTTTATGGACATACTGTATGAAAAAGATAATGTTCGATTTGATTCAAGGGCCAAGAGTAGACTCGCTTGAATAGTAAAAATGTTTTATGTATAACAATAAAAATAATCAATGGGGCCATTATTAATTATGTATAACTTTTTCGTCCTATCCTCAAGTATCAAATCAAATAGCTGATATTAAGAATTACTATAAACCCTTACAGCTCCGCGATGCACCTTATGGCGTAAGGTTAATGGCCTTCAAATATTTGATATTAGTTTAATTAAATGATATACGTATGACTGAATACATGTTTGACTTTTCATTAAAATTTTTTTTTTCAAATCCCTGAAACGCCGATCCGCTAAGAGTTAACAAGCTTCAATTTTCTCTTTGCGCGTATTTTTCATTTAAGTTCAATATTTATGTAATAAATAACAAATAAATCGCGTAATATTCATTCACATTGTAATAATACACCTTCAATTAGGATAATTGAAGTTCCGCATACAAAGTGTACGTATACGGTCGTGCGCACTGCCCGTACGTATTGGGCCTCATGTACGAAGATGAATTGCGCAAATTAGCACGATGATCCACGTTACGCCCTGAAGCAGTAATGCGGTAGCAGTATCCGAATACATAAATGACCGTGTGAGTTGGCATACGCGCAGGTGGAGGTATACACGCCGCTTACACGTCAATCTCAGCGATTCTCACTCCGAGATAAGACACATTTTTTCTATGTGCGCGTGTGTCTTGGCTTAATACCCGGGATGCTATTTTAATGAAGACACCTTGCGTCCTCGGGCTCGCGCGGCCCACACCGAGTATAATACGTAAAATCGTTGGAAGCGCGATACGTGCGATTTATCGATGCTTATCGGCCCGTATAATATATAATACGGCCACACGTGCTTCATACTGGCACGTTAAATGGCGCGCGGTCATTAGCGCCCGCTGCTGTAAGCGATGCGCGCCGCGACTTATCGATGCTTCTCGATCGCTGCCTGTAACGTACATGCATTGCTGGAGGGACAGCTGACACTTTTCACGAAATAAATTGACGTAGTGATATAAAAGCGGTTTTTTAATCGGAGAACAGATCTCGATCGAGCGATTTATCAACTAATTGCAATCGCAGTAATTTTCACCCTCCTTGAGCACTTGATGTCATTTTGATATATTATATTATAATAAATTTTACGACTAACTTGCAAGCTCCTCTTTTTTAATTGCTTGAAATAATCTACTTCTGACGGCTCGATCCTTTAATATTGTAAATAAAAGATGAAATGAAAATTTCGCTAAATTTTTACTACTTGTAAAGCTTTTTTTATCGACTATTGATGTTTGTGAAGTTTTTCGCACGTATAAGGGAATCAGTTGAAGGCAAGGATTTTTTACATTCGTACTGATAGGAAGTAGGTATTTGAGAATTATTGTTTATATTTTGTTTGATGTATGAAAGGCGCAAGAAAGGTTTTTCACAATCATCACGTCAGTAATAGCATATTGAAATACTTTATTATTCTTTACACAATTAAACATATTTGGATAAAAAATATTTTTTACATAGCGTACTCATGTGAATGTAAAAGTATTCGAATAAATCTCAAGTTTCTATGGTATGCTTCGATGTACAATAATTAAATGTTTATTTAGATTATTTTTGAATGAAAATGACTTGTGACAAATATCACAATCGTGTGATTTTGCTACGATCATGTTCTACATTTACGTGAGATTTGACGTTACTTTTTTGTCCAAACGTTTTGTGACAAATCTCACATTCAAAGGGTTTGCTCAGTTCGTGAATTGTATTTACGTGACTTTTAAGATTACCCTTTTCTCCAAATGATTTGTGACAAATGTCACACTCGAAGGGTTTGATCCGATTATGTACTGCATTTATGTGCCTTTTTAAATTCCGGTGGTATCTATATGATTTGTGACAAATGTCACAGTCAAAGGGTTTGCTGCGATCATGTGCTGCATTTATGTGCTCTTTAAGGGCTTCCTTTCGTCCATATGACTTGTGACACATGTCACATTTCAAGGGCTTATTACAATCGTGTATTGTCTTTATATGAGTTTTGAGGTGTTGTTTTTGTCCAAATGATTTGTGACAAATGTCACACTCGAAGGGCTTCTTACAATCGTGTACTGTCTTTATATGAGTTTTGAGGTATTGTTTTTGTCCAAATGATTTGTGACAAACCTCACATTCAAAGGGTTTCCTACGATCATGGACTGTATTTTGATGAGTTTCGAGATGACATTTTCGACCAAATGATTTACGACAAATGTCACACTCGAAGGGTTTGCTACGATCATGTACTCCATTCACATGACGTTTCAGGATATTTTTTTTGTCCAAATGATTTGTGACAAATCTCACATTCAAAGGGTTTGCTCAGCTCGTGAATTGTCTTCACGTGACTTTTAAGATTACCCTTTTCTCCAAATGATTTGTGACAAATTTTACATTCATGTAGTTTATTGCTCTTATGTGTCGTATTGATTATATGTGTTTTTAAACTTTCTTCTCTTTTGTATGCTTTTTTATCTAAATGACTCTTTTCAAATATTTTTACCTCCTTGGATTCTTCAAATTTCAATCTGGAGTTTACTTGAAAATGACAATTCTTTTCGTAATTGAATTCTTTTTTTATTAAAACTATTAGCCTTATTTTACTCAAGTATTTTTGATGATATCGGTTTTCTATTTTCACAATGGGTGGGAAACTTTGATATTCTGTTTTACTGATAGTTGTGGATAAAAATGTCGATTCAGGTTTAACATTTTTACACTCTAAATCTATGAATATTTTTTCATCTACATCAATGGTTTGATATTCGTTTTCTATTTTCACAGTAAGTAGATATGTTTGATACTCAGTTTTGCAATTAGTAGTTGTCGATAAAGACTTCAGCTCGGGTATAAAATTTTTGCCCTTTAATTCTATCCATATATTTTTATCCAACTCTTCGGGCAATGCAATAGCCTCAATTATATGATTTGCCTAAAATTAAAATCGTTTAATAGTTTTTCATAATAGGATATTGGAACATGATTAATATTATTAAACTCACTACTGATTTATAAAATGGGAATTTTGAAAAGGTATGGGCCCCACAAGAGTCCACTGAATCGAAATTACAATCATCGTCTGCATTTGGCCAAATATCTTCAGCTGGTTCTTCTTTTACGCTAGAGAATAAGCATGTTTGATGAAACGATCGCTACTAATAATATCATGTCAAGAAAAAAATAATACCAAACTGTATCGCCGCTGCTTTCCATCGCTCGCTTGATAACAGTTGTACTTTCTTGTAAATTTTGACAAATTGCACAGATGAAATATTTAAGGTTAATGGCCAACACTGTACCTAGAAATCAGCAATTTATAAACACTTGTATAAGAGCTTAGCTTTTAGTGAACGCACTACTCACATTCATTAGCGAGATAAAGCCGCTCCTTGGCAATAATTTCCCCCTCTACTACTAAAATAGCCATACGCTATTGAATAAGGATGCATATAGAGTCCCTCAAACTTACACTTACATGTGATACAGCGAAAGAATATTTACTCTACGAAGAAATGTATCACTAAATCCAGGTTGATACAATGCATAATGATACTGTATTTATGATATTAGAAGTAAAATGTATTTCAGTTAATTGCAGTGATTGGAGCTGTATAATGATTTTGTCGTGTCATCTGAGTAAACGTGAAGTGTTTCGTCGTTGAATTAGATATCGAGCACAAGTTTTTAAATTGTTGATAACGTAATCGAGTACGGATGGTTTGTGCGCGCGCATTGCGCTCAGAGGTGCTATGTATGCATATATATAGTTGAGGCTTTGTGGTGGCTTACGCGGCAGAGACAAGAGAGTTCACATTGCAAATCGGACAGCAGCAGGACTTTTAGTTCGACGACCTTCGTATATAGCATTTGCTTATATCTATCTGCTGAACGTCTGTGTCGTAGTGTGGATGTGTATATATGTGTGTAGAAAGGGAGCCAAGTAAAGAGCGAGACAGAGAGAAGAGAGAAGATGTGTAGCCCATAGGTCGCGATTCACGACCGTCGAGATGCACGCGCGCAGAGCAAGGCAAAGCAAACAGCCACTGGACGATATGTGTGCAGCAGCTCTCTTTTGTAGTGTATATTATAATGTAGTCACGGAGAGCATAGAGAGAGAGAAAGAGAAAGAGATAGAAACGATTCGAAGACGGGTGTATTATTCGATTTGCATTGTTCTATATATATCATGTGCACTTCGGAGTTCTTTGGACTTTCGTCCTGCAGTCGAAAAGTCAGCACATTACGGCATCTTTATTACATTTGAATATTTTATTACTTTAGCGAAGATGTTATTCGTGATGCTTTATATGTTTACATTATATTAATTTTAATTGATTAGGATACAACATTAATTTTTGCACGCACGACCGTGGATTGTTGCATTAATATCATTTATAAATTACAACCTATGAACGATTCCGTGGGAGTGACGGAAACACCTCGCTGACAATCGTTTGCTACTCGTCCTGTTTTTTTTTTCTATACAAGTCGATCGTCCGATCGGTATATACCTATAATAGGCATTAATAGTCGGATCGCGAGCGGCGCAGTCTCGCGAGCTACAAAGAAAAGGACAAAACTATTCGAGGCCTCGAGATGTACCGATATACCGTTGCGCTTGAGTAATGGTCCATCGAGTCATTTTCATTAGGCCGCTTCGATCCTCGTCCTCGTCGAGATTCGAGTTGTTATATATATATAACAACTATATGTATAAAGCAGCTCACGATCGGACGTGTCTATCCATCCGTGCTACAGTCGCAGCTATATATGTTATTGTTTTTCTACGATACTCTGTGTGGTACTTGTGCACGCTCGAGTAGCGTCTCAACAGTAGTCTTTGAAAACGATCGGGCTGCGAGTAAGATTTTACGAGCAATTTTTCGCACTTTGTTTTATCATTCCGTGGCTTTTGCTTGACGATTCACAGCTGCTTTATATAATGCTTTATACAATAATGCAATTGTTATAGTATTTTCAATACCTTGGATTTATTCACGCATCAAGTTCCGATTCACCATCGACATTTTTACTAAAACTTAACATTAATGAAAAAATTTTGTACGACAATTATATGCAATTATGTTTACTTTGTCACTAGCAGATTTACAGATATAGATACTCGCCATCTAGTGTTAGAGGCTTAAAGTGGTATTACCGTATTGGTACCATTTTAATTGTCATTTCAGGTCGTTTAAAATGCCCTTAATATTTATAACGAAAAGTTATCAGTAAAATGGCTAAAAAATCCAATTACTTAGTTTTTTATTAAGGGATCGATTCAAACAATGTCTCCGCAACCAGACTATCAAATTTTACTAATGATATCGGTAATTCTAGGTGTCAGTAGCCCACGTGTTTATAGTTATTTAATTAACACTAAACTATGCATAGGTGCTGTTGACCCGGAATTCACCAGACCGTGACGACGATACACAAACCAATCACGTACTATTTTCCCTGAATCCGACGAGCTATATGTAAGCTCTAAGTACCTGAAATGATCGGTAAAATACACACACACAAAATCGATACCTGCACGCGTGTACATGATTCCTCGGTCGAGCACGTCGCGATGAAAAGTCTCGATCGCAGCCCGGTGAGCGCGGAAGCGATCAACGCGAATCGATCGAATCGATGCTTTCTAAAAATAAACTTTTCATAACAACCGTTGAAGCAAGGACGGGTGTCGAGCCCTTGAACTATCGTCTAGGCTGCTGCTGCATATGGACGCGCGCACATCGTAGCTCGCTCTTCGGATAGCGATCATTTGTTCCCTGTATCGGCTCGAGTACCCGTGGCACTTAACTGTGTAACCGAGCGAATGCACGTGAATTCGTGCTAGAGGTAGCATGGAAAATTCTTCATCGAGAGCATGTTGGCACCCCATCGCTACCGAATTGATCGACTTGGTGTATTACACGCATGGGTTTTTTGGGGGGTAAATAAATCGTCTCAACACACGATTGCTAAATAAATAAATTTAAAAAACATTAGTAAATCCCTCGTAAGTTGCATTGCAAACAAAGTATTTATGAACTAACTTCGTTATATTTCCATTCGAGTCTCGTAATAAAATATGTAAAAGGTCCACACACGATCCGCATCTCGAGATCACGAGGTGAAAAAAAATATCGCTAAAAGTCACGCAAATTGGGTAACTTATACAGGAGCCTAACGTAAAGAGGTGCCTGCGAACACGCGATCGGCGCGGCTCCTGTTTCAGCTCGCGCGCCGCAAGTGTGTATACAAATGGTTGATTCTTGGCCATATTTTTACGAATCGCTGCGTTACGCACAGCGGCGTAACGTCTGCTGCTGCTGGTACGTAAATTGCAGCGAAAAAAAAGCATCTCGGGCTTTTAATCAACGCTTACGCAAAGCTGAATAAATTCTGTTTTATCGGAAATTAATTGTGCAGCCGTATCGCGTGCATACAGTCTGTTGAACTTGCGCACGAGAAAAGTCGCTGGCTTGAAACATTGCCGCGTGCGATTGAGTTATATACGGGAATTGGTAAAAGTTGACGATGTACACGTATATCTAAACATCGAAGTGGATTTCATAGCATCTATACATGTAAGCGCTCCGTTGGGTAGCTCTCGTGACTAATGGCCGTTTCTGGTATGTCCTCAGGCTACGTAAACGGCAGCTCGTGTCCGCGCATCTGTCAAGCTGGCGGCGATCCGGTATGCGGCAGCGACGGCGTCATCTACGCCTCGTCCTGCGAGATGCGCAAGAAGACCTGCGGCAAAGGTGAGCATCGCATCCGTTGCACGGAACTCCGATGACCGAAGCATTCAGTCTCTGCATCGATGTGATTTCTTTTTTTTTTTTGTCCAAACAGGCGTGTCGGTGGCCCAGGAGAAGACGGCGTGCATGCGCTCGTCGGGGGCCAAGTGCGAGCACCGCTGCCCCGGCGACCAGGACCCCGTGTGCGGCACCGACGGCCGCACCTATCTCAACAAGTGCATGCTGAGGGTGGAGATCTGCCGGGTCGGCATCGAGCTGTCGCATCTCGGGCCGTGCAACAACATCTCGGCCCACCGCGAGAACTGCCCGGTGTCGTGCGAGTACGCGCCCCTCGACGGACCGGTTTGCGGCAGCGACGGCAACGTCTACAAGTCCACCTGTCAAATGAAGCTGCTAACTTGTGGGTACGTATTTATATACCAATGCTAACCAGAGACATGCAGCTATGCGTGCGTGTATTATCGTCGCGAGCGCAGGGCCGTTTTTACCCGATAATCCATGCGCGCGTCGTCGTGGTAGAGAAGTAAGTCATAATGTGCTTGGAGCGCCGTGGCGCCAAAGATAAGAGGATTACAGGGAATGCGTGCGCTCCATTATAATACCTGAGTATACATACACGTAACAATTCCACTCGAGAAGGCGTACTTTTCCTACTTGTCCAAAGATTTTATAATTAATTTTACATCTGTATATACAGAGCGAAGGGATACAGCATTTACAATGTTTCGTGTGGTAAGTCGTCCCCGCGCCTGTGGAATGCCACTTAAATCCGCAGAAATCCTACTCTCGTAGGATGACATTTGTCGTATATATATAGCTCGCGGCTTTATATACTCACAGATTCATTTATCACACATCGACCGATATAGATATACGTTGAAAATGGTCCAAGTACGCAAGTCGGAAACTTCATCGAAAACTGCTCTCTCTCTCTCTCTCTGCGGGCTTTTCCGCAATGAAATCGACGTACATACATCTATACAAATTATCCCTAGATTATACGGGCGCGCGCTCGACCGAGCCAATCGTAATAAATAACACAACTGCCGTACGGATGCAGAGAGACGAGATACAAACAAAAGGAAAAACACTAGAGTCTCGGAGCTTGCGACGCGACTGCGATTTATCGATTCTAATACATTCATATGTTATACGCGCTCGAGTGGCGCTACACACACGTACTTGCATGTACGTATACGTATGCATATCGAGCTGTTTCTCTCTCTTTTCTCGCGTTACACATCGGGCCGATCGGAATTAAATTTTTCATGCGTCGCGCGCGGATGTTCATATACGTGCGTGTTTATACGTATATGTATTTTCACAGGCAGGGAGTGGTGAGGACGAACAAGAAGCACTGCCAGACGACGAGACACTGCCGAGAGTCCTGCTGGCGCGGCGCCAAGCCAGCCTGCGGCAGCGACGGCATCCTCTACGCCAACACCTGCAAAATGCGAGCGAAGAATTGCGGGTGAGTACATATAACTATATATATGTGTAACATTCGCGAGTAATATACGTGCGGTCGACCAACGCGACAACTCGACTTTTCATTTATAATTTATCCATTTTCTACACGCGTGTGACGTGTATATCGTCCTCTCTGGAGCTTATGCAATGGCCATTCTCTTCGTCGCCGGCGACGTTTTTTATTGTCCCGTAAAATGTTACATTTTTCATTTTTAACTCGCCTCGTTGCGGTATCCATATAAGAACGAATCATTTTTATATCCGATTATCGCGTACTTTTATATGCGTTTGATTCAAGTTTTTACTTTTACTCTACCTGGGTAATACCTTATATTGAAATGTTAATCTCTCGATTGAATTATTATCAAGCTGAAAAACATACATCGCCATGTTTTCGTTTTGTAATTGCAGAAAGCACGTATTCGAGGTGCCCATGTCGTTCTGCGTGTCTCAGCAGAGAACCTCGAGCAGCAACGTCGTCGCCTGTCCACTCGACTGCAAGAACGAGCCGGAAGTGCCAGTTTGCGCCTCGGACGGCGGTATCTACCGGAGTCAATGCGAAATGGAGATGCTTAATTGCGGGTGAGCACAAGATCTCTATTACCGAATACGTATCAAAATGGCCCTTTATGGCGTACGCTCTGTTGCTTGTCTCAATAGCCCATGCTGCATACAGTACATGCGTCAGCTTTTGATTCGGGCGCAGAGCTCGAGCCATACAAATTGACATTGTATAGTTGTCCTTTCAACGGTCCTTTGCAATTCGTATGTACGTGACTCGAGCAGGACCAAAGCGATCGTTTTGACGAGCAGAGATTTTTGACATTTGAATCGCCCATAATGTTGAGTTAATGTGTAAAATTATACGCTATAATTGCAGCAACACCAGGAGAAAAGTGACAGTGGTGGAGTTTGAGAAATGCCGATCGCGACTGAACAAGTGCACGAAGCAGAAGCAGCTGTGCGCCAACGATCTGGACCCGGTCTGCGGCAGCGACGCCAGCACCTATCCGAACCAGTGCCACCTGAATGTCGCCGTTTGCTTGTAAGTACATGGCACATTATCAGGTACACCGAGCTTTTTCCGCTAATTGATTTAGCTCGATGTGCCCAGTAATACGCAACGCGTTAGTTCGAGTTAGCGTTAGCTCATTTTGCGCCGCGCTAATAGCGAGTGTTGCGAGTACGAAAGAAGGAAACGGCCCATTTTCGCTCGTGCGTATGCGAGTACTCGACGACACCTCGTAAGCGACGCGTCGTAAATGTCACGATCGTTAAATAGATGCTCCGTCCACGTAAACAGACGTTGTCGCGTGCGACGCGCAGATATTTAGCCGGCTACTGCTGCTTCCGCTGCCGCGTGCCCACACCTATACGTTGTTTATCATAATCAGACTCAACGACGAGTCGTATTATTGCGTACGCGAAATGCCCCATTATTGATATACATTGCACCAACCACCGAGAAAGAGCTTGTCTAAATTAACAAACGTTTTATCGCCACTGCAGAAAAGGCATTCAATTGGCTCACGTGGGTGCTTGCACGACCTTGAAGGAGCTGGAGCATTGTCCGGACGACTGCAACGACATACCCGAGGAACCTGTTTGCGGCAGCGATGGAAACGTCTACAGGTAATATAAGCTTTGCATTATACTCTTCCGTCACATTATAAGAATCCTAAAAAAATTAATTCTTGGTTTAATCTAACAGCTCAAATATTTCTATAGAATATGCCTCAAACTATTGTTGTAAAGAGGTCATTAGTATCAAAAAAGGCCAATCAAAAAAATTTTATTTTGCTTTCGAACTTATATATTATATTTATTTTTACACTTGCAGATTTATACATATAGGTACTCGACATCTAGTGGTGGAAGCTTAAAGTAGTATTATCGTACATACAATGTTTGAAAATTGATCTAAATTTCTTGAAGCAATTAAATTTTCATTTTAAGGTCGTTTAAAATTGGTTCAATAAACTGAATAGAAAAGTATAATAAATTACATTTTAAAACACTTTAGTGGCCATTTTTTGATCATTCATGGTCAAAGATGTTTATATATCATCTTAAATGGAATAAGATTATCAGGCACTGTTATAAGTATAGACTCGTTTTCGGCGAAATTGTTACACGTTACTCGTCGTCTTATACGAAAAAATGCGCATACATAGCACGGATTTTATAGCTTTTCCTCCGTTGTTTCTGTTCATACAGATCATTATGCCAGCTGCGCAAAGAGACGTGCGGTCAGCGCGTGGTGCAGGTGCCGGCCCAGCACTGCCGCACGACGGCCCTCTGCAACCAGATCTGCAGCGGCGAGAGGCAGTTCGTCTGCGGCTCCGACAACAAGCTCTATCGCAACGAGTGCGAGATGAAGAGGGACAACTGCGGGTAAGTTTCGATAATCATACGATTGTCTATCATATGCTACAACGTTTCGGAAAAATGACCCATTTTTTGTTCTTTCGTCAGGAAACACGTCTACGTGGTGCCGATGAAGCGATGCGTGCAGGGCTTTCTGTTCCGCGGCTGCCAGAAAATCTGCCCGCCCTACTACGACCCGGTTTGCGGCACGGACGGCATGACCTACAGCAACGAGTGCTTCCTCGAGATCGAGACCTGCCGCACGAGGAACCACGTGATCAAGAAGTACCACGGCGTCTGCGGCCAGCCCACCGAGGATCCCAAGAATTATCTCTATTAGAATGGGTGACATACAATACGAACGAATTGCAGACGTATTCAAATGCATAATGTATCTCTTTTCGAATCGAGATAATCCGAGAAATTGTCGAATAATCTAGCGGATCGCGTTATCGATTAACTTCCATTTTCAGCGTGAATAATCGATCCCTCGATATTTTCTCCCAGCCCCTCGTGAATTAACGTGTGATCGAGTATAGTTGATGAGGTCATGCAATGGCAAAAATCGGCTCTCGAGACACTCGAATGACGCTAATTTATGAAAAAGAAAAAAAATAAAAATACAAAAATAAAAAAAAACAGACTCCCACGAGGAGAAAAGCTCGAACGTAAAAAATCGTAATATGTGCAATTGAATCATACATAAGCTTCGCGGTCATTTTTAAAAATATGCAAAAAATCTTATCGCGTAAACTTAGTTTATAAATAACGATTTTTTATATTCACTGACTAATTTGTACAATGTAGTTTCGTATAAGCCGATTAAACATTATTCTACGATGCGAATAATGCGAATAGCTGTCGTTACGTGTAAGTAAATAGAGAAAAAATTTGTTTAAAAAAAAAGGTGGAAATCCGAATATGGAACTTGTCAGAGGTGGCTCGCCGATTGCCCCCAGCCAAATTATCAGTCCTCCCAAACGAATTGGACAAAGCCTAACGAATTAAGGCTTTTTTTTGTCGAGCGAAAGTTGACCTATCGAATTATATAGGGCGCTCGTTAACGATTGATTATAATTCTATGACATATGTAAAATCTCGCATACCAGTATAGAAGACAGCTGAAATCATTCGACTGCTTTCTTTTTACTGCTTTCGAGCAGAAATTGAAAATACCTACAGTAATTTTACATTATAAATATAAAAAATACATATAAACGTATATTGTACTCATAAATTACATGTGATGCGTGTTTATATGATAAAGGAAAGCTTAATATACTGTATATCATTTTTTCTCATTATATTATTTGTAATATTTTGTATTTTATAACTCATTTGCTCATCTCATGAAAGTTTTATTTACTCTCATTACCATCTTATTATATTTATTATCACACGATCATCGTTATTAATTATTAAGAATCATCCATACTGTACTCATTTATTTGTATAACTACCGATAAACTTATATTTTATATTACAACGAGTTGGTTGCGCCAAGTATCATTTAATCCTGCCTTATCCTAGTTAACTGGAATTTTAAGTCTGACTTGGATATACGTTTTTTTATTGGCATCTACAATGATTTTTTCATAGTCTAAAATCTGGCGTATTTTTGCATTAAAATCAGATGATTCTTACACCTTCACATAAAAATTTGCTCCACTTTGTACCAATTTGTTTGTATTTAGCAAGATTTAAAGTTTTCGGTAAATTTTTTGCTGCAGTCAATGAAGAATAGTCTTAAAATTCACATTGATGCGCTGTACCTAATGATAGCAAACATTCTTGTGATAAATAAAAACAAAAATGGGATATATGCGGCCAGACACTCGCAAGAAAGCATTATCTTCAAAACCATATCGTATCGGAAAGAAATTCTTCCACAAAAGCAGTATCAAAATCTACATGGATGCAGAGGTATCACACATGTAGGTGATATATTCGGAAATACTCAAAGACAATCAGTTTTAACTCACATTGACATGGTTCATAATATGTAATTTGCAAGAATAAATATGCAAGTAAAGATTTATATCAAAAAGCACATTGATTCGGTACATCACTATATATAACACACTCAAATTTAATAAAATGCATAAAATTTAATGTATTTGTTCTAATTTAAAAATTGTCAAATGCAATTATATCCCGATTTCCTCCGATGTTATCACGTTACATAAATTTTTGAAGGAAAATGAAGCTTCTGAATCAATTTTTCTCTAAAATTTATTCTTGTTGCCAACATGATAATCAAAATTTTGCAAGCGGATATTTGGCAATTAGGCATTAAATTTAAGTTTTAACATTACTTAATTTTTATGTTTTTTAATAATAAATTTTACGTGTAATATGAAATTATATTTTTAAAGAATTGAAGAAGAATTATTTATTTCTTATAATTTTTTAAGATTACAATTTTTTTTTAGTTGTAAATATATAATATTTTTACACGTAAATTTTAATTTAAGAAAATAATATATTTTATATACAATTTTATATATACAATTATGAAAATACTCTTTACCGAGTACAGTAACAGCTCAAGGTTCCATTGAGATTACATTTTCACATAGCATCATTATTTTTAATGATCAGATTTTCAATTTTTTCAGATGTTTGGTGCAAAGATTCTCCTGTACTTTTTATTCTTTTTAAAGCCAACCTTTTTGAGTATCCTAAATTTTGTAAAAAAGAAAAAATATTAAATATTAAATATAATATTTAAAATACTTGCATGCCAAATTATATTCAACATACTTATTGTTGATGTTTCTGAAGTTCGAGTAATACTTTGTAAGTTATCTAAATGATGCTCTATTCGCTTTAGAACTCTATGATTTTCAGTATATTCGTCTTTATAAGAAAAATAAGCATAAAAGAGACTTAATAAACAAACAAGCAATGCTGTTTTTCTAATGAGCCATACATAATATACTATATTAATTTTATCATCGTTCATATGACTTGGAATATTATCATAATGCTGGATCAACATTCTCTCTAATATAACATTAACACTATGTGTTGTAAATAATACAATTCTTGCATTAGATGTTTTTTTTGAAGAAGTAAATAATGCTGATAATATGCAGCTGACTGAATAGTATAATATTGATTGACACCACGACACTTCGCTAATGATCCAGTTCTGAAATGCCTCAAGATTGGAAAATATTTGAAATAATAGTTCTTTTTGATCATTTACTGATTCTCTGAAAATAATATTGATAGTTTTTATTTAATTCATAATTCTTGCCTTTATGTTATTAAAATGTTTGTAATAGGTATGTATATAATATTAATACTTGAAACTGTAAACCATATCCATTACAGATTTTGAAGAATTTTGTATGACGCTTTCCAATTCTTTTCCATTATCCAAAAGCTGATTTTGAATTTTTAAACCTTCTCTCTGACTCTCTAACATCTCACCTTGCATTTGAGATGCTTCTAAAAGTTGTTTCTTCATGAGTGAAGAGGCTTCATATAAGCTATAATAAATATTATAAAATGTAATTTCATAGAGTAACATTAAAATTCTATGTTTAAAGTGAATCTTACTTTTTTATAGTATTATGAGTTTCCGCTTGCCAAAGTTCATGGTTCAAGAAGGTACAAATGTGAGAAGAATAAATATAAAATTCATTGTAGACTCCAAAGGCCCTATCTGTCATTGTGTTGATACATTGTCTACATAGTGCATATAAAAATAAATTATACAGAATCAAATTCAAATTTCATACGCTCACTTACCTCCTTTCTTTTTCACTATCTTTCAAGTGACATGAATACACATCATGTCCTGAATCTTCTAAAAAACAATTTGCTAAATGCAGAGCTAAAATTGAATGCTCATTGTCGTTGAGCTTGTCACAACTAGTTTTGATAGCTCTCAATGCATTGTGCCAGCACTCTCCATGATTCGACAATTCTGCTTTTTCTAAGAATATTTAGTGGTAAGCAAATAATCGCACCACGTGTTCTAATATAAAAATATAAAAACAAGTCAATTATTTACCTTTAATTCTTTGCAATTCTTTTTCTCCCAGGCTTCGAAGCTCCGCTTCATCGCGAAAGCCTTGTGTTGACGCAATTAAAACATTAATTAGAAAGAAACTCCTCACTACTTTAATCCGTACAAATTGGGAAAACATTTCATTGCGTTTGTACTCGATTTCATTATCAACCCGGAAGAGCGAGAACAGCTCTTATTAATAGTTTTTTAGCTTTGCGGTGTCCAAGTAGTTACAACTGTCAAACGTATTTATAGTAGCGGTGACGGTTGCGATTCATTCGGACTTTGGAGTTTGGAGTCGCGTCTTCTTGGAGCAATGTTGCCAATACATGACTGTCATTCAAGAATTAAAATATTCATAATAACAAATAAAAATGTCTAAACTAAAAGTGAAATTTAAGAAAAGTATTGTTGGATAAGTTCAATACATTCATCTTGTTCCGTTTGTTGTAGATTAGGAATTTATTTTTAAACCGCAGTTATATTTTAACTTGATAATGTTGGCTACGAAGGCCTACTGCAAGGTAGTAAACGGCGGTAAAATCAAAAATGACACAGAAAGTGAACAGACGCGCGAAAATTATCATCAAGTGTAAGTTCTTTGATAGTCCTTGATTAAAAACATATGATATTATAATACAAAACATGTTCGTTCTCAACATAAAGGGAATTATTATTTGGAATTGACAGGAAGATTCGATGCAAAATACAATTTTTTTATAATGACTTATTCTTACTTTTATTGGAATGACGTAATCGTATTTAAGAACGGATAATATAAACATTTTAGGTTTTTCGAAGAATAGTATTTAAATAATTGATATTGAAACACAATGATCGTAATAAACTGTGAAACCGCCCGATCGCTATGTTACATTCTCGTCCCGTACTCTCATATTATACACATATATTATGATTCATTCTCTAAAATTCTGATATAAATGTACACAAAAACGAATTATCACTCAATCAGTCGATTCATACAAAAAAGCATTCGTAGAAGAGAAATTCTAAAAAATTTGTATGCCCTTTGCCAAAAATTTTTAATCATAATTATCATCATTATAGAATATATCAGTCTCATTGGGCATATTTTATTATTATATATTATATATATAAATATTTATATCATTTCAACAAAAATCTACATAAATTATGTAGTGACTTTGTTATAGCCCATACAAATTTTTATATTTTTGCTTTTTAAATAAATAATACTCATACATTGTACAGCTGTTTGCATTTTTACGACTTGATTTAACAATACGTAAAATTATAACCGGCACTGGTTTTTATAATTAAAAAAAGTTCAGTATTCTTAACTTTCGACTTTATTATTACACATTATATTCATAAAATTGTATTATCCATTTACAAAAGACGAGGTCGTTTTCGTTATATTCATATATAATATATAATATAATTCTGTTGCTTTGCATTTACTGATGAAACGATTCACTAATAACATATTTATGACATACTTATTCGACAATAATGATGTTTTTTACTGATTCTTGCAGTTTGTAAGCAAAAAAAATATTGCTGAAGATTCGCTCGTAAATACTTAATTATAATTAGTTTTTTTATTGCTGCTAGACGATGGTACTGTTGCTTTCGGCCGGACTCACGACTCTTAAATTAGCTCCCACTTGATTCATTCCAGGCTGTAAAAGTAAATTAGATTGATTAATCAAGAAAACAAGAACGATTAAATTATTAATCGATTTTACCGTTTAATTTAATCAGGCCTGACATTTTTTGTTGTAATATTTTAATTTCATAAGTAAATATTGAAGTAAAGTTATTTTTGTTTTTTCTTACATCATAGTGTATAAAGTCAATTAAATTGTACAAACGTTACCCTTTTTCACTAGAACATAGTAGTAACGTAGTAATACAGTGACTAAATATTGTGTAAAATCTGGGGTGCAAAAAGATTTTCGACAACTTTCATAGTCAATAAATAATGAATGATTCATCAATTAAAATCGTTTGTAGCAATTAATTAAAAATATATTGTTACATGGAACGATTTGACATTGTACTTAAAAATAGTACATCACGTTTTCAAGGTACTATTTTTATATTTTTCAAGATATGTATGTGTCATTTAGTTATTAAATTCCAACATTTTACTATTAACTGAAGTAAAGGAAATATTTCTTAATATTCATAAAGCTTAATATTCATAAAACTCACACAATAAATTAAGATTGACCAAAAACCGATTCAAGTCATATTGTTAAATAAGATACTATTACATGTTTAAAAATAACGTAAGAATGCAAGTTCAAGCAGATAGTAACATTTTTCAATGAAAATTTTATTTTACTTTTTAATCAAGATAAGTAATAAATGTAAATAAATGGTTGAACGTTTTTTTATTATGGTACTAATTATTTTTTAATAACTAGATTTTTCACTTACTATATTACCAATAGATCTTATTTTTTTTGTAATAAGCTAGATAATTTTATTATCTCTTAACAAAATATTTGAAACGGAAAGATCAGCTTATTAATTTAAAAACACTGTTTCAATTAAATTATTTTTAAGAATTCGTAAAAAGTAAATCAATGTGTGCATTTGTAAAAAAAATTTTTTTAATTTATTTTTTATGTAGAAATTTCATTCTGGAAGTTTTAATTAAAAACATAAATAACAAATTGTAATATATAATGGTTTTTTGTACTTTTGCAATCATTAATAAACTAATATAAATTATTTATTGTTCATTTTGAAAACATAAATAACAAAAATTGTAAATTATGTGTTTGGAAACATCTAGTATTTTACTTTACTCCACTTCCAATCAACACAAATTCACAAAAAGTGCTATGCCTCATTATAAAGTTATATTCAGTTTTAAGCCACAATTTAAATTACTACTGATTTTGAAGCTGTGTAGTGTCCATGAATTATATCATATTTGTTAAAATAGTTAAAATAAGTTTAACTATGGAATAATGAGAGATACACTAATATATGTATATTGCACTGCAATAGTTTCTAAACACTAAATACTTTTTAACTATCTTATTCAAAAGAACGTTCAACGGTTATCTTCTAACTTTAATTGGAAAAAATTTATTTTCTAAAAAAATCAATTTTTTTATTTGAAATTCTGTTAATAAAATAAAGTTGATATTAAGAATGTTATCTATTCTGAGCGTTGAGTTAAAAAGTGTAATTCACATAATTTTTCATGAAATTTACTGTTAGGGGGGAATTAAACCTAATTTTTTTTTTTATATTAGTATGTGATGTAGTTGGTTTTTTTCAAAATTAGTTAAATATTTTGGGTTCTGAGTCTATTACATGTGCAGTATATGTGTATGATTTTAGTGAACTTCACCAACAATTTTTTTAATTTCAAGGAACATAAATTGAAAAAAAATTTTATTTAGCAAATTATATAAAAATATATTTATAGTACACAAATGAACTATTTTTCATCTACATTTAATAATAAAAATTGGCAAAAAATCAATATTGGTAACAATAAATGTCAGTGCATCAGAGATCATTCTGCTGTGTAGAGTTACTATCAGTGTGTGGTCTGTGTAGGGTTGTATTTATGGTAAGAGGACCTACCATATGACCAGGTCTTGCCCAAGTATACACGTATCCATCTTGACAAGCTGTTACAAAGCAATCTTCTCTAAAAACTAATTCAGTCAGTCTTTCATGAGCCAGTTTTTTACACACTAAAGGTTCTAGCACAGGACACTCATCAAACCTAGGACATCTGGCAGTCCCAATGAGTTTCATGGGATCATCCATCACAGAACTAACTTTCTTGCTTGTACCTAAACTTCCACTGACACTGTTTATATTACTTCCATTTGTACTTCCTACAATTTTATCAGTTACACTGTTTTGTTGTACCAAAGTATTATTAGTAGAAACTCCACTTCCTCTCATAGTCAAACTAAAGTTCCTCCTCTGGTTGTCACCACCTTTTTTATCTCCAAAACCAAGCCCAGCTAGCCTTTGAGTAAGAGAGTTCACTGTTGATACAGCAACATTGCTGGAATTGTTGCTGATATCGTTGTTAGTGCTTGTAGTCTCTTTAAGACTAATATTATTAGAATTTACATGTTTGCTGTTATTGCCAACATGGTTTGCCATAGCACCATTTCCACTATTAAATGTTCCAGATGATGAAAATGCTCCAGAACTAGCTGCAGAAATTGATAATCTTTGTTTCTGACAAACTGGATGTCTGAGAACATCTTCAGTGATATCCCATAAACATAACTGAGTGTCTTGTGATACACTGCCGAGTCTGTAGCATGTACCACCGGGTACTCTAAGCTCAGAACTACAAGAATTTCTGTTAGAATGGCCACTTTGAGATGTTGTTGACAATCTTTTGGCCTTTTCGTGAATATGATTATGGTTTACATGTGGCACTGATATTTCATCATCTGATCCACTAAAGTCTGCATCATGATCTCCATAAAATGTAGTATAAGGATCAAAAGCAACAACACTGACCCAACTATGATGACCTTGACCTCTGGCAACAACTCTTTTCTCATGAAAACTCCAAATGGTTACAAGATCGTCTTCACCACCAACGACAACATATCTTCCATCCGGTGACCAACAAACACATAAAAAGCCTCCAAAATAACTTCTAGCTGAGCCCACTAATTCCATGGTATCATATTGAAAAACTCTGAGAAAACCATCTTGTGAAACGACAGCCAAATTAGAGCCATCTGGACTGAAGGCAAACTCGTTTATACAACAACCTTCTGCTCCAATGACCCATCTGTACAGAGGATTTCTTGTGGATTTAGTTTTACATGTGTGTATAGCATAGCCTTCCCCAGATTTGAAAGGTTGATAATGCGGTGGAGTAGTACCACACATAAGTTCTTCATTATACAGATACAACTGACCTGAACTGTATGATACTAGGAACAGGTTACTTGAGCCAGGTACCCATTTTATACAAGTTACTTTCGATTTGTCTATCAACCTCTGCAATAAAATTATTAATTATATACTAAAAAAATTATGAAATTTGAAACATTCAAGTTCAATTTCTTAAAATTATGCTTTTTGTGAATATTAAAATTATATTTCAAGCATGTGAAATACTCTTATTAACTTAACTTTACTCCACATGTTAAAATATAAGTTTTATGTTTTTTCATATAAAATATTAATTTTATCATACTTTTCTAATGAAAATTGTTTGTAAAAGTTACAAATTTTGAGGTTAACATTTGCAAGTCGTTTTTTTAACACATATTTAATTCCTGTATATAAAAGGTTCATTTATAGTTGTTTCAAGAAGATTTTTATATTTTAGTACAGTACACATAGAAATTTAAAAAGTATACAAAAAGTATTTATGTACAAGTTAACTATGTAAATAATCTTTTACAGGTTGTCCTAGAGACATAGAATGTTGCAAAAGAGTTACATAATTTTATTCAGTTGTTCTTAATTAGTTGATTGAGTTATAATTGTATTTAATTAGAATCTTTCAAGTCTAGACAGACAAACAAATTTTTGTTAGATATTGAACATCAATGTATATTCAATGTCACGATAATCAAAGAAAACAAGGTTTTTGCAAATTAAAACGTTTATCATGTTTCAACAAGATAAGGTAATCACATAAAAAACCTGCATTAATGTGGGTTGCAGTAGATACACAGAAACTTTTAGACAAAATAAAATTATACAATTTAAAAAAAATTGTATCAAAGATATAATCAATATGTTTAATAAAAAATATGAAGACTATTTAAAGATTAATAAACCATCATAGAAATAATAAATTTTGCTAGTTGCCAATTATAAACTTATTTTGTCTAAAATAAACCATAAAATTTTGTTATAACTCACAAATTCCATTCAAGAAAGTATTATTTTCAATATATGTACTAAAAAATTATTTAATAAAGTTAAAAATTATTTACCTCTTCATTATATAATTTACTGAGCTCTTTTTTAATAGGATCTATCAACTGTATCAAACCAGTTGAAAAACCAATTAATAATGGTGCACTTTCTGCTGTTGCTGTATGCTGATTAAAGTTATGACATGTAGGATTGGTTCCTTTGTACAATTTTTTATCTACAGGTTTGTTCAAGTCCACAGCCTGAAAAAGTTAATTTTAAAAATAAAATATTGAAAATCATACGATTGGAGTTTTTAAAAATAGAAATAAATAATTATGTCACATAAATATATTCAATGTAAACCAAGATTGATTTACCTTTTTGACACCTTTGTAGACATAAACAAATAGTTCCTTGCCAAAATTGAAACACATCCGGTCACCAAGCCCCAGGTTACCAGATGGATCAACAGGATCGGGCAGCGTTACAAAAGATACCCTGACGGAGGCGCTTCCCTGGCTATTGGTATATCCAACCCTATTTGGCCTCGAATACTCCGACAGGGTCATAAGCTTGTATGTCCCTTCGCGTGTGACAAATTGTGTTTTTAAGTCGTCCTTTCCTCCTCCATCCAGCTGTACAGCCATCTTACTGCTAGTTGTAATACAACCAGGGAGAGCATTAGATACTCTCAAGACTTCTTAAAATGAATCTATAAATGAAGTTCTGAAAATTTACCCTAGATTAGAAACTTGTTAAAACTATTATGTAAATTATATGAATAAAAAATAATTCAAGCACTCAAGCTACCCAATTTGCTCTAATCTTTCTATAAAATATGTCAGTCATGAAAAAGTTTAATTCACAAAAGTGAGAGTCTAATGAAACTATTACAACATGGAAACTAAAAAATCTAATGATTACATTTTTCATTTTATCTCTTATCTCAAGTATATCACGGTCTAACCTCGCACAACGAAGAGGCACATTGAAGCAAATTAGTTTGTAGTAAAAAAAGAAATGGCATTGAGCATACGAATTCACAATAGACAAAAAAGTGACTTTTCGTCATCAAAAGTAATTTCAGTAGTCATGAGACGCGCAGACGAGCATTACTTATTACTGGCGTTGCAATCAGCCGAACAGACAGATACATATCGTAAACAACGAAATATACATGCTACATATATATATTATAAGTGTAAGTTGTTTCATTTCCAGGAAGCCACACACACTTATGCCTAATGGCAATGTGTATGTACACACGTCATTCGCGCTCAACCGCGTTACATTATTTTCTATCTCCTCTTTCGCACTAACATTATACAAGTTGAGATAAAACGAAAAAAATGTATATACATTTATGTGTGGATATTTGTATGTATAGACACTTCGGTCGTCATCGTCGTCGTCGGTGTCTATCAGTTATGCTAGATGAGTAGATGCACTAGAGGAAAAAATGGTATTGGTAATCACAAAAAAGAAAGAAAGAGAGAGACAGAGAGAGGCAAGTATAGCATGCGGCAATTAATGTCATTATGTATTATACCCGGTTTCAACGAGCGACATCGAAGTCAACAACTATTATAATGATCTTTATTATCCGTGTCAAGCTCACTATATATCGTAGGCGTGTATTAACCGGGGAGGGCACAACATTTGCAGGCCCTTTATAGCGAGCTTATATACGGACCTACATAATGTAACACAGGAGGGGTCCTTTTCGCAGCCGCTCGCAAAAAAATGCACTTTTATGACGTACTCCACATAAAGCTTAGGAGTAGTGGTAGCAGCAGCGGCAGCAGAAGAAGCAATTTTTACATTATACAGCACTCGCAGACGACGACGAGGACGGTCGACGATCGCGACGAGACATCTATGAGATTGAGAGCCGTCGCGAGAGTCAAAGTAACATCATAATGAGGCGATGCAACAATTGCCGTGGACACTATTTTTCACTTTATAATGGAGCAAGCACGAGAAATTGATTGAAAGGCAACGCACCGCTACTAGACTTGTCACCAGACGAGCCGCTCGCTCGCGGGTTAACCGTCAGTTGTCGTCTTGTGCGATGTAAATGATTATTACAGGTTAATCAGCGACGTTCTATGTTGTGTGTGTGTGTGTGTGAGTGTGCGTATATGTGTATATATATATAGGTATATGTCAATGCACTGCACTATAATCGAGGGCTGCGACTTTGCCGTCGTGCTGCACGCAGGCCGCTGCAGCTCGAGCGAGAGAGAAAACAGCCGAGTGCCGACGACGAGGACGGAGGAAAACTAGACGAGAAGCGGAGGAGGAGCATCTCCGTTCCTGATAATATACATGTATATATACATGTAATACAGTTTAAAATTCGTCGTTTTCGACGGCGCGTGTCTCGGACAAAACTAGATGACGACCGGCGCTGCTCTTGTTAACACATCTACTCCCTTCTTTCTATGCCCGATGTGCGTCTTTTTTTTTATCAAAAAAGCAAGGAAAAAATTGCTAAAATTCATTTAGCTCGCCTATCGAGAGAGCCTGAAGTATGAAGGTAGGTGCTCGATTGTTGACACATTAAAAAAAAGTTCGGGTATTACACGTACGTATTATGCAGGCCTCGCTCGTTCGCTCGTCGTTGGGATATTATTATACGTTCGTTACGATTCGCACCAGCACTACATCGTCGTTGATAAAGCGTGATTATGATAACGTACGAACACTGCTGCATTCGAAGCTATGTGCAATTTATCATATGCACAAATTACAAACCGTGATCTTTTTTTTCTATTTCTTTTTTTATTCGCGCTGTATTAGCACTTCTCACGCTTCTCCTATTGCTATTGTATGACTGCGCGTGCGATAGTAGTGTATGCCTGTAGAATCCGGTCACCTCCTCCGCTGCTGCTCCTCTCACTCTCTCTCTCTCTCTTTCTCTCTCGCGCGAATCGCGAACTATACTATAGTTTTTGCTATATACACGTACGAGTGTCACATGAAGTATCTCGCGTAAAGAGTCGCTAGTAAACGTAATGGTTTTTTTGTTTACAAATATAGTAAAAATTAGACACGTGGATGGACGTCACTCGTCATTACTCATCTCCTGTCATGTTTTCGAGTGATAAAATAACTTCTGCTAATGCATACTTCAAAGTTCGAACCTTCGTAAAATGCAGACAACTATTGCACGTGGATTTATCATTAATTCAAAAGATGTTTCACATCAACATAAAAATTTGTTGATTAAACTAGGGTTGTGTGGGTACATGGAATATTTGGGTGGAGTCGATTTTTTTACTCGGATTCGGGTCGGGGTTTTTTGATCGATTTTGGGCCTACCTGAAACTTGGATAAACCCAAATATCTTGGGAAAAACCTGAAATCAAAACTTGGGAGCACGAGCCCCATAAATCAATGAACATCATATCCAAATGTAATAGTTTAAGTTATTTTTCTGAGGTAATTATTCTAAACAAATCACCTTTTGCCCGACTTTTTCTAAACGTACTTCTAAAAATATATGTAAATTTATAGATCAACTAATTAATTGCATTCTTCGATAGTTAAAAATTTAACTTAAATAAATATTAACATTATAAATCCGAAGCAAGTCGCTATTTTACATTGATGTATCTGTGGTAGTCTGGAAGGCATTTATTATCGAAAAATATATAGATATAAACTAGAATAGCCTCTCAAAAACATTATGAGTTAGAGAGGTGAATTCACATGTACATTTTTTTCTAGGCGAACGAAAATAAACGCCCGAATTTACAAATTAGAGTTTTTCTTACGAATTAATGAGTTTCTTCAAGAGGAAATCAAATGTTTACGAGTAAGGGAGGTGCTATAAAGTAGAATGATACAACTATTCAGTTTTTTTTTAAATATGAAAATATTGTTTTATTGCACAAAGTTATCAATTATAAAAACGGCTGTATTGACAGGAAATATATGTACAATAATTATCACACTATTAAAACCAATCATAAGAATTAAAATATTTCAATTCAAATTAATATAAATGGATTAAAGCATGTTTATTCGAAAAAAGAGAATGAAAGGCTCATGAAGTATTGTGGTATAGTAGTTGGTGCTGCTGGTAGCCGTGGCAGTGGCACCTTTCATAATCCGCTAGCACGGCCATCATAACACGTGGCATAGCTGTAACGGTTACAACTTAACCATCGGTGACTGGCAAACGATCAACGGAAAACCATTTGCTGTTTCGATTATCTCGTACGTAAACTTGCGACGTTTTCCATGTACAAGAAACGTAAAATATATATACTTAAAAGTAGTTATTAAAATATCTCTCGGTTGTCTTGCTGCTTTTTTTTTTAACACAGACGTCTTCGCTTTGGCATTGGCAATATTGTGTGTTCTAGTTTCTCTTCGTCCGTTTCTTCACACAAACGAATTAGTTCCTCGTCGCACATGTGTTTAGCAATTGTACGACAAGGAACGTATGGCAGGTTTAATTTACAGTATTCCATCGTGAATAGATCTGCTACGAACAATTCCAACTGTAGTCTTATCAAAGTATTTTCTGGTTGTACACCAACGAGAATGGATTCGTTTTTAACTTTAATCAAATATTTGATCATATTGAGTCGGATTCTCATTTTCAGTTCGTAGCCATGTGACTGCAATAATTGCATCACCTTCATTACGTTCGAAGTTATAGGATAGCTCTTCAATTCTTCTTCACGGAAATTCACAACAAACAGTTTGTTCGCGTCTAAACTACTCAGGTTTGCACCGTGTTTCAATAGCGAACGTGTAAGCTCTACTTTGAAGCGAGACACTGCTATCTGTAACGGTCGATCTCCGTAGGCATTGCGAACTTCGATATTTGCTCCATACTTCACAAGCATGTCAACTATCTCACCGACTGGTTTTTTTTCTTCACAGGAATAACAATCATGCTCGCATAGACAGCGAGGAATTGCTAGCCAAAACAATGGTGTCGACTGCACACTGCTTCCTTGATGATTCGGATTGGCTCCATTTTCCAATAAAATTTTAATGATTTCTGTGTTCTTAAACTGGACAGCGATGTGCAATGGCGAGTACTCGTAGGTGTCGAGAGCAATATCTACTCCTTGACTTANTCGCTTCATAAGTCAAGGAGTAGATATTGCTCTCGACACCTACGAGTACTCGCCATTGCACATCGCTGTCCAGTTTAAGAACACAGAAATCATTAAAATTTTATTGGAAAATGGAGCCAATCCGAATCATCAAGGAAGCAGTGTGCAGTCGACACCATTGTTTTGGCTAGCAATTCCTCGCTGTCTATGCGAGCATGATTGTTATTCCTGTGAAGAAAAAAAACCAGTCGGTGAGATAGTTGACATGCTTGTGAAGTATGGAGCAAATATCGAAGTTCGCAATGCCTACGGAGATCGACCGTTACAGATAGCAGTGTCTCGCTTCAAAGTAGAGCTTACACGTTCGCTATTGAAACACGGTGCAAACCTGAGTAGTTTAGACGCGAACAAACTGTTTGTTGTGAATTTCCGTGAAGAAGAATTGAAGAGCTATCCTATAACTTCGAACGTAATGAAGGTGATGCAATTATTGCAGTCACATGGCTACGAACTGAAAATGAGAATCCGACTCAATATGATCAAATATTTGATTAAAGTTAAAAACGAATCCATTCTCGTTGGTGTACAACCAGAAAATACTTTGATAAGACTACAGTTGGAATTGTTCGTAGCAGATCTATTCACGATGGAATACTGTAAATTAAACCTGCCATACGTTCCTTGTCGTACAATTGCTAAACACATGTGCGACGAGGAACTAATTCGTTTGTGTGAAGAAACGGACGAAGAGAAACTAGAACACACAATATTGCCAATGCCAAAGCGAAGACGTCTGTGTTAAAAAAAAAAGCAGCAAGACAACCGAGAGATATTTTAATAACTACTTTTAAGTATATATATTTTACGTTTCTTGTACATGGAAAACGTCGCAAGTTTACGTACGAGATAATCGAAACAGCAAATGGTTTTCCGTTGATCGTTTGCCAGTCACCGATGGTTAAGTTGTAACCGTTACAGCTATGCCACGTGTTATGATGGCCGTGCTAGCGGATTATGAAAGGTGCCACTGCCACGGCTACCAGCAGCACCAACTACTATACCACAATACTTCATGAGCCTTTCATTCTCTTTTTTCGAATAAACATGCTTTAATCCATTTATATTAATTTGAATTGAAATATTTTAATTCTTATGATTGGTTTTAATAGTGTGATAATTATTGTACATATATTTCCTGTCAATACAGCCGTTTTTATAATTGATAACTTTGTGCAATAAAACAATATTTTCATATTTAAAAAAAAACTGAATAGTTGTATCATTCTACTTTATAGCACCTCCCTTACTCGTAAACATTTGATTTCCTCTTGAAGAAACTCATTAATTCGTAAGAAAAACTCTAATTTGTAAATTCGGGCGTTTATTTTCGTTCGCCTAGAAAAAAATGTACATGTGAATTCACCTCTCTAACTCATAATGTTTTTGAGAGGCTATTCTAGTTTATATCTATATATTTTTCGATAATAAATGCCTTCCAGACTACCACAGATTCATCAATCATAAATCAATCATAAAAGACCCATATATTGGACAATAATAAATTTTATGCTCACCGTAAGTTTTTTGCTTTATATAAAAGCAATTTTATCGAAAAGCGCACTTTTTCACATTCAATTTTTTTGATCGTCTATCGTATATTATGTCTTGCACGTAAGTCTAGATACCCAATGATCTACAGCTTTGTCTTCAATTCAGATGGACTCATCGAGATATTTTCAATGAATTTTTTGCCGCTGATTATGAACATCAAATCAATTTCAGTTATATTTATGAAAAATGAGAAATATTTTTAGATTTCTTAGACAATTCTAAACAACAATGTACTTTTATTATTTCATCTTTTGGTTAATACTTAACGTACGAAAAAAGCTTATGCAATAAAAAAAGATCTTCGTGAGTCATTTATATTTAATACGGAGGTCGAAAAAAACTAAAGAGCCGTTTGAAACAACACCCGATCCCTAATCAGCTGTTTACCGCGCTACGTTCTATACCACTAGAACCCTATCTCATTCATTCGACGCTCATGGTATGTTATTTTATAAATTCATGCCTGACATATATTTCTCCGTATGTGCGACGATCGGATTTCGAAGCCGAGCCGATGTGCAAAGTGCATACCACATGAAACTGATGATGCCAAGGAAAAATTACTTGCGATACGATGAGCATTAGAAGTCAATTATTACATTACAAGGAGCTCTTTTCATTATAGTCTTTAAGAAGAGACTGAAATCAATATTGATCGGCAAGTGTGTATTACACAAAGTTTATCTAATTATAAAGCTTCTTAAAATGTATAAAATGGTTTGTTTAACTTGAACGATTATATTTCTGCGACAATATCCGCTTAAGTTGTCCTTTGAAAATCTGCACCTTTTAACGATTCTTTTGATAAAAGTACGTCTTTTCGTTTACATTTTTATTTTCCTGCTTTTCCCTTTACTTTTCAATGGGATAGTTATAGAGAGCTTTTTTTGTAAAAATTCGGAATTCGCGCCCTGCATCTTTACCAACTTGACGCGTTGTCACTGGACTGGTCGGCTTGTAATTTTCAAATATACATGATACATCAGCTTACTCTAGTAATAGGAGTATATATACGGTATGTGCTATAATAGCACATAGTGTCTCTTGCATGGACAAGAGAATCAAAAGGAAAGACGTAAGCATAGAAAGAAAGAGAGAGAGCGAATGAATTTAATACGAATTTCGGCGTCACGCACCAATCAGACTGTTGTCGAACGCTCGAGTAAGTATCAGCCGCCGCCGCCGACTGCGGGGCCATCGCGCACGCTACACATAGACACATTACACGCAGTCTTCGGAGAGAGAGAGAGAGAGAGAGAGCGAAAAGTAGGAGATTGCCGACCAGACAGCGGCGGCGACTGACTGGCATTGCCAACCAACGCGACATCGCTCCACAGTCGCGCTTGTGATCCCATCGTCTACGACGACGACGACGACGACGCGCTAGCAGCAGTAGCAGCAGTCGCATTTTGCACGTCCAACCCCCCCAGGGGCACGCGAGCCAGGATCCATCTTCCCTTCTCTCACCCACGTCCCCAGTGCACCACACCATGAGCGGCAACAACACCTCGCAGACGCTGTACGCCTGCTCGAGATGCTTCTCCCGACATCCCTTCGAGGAACTGTCCTCGGGACAGCAGCTCTGCAAGGTTAGAATCTGTGTACACAGCATTTTAACTCTCTCTCTACTTTATATACAACGTATACACACTATATATACATAGAGCCTATGCACAACACAAACCCAAACAACTTTCAAATGTAATGCGTTAAAAGATGAGATGATGCATCGTCGCTCGAAATTTGTCACTCAGAGGCTTCGCTTCTCTAATTTGATTATTCACTCGGAAGGACAATCTTTTTTCTCCACGTACGCACGAATAAACGCTGTGCGTCCAACGCGATGCCCTGGCTTAAAACGTGGCGCGTGTGACCTTGCGCCCGTGTTGTTTTTATTTTGACCGATAGCTCATACGAAACGCTGCAATTTTTTCAGTGATGACTCCGACTTTTACGATCATTGACATTATGATACAATTGCGTTCACGCGCGTTCGCACGCAATGACTCGATTGCCAATCGATCACTGGGTTTTCTGCACTGCTTGGCTTCTCCGATAAAATTTCATCGCACGCTAATTCATAATTCCTCGTACTTTTGCCGGAAGTGAAATAACGAGGCATTGTGGACTATGCAGAAATTTATCGTAGCTTGCTACACCTATGCCAAATGCAGATTTCAAACTTATTCTTAACCTATCTACAAGGTTGTTTTTGCTTGAATGTCAGAATCTGTGCATTATGAATATATGTGCACACTTTTGTCTTATAATCTTTTTCAAGAAGAGTCTAAAATGATGATGCTGTTATGGTTGAAGGTTGAATTTGATTCACATTTGTTTTGTCACACATTTACACAATTACTTGACATTTGATAATATTCATTATCGATTATCATTTTTATTAGGAATGCAGAGGTACCTTCCCTGTTGTCAAATGCACATACTGTCGATCAGAATTTCAACAGACTATGTAAGTATTAAATCTCAAATCGACTGGAGATAATATAGTAGCAGTGTCATTAATTGATTCTGTAATTTCCGAATGAGTAGGAAAGGAAATACAAGCACGATTTGTAAGAAATGCGAGCAGAATGTTAAGGCATATGGTAAACCATCAGCGTGCGAATATTGTAATACTATAGCTGCATTTATTGGAAGCAAATGTCAAAGATGTACAAATTCTGAAAAGCGATATGGACGACCCGTCACTTGTGAACAATGTAAACAAAAATGTGCCTTTGACAGACATGATGAAGATAAAAAGGTAATACGAATAAACAAGAACAATCATAAAAAAAAACAGTACTTAAAAAATGTCTCTAATCCAAGGTTGATGGTAAATTACTCTGTTGGCTGTGTACATTATCTTATAAACGAGCTTTGGCACGAACCAAGCAAACTGAATCGGAAAGAAAAGCACATATGAAAATGGTACAACAAAGAGCTGCTAAGCACAAAGAACAAAAGTAATTATTATTGATATTCTTCATATCTTTGAATAATATCTAAGGAATAATATCATTTTTTGATTGACAGACTAAAAGGTCATAATAAAAGGCCTCACAGAGTAGATGTTACAAAACTTCCACCACTTTCTGATACAACTGATAATAATGGTCCTACACCTATTAAAGCTGCAAGAATGGCTGGTGTACACGATCCACATGACCCTAACATTTCAGACCATGTAGTTGCTGTGACATCTTTGAAAGAAAAAATTGCCAACTTACAAAAACAGATCAGTCAAAAAGATGGACAATTATTAGCCAAAGAGAAACAGGTGAGCCCTTGAGCCTGTTTACATATTTTATGAATAACAATGAAAAGCATTTTCTAATATTTCGATTGGTTTTAGATAACGGAATTGAAAGCTCACAATTTTACGGCAGAAACTGAGCTTAGAAATAGAATGAAAACTTCAGAGAAAGAATATGAAAATAAAATTTCTAACATGCAATCAAAAATTACTAATTTGTTGAAAGAAGTGGCAACTTTATCAAAAAGTACAAAAAGAGAAAGATTATCTCTTAATAAAAGTGATAGAGCTGACAGAGGTGATAAAAATGATAGAGGTGATAGAGGTGGTGATAAAAGTGATGTGAAGAGTGAAACTGGGACCAACAGTGAGAGTGGTACAGATAGCCCTGTGCCCTAGTAAGGTGTAAAATGTTAATTTCTGCTTTTGAGCTGCAGTGTGGAAAAATAACTCACATAACTTTCAGGCTGTACAAAACAGTTTTGACTTTCCAAGAAAATATTAAAAACTCATTTACAGTTTGCAGTGGTCAAAGTTATATTTTATCATTTTTCAACTATAAGTAAATAAATATTATTTTTCTAATCATTATTTTCATATGCAAATTATTCCTTTTAAAAATCATTTTTAGAAACATTGTAATTTATCTAATAACGTCTAACAGATGCATAGATAACTCTGTAATTATTTCACTAGCAGAAAATTGTAGCATTCTCTTTTAACTTTTTTTCATGTTTAATATAATAATTAATTATATTATTATTATTACTATCATTATCATTATTATAATTACAATTAGTAGTACTATTTCTATTATTACTAAAATAAAATTCTGTATCTTCTTAGATAGACCAAGTATCAACTCTTGTACATTGAACATTTTAACTTAACAATGAACTATATGAAATGCATGAAAATGTTGAGTTTAATCGAAGCAATTACAATTGCTCATGGACTTAGTGAAAACATTTCTAGCATGGTGATGGTGCTTCAAAATGTTCATGAAGTAATATCTTGTGTGCGTATTCTTTGACAATGATTTCGCAATGAAAAGTTGAAAGGCCACTACTAACAATTCAATGAAGAAGCTAGAGATGTCTTTCCACAGGTTTAATAAAAATATAACGATAAATATTGTGAATATTTGTCAATGATCAGATAGTTTAATTTAATAATGGTGAACACTGCATCGATAGATTATCTTGTAGAATTTTGTGTATACTGCGAGTAAAGAGCGGCTGTTGATCCTATTTTATTACTCCTAATGATTAAGCATAAAATTCATGTATGTCAATGGCCAGTGGCCAATTCACTTTGGTGAATAATTGTAGAAAAATTGCAATAAATATGTGAAAAGAAATTTTTGAAATTGTTGAAGTTGTTATTGACCTGCTTGTAGTTTTAAATGTTGTCTTTTAGTTGTCTGGTATTCAGGTAATGGGAAAACAAGGAAGTGATTAATCAAAGAAACCTCATTTTTAAATATCCAACAGCCATATATTTATTCTGTATTTTTAAGAAACAAATGCTAAATCGAGCATCATCTATTTTCATAATTATAATCCACAATAATAAATGCATAACAATCAATTTATTCGTACCGTAAGTTATTGCAAAGAAGAAAAAGTATATAACACACAAAATCAAGAAAGTTTTTTTAACGAAGCACTCGTTCAAGTACATAATAATCGTATTACAAAGTATATAGTCGCTTGCATTCGATCTAACTTTAACTTGTTGGAATGTATAGTTTGCTAAAACTATTGTTTTTTTTGTTTCTTTAATATTTGTTTACTTTTTTATGTTTTTCGTGAGTAACGTCGACGCGAGAGAGACACAATACAAAGACTAAATATTGCTTATTGTTGCGCCAAAGTTCTTTCCTTTTTTTTCGTTTTATAGCCGTAATAATTTGCAGACTCATGAGTTTTATAAATTGTTGCTCGTGACTAACTCTGCAACTATGTTCCTATTATCAATAATTGTTATCGTTTTTAATATTGTGATTATTTTTTTTTTGAAGTTGTTGGTATTGGTTACTGTTATCAACTATCAGCTATTATTATAGTTTTATAAATATTACAATGATTCGTTATTATTAAGTAGATTCGTAATGGAAATATCAAAGGTATGTACAATCAAAAATTACCGAGTCGAGTGTCCATATAGCGCGAGCACATTATGCGTTTAAGAACGTACCCCCCGTTTACAATACTTGTGTAATAAATAAACAATGAAATTCGACGATCCAATTGACGCTCGCCTCATTTGCCATGCGTAACGCGCGCGCGAAACGACGTCGACTCCTTTTTTCTATCGAAAGGCGCGCGTTCCAACGCATGGGTGTTATAACACACAATGGGCGCGACAAGAAAATCGCCTTTACAGTCTTTTCATTCGTGATTGTGTGTGGTGACGATGATGATGATACACTCGGTTACATGTAAAGAGAAGAAAGAAAGAAAAAAAAGAAGAAGGAAGTACAGACACCTATAGACGGGTCTGGTTTCATGTTATTTTGTATACAGTCTTTATTTAATGCTTGGCTTGAACAATGAGTGAATGTCATTCCTTTTTTTTTACTTTTTCAACGTCCAAGATCCAAGATGAGAAAGTCGTATATAGCGTTTGAGCACGATGACGATTGAGACAGCCGTAGAGATATTTTTTTGTTAACAATTAGACGTTCGTGTGTACTCTCATGACACGCGTATAGATTTCAATTCTACAATTTGATTAGTTTTGTCGGTTCCTATTATTTTTCATCCTAATTTAATCGAGCACCAATATGCCACAGTTCACGTCGATGATTTTATTTCAATTTGTTTTTTTTTATTTTTGATTCTTTATGACTACAATGATCATTTGCTTTTTTTCTTTTAATTATACAATACATAACGAATTAACTATTGTGCCACCGGATATCAACATAGTCGAGATAGGCAGCTCGATGTTCCAATGATGATGCCTTATTGCTTTAAAAGTTGCAAAATTTTCACAAATTCAGCTCACACTCACTCTTTTCCATACTTTTTTTTTACAAGCGCGTACATGTTTCACACTTTTCTACAAGAATTCAAACACCTATTATTATGGAAAATTTTTTGAAAAAGTTTATTGCACAGTCGATGCGGCCCAAGAGGTAATAAAATAAAAAATTAAATTGAGGATCGTTTTAAAATTGTTTGAAAGAAAAATGATAGGATTGACAATTTTTAATTGAATAAATTTAGTGATAATTTAGATTACTTTGACAATTTAAAGCCGTCTTCTTTTTTCACATTTTTGAGCGAGTCGAAGATTTTTTCCGTTAGAGCTGAATACAAGTGTGTGTATATGTTGTATGTTGTGTGTGTGTGTCGATGTAAATGAATGTGTATGTTTAAATAATCTTAAATGTTACGTTTGACGGTGAATGAAGGAAAAACATTTTTATTCGGCTTACGAACTAAATTACAATTAATCAGACTCTTAAAGCTGTTGCTGCTTATGAGGTTGGAATCTTTTAAAAATTAAAAACTAAAATATATACTCTATAAAATATTTAACGATACTATAATATGTCATTTATAAATTTTTCGTATATATATAAATATATTCGTCATATATTCATGTATATTTAATAATATTCGTAACCAAAATTTACACTTTTGTCTCGATTTTAAATTCAATTGCACAATGATTAGTTTTTGTTTTTGTTTTTCAAGTGAGGGTTTTATCAATCATTACGTGATCATTGATGAGTACGGTGGGTTAATGTATCATTTCTACATGGACCATGGTGAAGAATGAATCAAGTGGTGGATTTATTAAAAGTTGAAGGCACCCCGCCGAAGATCAAATTAACGCGTCGGAGCATAGATCATCTTGCATGTGTAAAATTTAGTAATGCATGTAGAAAATAAATCTACATCCATTTTCGTGCAGGGTACGAGCAAATAAATTTCTCTTTTTTTTCGCTTTAAATAATGAACACACACACCGCAGGCCGCGAATATTTTCGTCCCGCGCTTGAATTGATTTTTCACCAACAACAAAAGAAAAAAAAAATTAGGTAAATATACAAATTTAATCAGTCCTTTTGGCCTATAATATACACATATATACAAATAACTTTCGCTCAATTTTTCGCAATTTTATACAATTCACGCTGTGTGATTTTTAGTCATTAAAAAAGCCTCTCGTTTTCAACAAAAGGGCCCTGTACACATTCGGTGATATCAAAAGTAAATAGAATATACCAATCGTTTAATACTAACTGCATCTTATACCCATAGAATATAAAGATAATAATATAACAACGGATTCGTCTTTCATTAAATGCACCAATTTTTCAGTTTCTCTATCTCTCTCGTTTGTTTAATTTTTATAGAAAAAATTCGCACCTAAACATATATTTATACGCTTCGCAATCATATTATAATAAACGCACATTTAAAAAGAAAAAATTATATTATATCGAATTTCCGATTGGAGGCCGGTGAATAGTCTTTTTTGTTCACGTGTAACATAAATATACAATATATAAAAAAATTTTTTTCGCTTTAACAAAGAGCATCGCATTACAATTATATATCACAAATTAGAATTTCATGTGTATTACCAATGAAATTTTTTTTCTCTTTAGCTATCTATATTTACATAATAATCGCAATAGAAATATTCGTCCCCTTAGAGTTTAAATATATATATAATAATATAGATATATGTATACTATACATATAATTTTTTTCGATTGAAGCAGTTGCACAGCGAGCACACGTTCCGTAGCTTTTTGTTCAAGTTGGTATTATTATTGTTATTATTATTATTATTATTATTATTCTTATTATTATTATTATTACTAATATTATTATTACTATAATTGTTTTTATATAAAATGAGTAAATTTGCAAGTTTTACGTTACAGAAAAAACATCTAATCAGTCAGCTAATATAATATGTCAGTCAAGTTACGATGAGCAAATTCGTGAAAAATTTGTCCGTTTTGGTATCTATATAATATAACATAAAAGCCTTTTTTCGCCCACGAAAATAAACAAACAAACAACCGAACAAATTTTTAAAAAGTTTTTTTTTCTACCGATTAGTACCTTTACACGCAAAAATTGGTTCACTCCTATACACTCTTTTTCTTTCTCTTTGTATTATGTTTTCGAGATCTTAAGTACGTAGTACGGTATGTAAAGATGCGCAACCTACACCATTTTTTAAGTATTAATTATTTAATATTATGAGTTTGTGTGTGTTCAACATAGTCGATTCGTATAAATACTCTATTAAATTGATTCTCTTAAAAGTTATAGCAGTCGTGTCAAGATGTCTCGATAGACGATTGTGAGGGGTTGGAGCACCTCGTTGTTACTTTTTTTTTTGCTTTGCTCGATACATTTATTTTTTTTATTATATTATAATCGCAGAAAATTCGTCTTTCGCGCGCGCGCTAACGCATATTTAAAATCTTTTTTTTTCTTATACGATAGTACGCCGGATTAATACATCTCTAAAAGTGTCTAATAATACATAATGTAAAAAATTGTCAGTATTTACAGGTACAGGTCTCGTTAAGTAAATATTCAATAATAACGTGTGTACGTGTACGTGTGTTTGTGTGTAAAGATTAGCTGTATCAATAGTCGTTTCCCTGTTTTAATTTCGTTCTTTTTTTTAAGTGGTATATATAACACACGCAGCTGCGGAGAAGTCGGCGGGCAAATCGAATGCCCAGCGAGCCGCCTCGTTGCTGTTTCTTTTTTCTATCTTCGTTATTTTTTCTTACTCGTAATAGCCGAGGTCGACCCGAGTAGCCGCGTCCTATGTGCACTCGATTATGTGAGGCTGCGACGTCTCGATGACGCTCGGCCGACCCACGCTGTTCTCGAGGTTGTGCAGCGACGTGGTCGGCATGTTACCTGCGGATCATAAGAAGCAGATCCAAAAAAAAAAGGAAAAAAAAAAGAAGAAAAATACGATCAGTCAGATGTCGATCGGTAAGATTTTCTTTTTTTGTTTGTTTGTTTTATTGCACGCAAGACGTTATTACGCTGAACGTGGAATAATACAAGTGCGGAGTAGTCGTGTGACACGGACCTACGACATTGACGTCGGGCCCGTAGTCGTAGTAGGGATTGGGCGAGCCCGAGCCGAGGGCCAGCTCGTCCTCGACGCTGCTCGGCCGACAGCTGGTGGTCTTCCAGTGGGTCCTGAGGCCGCTGGCGCTTATGTACTTCTTGTCGCAGACCTGGCACGTGTAGGGCCGCTCGTTGGTATGCAGCCGCTTGTGCAGCTTGAGGTGCACGAACTGGGTGAACTTGGCCGGGCACAGGTCGCAGGCGTAGGGCTTCTGGCCCGAGTGCAGCCTCAGGTGGGTCTTGAGGTTCGAGGTCGAGCTGAAGCGCTTCTTGCAGATGTCGCACTGGTGGGGCTTCTCGCCCGTGTGCACCAGGTGGTGCTTCTGCAGGTGGGCCAGCTGGGTGAAGCTCTTGGTGCAGACGTGGCACTTGAAGGGCCGCTCGCCCGAGTGCGTCCTCAGGTGGACCTTGAGGTTCGACAGCTGGCCGAAGGTCTTGGCGCAGACGTTGCACTCGTAGTGCATCTTGCCGTCCTTCTTTTTGAGGGGATAGGGCAGGGAGCGATAGCCTCGGGAGCCGCCGCCGCCCTGGGACGAGCCCGTGGGACTGAGCGAGCCGACGCTTTGGGAGGAGCCGCAGCGCTCGTCCGGCGACATGCTGCCCGCCGGGGGCGAGTACCTGGCCGACGGGCTCAGGCAGCCCAGATGCAGACCTCGAGTGCTGGCGATCAGTCCCGAGGCCTCGAGCTGCTGCTGTTGGTGCTGATGCTGTCCGCCACCACCGGGCGACGAGGTGGTCGTGGCCTCGCAGCGGCCCACTCGGCGCTGCTCCTCGTACATGCCCATCGTCGGGGGCGGTGGTGGAGGAGAGTAGACCTGCTGCTGTTGCTGCTGCTGCTGCTGTTGCTGATGATACATGCCATAGGCCGGACTGTAGGCTGGCTGGGGTCTCGGCGACATGCCAGCGCCAGCCCCGTTGCTGATGTACATGGGTCCAGCCTCGGAGGTGTAGTGAATCGCTCCTCCGTTGCTCGTGGGCGGCGGTGGACTGTCGTCCATACGAGCGAACTTGGCCTCGGTCGAGTGGGCCAAGCCCGGACTGGCCGACCTCGTCAGTTGCAACAAGACCTGACCGCTCGAGCTCGGCGAGTTTCCGCTCGTACTGCTCGGCACTTCGTTGATCACCGGTTGCTGTTGCGGCAGTTGTTGCTGCTGCTGCAGTTGTTGTGGGTGCTGCTGTTGCTGCTGGGTCGACACCTGCGCTGGCATCTGGTGCTGGTGGTGCTGTTGGGGCGGGCCCTGGGTCGACTGAGCTTGGCTCGAGCTGCTCGAGTCCGGCGAGCAGGGCAGTATGTTGCTGTAACGATGCGACTTCTTGTACGAGTAGGCCATCTCCGTGGGGCTGGACGGCGACGGTGTGACCGAGTCGACCTGCGGTGGCTGGACTTGGCTGCTGCTCTGCACGATCACGTGCTGTTGCTGTGGACAAACGGCCGCCGCCGCCGCCGCTGCTGCGCTCGAGGCTGCGTCGGAGCCTCTCAGCAGTATGTTCTCCAGGATCGACGCTCCCGGACGCGGTGGGGTCTGTTGTTGCTGTTGGTATTGCCGATGCTCGCTGGAAGCCTCGAAAACTCCGGCGTTGCCGGGAGCGTAGCGCAGCGACGACTTATTGGTTTCCTCGTAGTACATCGGCTTGGGGCTCATCGGCATGGGCTTGTCCTCCTCGCTCGAGCTCGCGGCCAGAAGCAGTGTCGAGTTCTGCCTGCTGCTGCTTGATTCCACCGGGCTCGGGGAGCGTCTCAGCGCTTCGCTGGCCTCCTCGATCACGACGACCTTTCCGCTGGTCGTCGTTGATGGAGTCGGTGGCGACGTGCTGCTGCTCGCCGTCTGGAAGTTACCGCACGTACGGAACATCTTGATCTTGACCTTGCGGTAATCGTTACGCGACATGTTCTCGTGCTTCACGACCGAGCTCAGCTTCGGCAGATTGTGATGATTGATTTGCTGCGCTCTGGTGGTCTGTGGTTGCTGTTGCTGTTGTTCGGGCTGTTGTTGTTGCTGTTGTTGTTGTTGCGACGTGACCGAACTGGCTATTACGCTGCTGCTAGTGCTGCAGGTAGCCGCCGCCGCGACGACTTTGCTTTGGTGCTTCTTCGAGAAATCCAGCACGTAATTGGACTCGCTGTCGGACTCGCTGCTCTCCTCGGGCGGCGTGAGGATCTCGTCGTGGTAACCATTCGAGTGGTAGCCCTCGTCGGCTAAGCGCTCCTGCGGTGGTGTCAGTCGCGCCCGCCGCTGATCGTAAATCACCGAGGGTGGCGATGACGTCGACGAGGACGATTCGGCCACGTTGCCGCCTGCCTCGTTACTCATAGCCACATTATCCACCACCGCCGCGGATTGCTGAGCTTTCATACATATTTTTTGAAGCATCTCCTCGCCAGTCTCTGGATGGTTGAGCCTCTTGGCAAAGTCACGACAATACCAGACCAACAATTCTTGATTTGGCTCGATCTCCCTCACCGTATAAAAGTAAATGTTCATCTGTAAGTAAAACACGAATAGGTAAGTATCAGTATCATCACTGTTTCAATGTTTGTAATTATTAAGTCTGTAAAATAATAATAATGTCAATTTTACCTCATACTGGCACGCTATGAGATTTTGTGATTCTGTCGAGTAAGCCGGATTCACGTATCGCATCCAATTGGCTTTCTGCACGTCGTAGCCGTCGATGTAGTAGCATAGCTCGTTATTTTGATATATCTGCCGAAACGAGTTCAATTTTGAGTATACACGCTTTCAAATTAATATAGACGGAATACAAGCTGGCGCAGAGATGACTCTTACCCTCCAAAAGTACTTGCGATCGGCGTCGGGTGGCACCGCGTCCTTGGGGTGTATCTGTCCGACCAGCGGGCCGAAGCGCGTGCCCTTGGGTATGCGATCGGTGCTCCAGACGCCGCAGACGTTGTTGCGCGCATTGTTGCCCTCCTGCGACGGCTTGAGCACGAGATTGCGCGGCAGCGAGGCCTCCGCTCGGTTCTTCTCGTCCGGCCCCGTGTGCGTGTCCGGCGCTATGTAGTTGACCTTTTGTTGGAACTCGATTTCGCTGAGCTCCATGAAGTCGTTTTCGCTCGACGACCTCATTGTGACGTTCGACTACTGAAAAGCAAAAAAAAAAAAAAAGAAGATATAGAGTCAAAAAACGCAAGCGCCGATAGTATTGGTGTACATCGAGAGGTATTTTTATATGCGGGCGAACGAGTTGCTGCACCATGTTTGGTGTTTGTTGCTTGCGATGTGTGTGCGTGAATGTGTAGATAGTAGGATGGGTACGCTTGTATGTGCTAATATTTACAGGTATGCCTTTCGGACTACATGGAGCGCCGAGCAAAAGCCATAACATATACACTGTGCACTCTCTGCGTGTGCTCGCGACTCGAGGAAAAGTTCATTGGCCTCTCTCTCTCTCACTGTGCGCGAGCAACGATCGAGCGGGCATGCGGGCGGGTATAGGGTGAAAAGAAAGTGCGCGCCTACCGTACGTAGTATATATGTAGGTATATGCTGCAGCAGTATAGCAGTGGGGTCGCTTTCGCCCGAGAGAGAGCGAGCGCGAGGGGGTTGACGAGCGAGCTGTGCGAAGAGGAGGTAGAGGAGGAAGAGGAAGAGGAGGAGGAGGACGACGACGACTAGCTGAGAGGCGCGCACAGAGCTATATAACGGTATATGCTTATACAGACTGAGCGAACGAGCTGCGAGTGAGCGCGAGAGTGGGGAGGGGGTATAGCAGCGAGCAGTAGCGCGCGCGAGAGCCGATCTCGCTCTCTCTTTCTCTCGCGCGCTTTGCTTCTCTCTTCTCTCCTGCGCGAAAGTGAAACCCGGGGGTTGCTCGCGATCGCCCGAGTAGTAGTAGTAGTAGCAGCAGCAGCAGTCGTTGTACGTGTGTATATAGATAGAATTGCGACTGCTGCGCATTGATCGGCGCTCCATACCCTCGCGCTCCGCGTTTAAAACGGGCGGCTAAAGCTATATACTGGCTGTGGGGTGACTATTATATATCTGTGTGCGTGTAGCCAACGTGCGCCCCCTTCACTCTCACCCGGACTAAAAGCAGTGCACGGAGTAAAGAGAAAGAGAAAGAGCCGATCGTGCGCGACCGACCGCGGGGTGAGACATTACTATATGATTTGCTTGGCCCCCTTTTTCTACGTATGTATGTAATGTATGACACTTTTTTCGCGCCCGCAGGCGTGCATTTTTCAAAAATCATATCTTACGAGGAAGCTACAGCGAGGTTCGCTTTCTCGCAAACTCGTGCTTTTTTTTCGACGAGCTTGCAACAATGGGCGTTTGCACAGCCCTGAATGAACAAGTGAAAGTTTCGATTTTATCGAGAAGCGATAATAAGCACGATGGAAATGAAAAAATGCATATGCCGAATTCGAACTATTACAGGATAAATTGGACGACTAGATTTCGGGGGGGATCTACGAATGAGTCGTTGCGTGGTGTTCAGGGCGTATAACGTATTGTGTATTCATACACATATATAGTAGCGCGCTGGAGTTTTGGGGTGAATAAACCCTTGTCGTCGTCGGTTGCCTCTACTATCCCCTCCCCTCTGTCGCGCGCGCGAGAGCGGTCGTCGGCATTCGGCGCGCGCGAGCTAGAGTGTACACCAGCAGCAGCAGCAGCAGCAGAGCTTTCGCTCTCGCTGTATCGATCTCGGGGAACGATATGCCTCGCTCGTTCGCTCGCTCGCGCCGTCGTGTGCGCTTCGTCACTTGTGTGCATGTGAGTGTGTCGCGCGCTGCTGCTGCTGCTGTCCACTTTTTCCCCGTTTCCCGATGTCCCGGAAAAATGAACGAGCGAATGTGCGGACAGGATGCAAATGTTCGGATGCCACTACTTTTACCGCGGGCTCAAGGTGAACACGAGCTGGAGTTTCGTCACAAAGGAATTCTCACCTATATAATGTATATTTATGATGGCTGTTGCAGCGGAGTTTCTTGGCCTCCCCACACACGATATTTCACGCTTCACTCATTCACGTACTCGGCACACGCACTCACAACAACACACTCGCGGAGATGTATACGACGATGATGACTGGCGCGAAATTTACGTGATCCTCTGATTCCGCAGCGACACCGACTGCAGTAGGCGAACATTCGAGAGGAGCAAGCGCTTGAGTGCCGCCTGCGGCATCGAGTCGTCGGTTAGGTACATTATTGCGCTGGCAATCGGTACAACTCAATAACAAATAATAACGTGTTTCAGTCCTGCTTCTTGCTCGCCGTCATCGACGGCACACAAGGTTGTTGCGTCTTGGATCACTCGCACACCATACGCACACGGTTAACGCGCGGTCCACACAGTTCACACGGCAAACAGAGCGAGATCGTTTCTCCGTCGTCAACGCTTTCGGCAAGTTATTGGGAGTAGAAAAAGTCAGAGCTCGATCAAAAAGTGCCGAAGCACGTCTTTCTTGTTGCATTCGCGAGCCCCGAGTGTCGTTGTTGCGCTCCGTTCTGGCTTCGGACTGGCCGCTCTTGTATACTCGCGCTCGAGCTCTCGCACGTTCGTCGGTCGCTCCTCTCTTTTAACGCACGGACAGTCAGTCACTTTGTGTTGTGGCTTTACGTTATACGGGCCTGACTGCCAGCCTGACTGCTAGCGCCGAGACGGAGGCTGAAAAGCTCTCTGTGCACCGCGAGCGAGAGTGAGCTGCGCACGAATCGCGCAAGCGCCCTCCCTGCTAGTTTCCCTAGGTATAAAAAGTACCGAGTATCGCTCTGGTACTACAACGCCGTATAAAGGGCTCTGCTGGGCGCGCAAGCGCAACGACCCTCCCTCGCGAACTCGGAGCGCCGCGACGGACGTTGACTCGTACCACTGGAACGAGCAACTCAGTGCGGCTTGGTCGTCGCGATCGAGCAGTCGTTGCCAGTCGCTAGGCATTAGCAAAGGTCGTCAACGAAAATCAAGAAGAATAAGCAGTTGAACCGTCGAGCCGAACAGCCAAATCCTATGGAGCTCGAGCGATTTCGATAGCCCGAACGTAATGGGGTTGCCCGTGGCGCACCAAGTGGTAGGGATGCTATATCATACAGACCGTTGCTGCGCATACAGCAGTAGAGCTGCACTCACACAAGAGGTTTTAGAGCTAGCACAGCTAGCGGCTCGCTCGTTACGAGAGAATGTTTTGCTCTCAGGCAGGCGCGCGCGCGCGCACATAAGCAAAGTCTAAGCAACTACTAACCCAGATTCGCGAGGTCGTTGGCATCGCGGAGAAAAAGTGTGCAGCGGTGGCGATCGGCTGCGGCGTCGTCGTCGACGTTGCTCGCGCTGCAGCCTCGATCCGCGGTGTCGTTGATCCCGCTACTGCACACACGTATATAGTCGAGGTGTACGAAACGAAACGAAACGAGCTCCTTCCGCGATTCTCTTTCCTTGACTATTACTATCTATACTACTATTACTTGGAGAAACTCCGGAGCAAGCTGTTGCTGCTGCTCTCGCGCTCTGCGGCCGAGGAAAATTCGCTTGGCCTCGTTTTTCCCTCTGCTGTGCATGGGGATATATAATGCTACACGTTCGTCGACGTATATAGATATATGTACGTATAGGCGCCTTGGGGCCCCGCGTGCATCTTGGGTCATTGTGCTACTTGTACTGCCGCTGCCTCGGTCGGTGCATTCGCGTTACGCGAATGAGGTCGTTGCTCGATCGGCTCGTGTGCGCGACTCGTTCATTTATATATATAATAATATTGCCTCTCTCGCACCTTCTCGCACGCTCGCGCTGCGCGTGCATCATATGTGCTACGGCACGGCCTAACTGTACTATATACTCTTGCATTTATGTATGTATGTATGTAAGCAGTCGCAGCTCGAGCTGCTGGGGCGAAAGCTCTGCGGTACATAGCATATATATATATGAAAATGTGTATAAGCGGAGCTCGAGTCGAAGAACTGTTACTGTGCTCTCTGATACATCGGGACGAGTTCGTTGACCCAGCGCGGCCGGGGCACGGAGCAACTCGCAGGAGGAGGCGGCGCTCGAGAGTGCAATTTTTCGACCTCGAAGCGACGCCGTTGACGACGACGACGACGACGAGCCTATAGCTCACTCACGGGGCTCGCGCGCGTAATTCCAAGTAGGTAATGGATCGACTCGACGTCGCTTCCGCCTTCTCTCGCTCGTTGCAGTTCATCTCCTCGCGTCCGCGCGCTCTCTCGTCGGTCGTTCTCGCTCTTTCTCGGCCGCTCTCGCGAGCTCAGCGTCTACCTATATATTGCTTACTCAATGTCAATGTCGGCAGCGCGCGCGCGCGAACGAACTCTGCAGCAGCAGCGGCTTTCGTAAGCGGCCAACTCGCGTGTATTCCATATACCTGTATATAGTGCAAACACGACTCGTACGAATAGTAGGCGGCCTTTCGCCTTATATAATGACTTGCCCCCGCGCGCGCGCTCCGATGCGTTATTATTATTAGGAAGTATCTCTCGCCATCTCTCTATACGGTTTGACCTGCATCGCGCGGTGCCATTAGTAGTAAAGTATTTGCGACGTCGAATATCACATCTTGACGCGCGACTCCTTCTTCGAGCTCGACGCGTCGTCAAATATTAGCTTATAAACGATGCGAAGCATAGAGAGAAAGAATTAGGCTGCGGCTCATTATATACTATATCGCTGCATAGACGAAATTAGGACGTAGCGCGCTGCAGTTATGTACAGTAATAGCTACCGCATATCGCTCGGTAAAATTGGCCTTGAAATATATTCGAGTGTCCGCGTTTGTGGCGCAAGCAATATAAATAAATCTACTGGCAGCTATGCAGAAATAAGGAATTCTTCCGAGCGCAGTGCCATAACTGCAGATTCGGAGCTAGATGCCGATTTTCCGATCGGTACCGATCGTATTTTATATTTTTCTAACTCTGCGCCATACGGATAGTGACGAGGCGCCCCCGCATGACGATCGAGAGTCACGCGGCCGTGACTTTATAATTCTCTACTCGCTATCAACGCGCGTGTACTTATATTACGCTCGCTAAGGCATGTAGCGCATACGCGCACGGCCATGGCAGTAGCAGCAGCAGCATGAGCTCTAGCGCGGCGCGCGTCAATGTAGAACGGTCGTTGCACCCGACTCCGCTTATATTCTGCAGTCTCGTGTATGTGTGTGTGTGATGTGCAGCTCCTGCCGTACACGGCACAGCTAGCTATTGTGGCAGCAGCTCCTCTTTTTCCTCGATTCATTCCTTTCTCCTCGCTCTTTCTCTCTCTTTCTCTCTCGTATGCAGCTCCTTCCTCCTTTTTTCTCTTTCTCTTTCTCGTCAGCTTCTCTCTTCTCTTGTCGCGCATTCATGTACGTACATGCAGCTCTCGCTGTTACTTGCGCATCTTGTGCCGATGGCGCTGCCGACGTTTCGATTCCTCTTTTTCGTCCTCTTCGTCCTCTCTTCTTCTTCATTTTCTTATATACATGCGGATATAATCAGGCGCTCTCACTTCGGGGGCGTTTTTTCTGAATCGCTGCATTCCACCGCCGCTGCCGTCGTCGCGATCGTGATAATAATGATGCTCGCGAGGGCGAATTTCCATGCGATCGCGGATGAATAAAATGAAAAAAGGAGTCATCCTTTCGAGATCGACGTATTTTTTTTTTTCTCATAAGCATCGATACGCGTAAACGTTCGTATACTCTCTTCTCTGTCTTGCGCTTGTCCGCGTTTATCTAACGCCTCTCTCTTTTTCTCGGGCTTTATTCGAGTCTCCGCGTATATATATATATATCTATATAGCAGCTGCATGCATGGTACGTAGCAATTGATTTTAGTAGCACATGAAGTCTAGGAAAGGCCGAAGCAACGGTACATGCGAGTCGAGTGTGTGTGCAGTACTGCACGAGGCCGCGATCCCATGAAAGTGTGTACGTACGTATGTGTGTGTGTGTGTGTATGCACCGATACATAAGAATATCATACACGTTCGTAAGTATGTGTGTATAAAAGGCAAGAAGAGAGTGCAACGACCGCTCCAATAACTCGCCAACTCCCCCGAACACCTTTTGCTCCGCTCGTTCGTTCCTTCATTCTCGCGCGCGCGGTGCACATGTCATGAGAGTGTGTGTGTGTGTGTGTACGTTCATATACGCGATATATGTATGTATGTATGTATACGAGTCGCACAGGCCAATGTGTATGTACCGTTATGTCACTCGGTGCGGTGTTGCAGCTCCGCAAACTTACTCGCGTACGCATATACGGCTCGTATGACGAACGCATATATATGCATGCGTGTAAGGTGTGCATCTATGTGCGGAGCTCCGAGCCGATCTGTGCGTCGCCAACGCACGATATATATTTTGAGCGATTCTTTGACGGTTGGAGAGAAAAAAGTTGTGCAAGATTAATAATGAACTAATCATGAATAGTTCTAGCATCGAAATGATCATAAATTGCTGAAATTCTGCGTACCTGTGTGAAAAACACGTTTGGACACTGGGCGATCGTTTGAGCATTATATATTATAATGTGTAATAGTTTTAACCGGTATCGAATGAATGGGCAAATTTGTTTTTATTCCTTTTCGACGAGCAATTGCGTAATTTTACAAAAGCGCGCGTGGCTGAACTTGACCGTTAAATAATAGTCGCGGGCTCATGGGAACGATCGTCGTTGCGTCACGTATATGGCGAGTTCACGAATTAACATCCTCAACGTACATAGAGATGTTACGCTCGCATGTCACGCAGATCGTGACATTTACAAACCCGCACGTCGCTTACGCGTTCGATTCGACGCGATCCGATCGGTTTATACGTATAGTAGGTATTCAAATGCGCGCGCGGAGCCGCAGACGCAGAAAAAGATCGGCAAAGGAGAGCGAAAAGCGGAAGTATAACGGAGCTCGCGCGCGCGAATTGTACTTTTGTATACATGCGCGCGCTTATAGGCTGAATAGATTCGACGCTGGAACCGTTATGTATATAGCACGTATTTGTGTAGTAGACGTATATATAGTTATATGCACTGCTCGTCGGCAGAGGTGGGTGATAAAAAGAGAAAGAGAGAGAGAGAGAGAGAGAGAGAGAGAGAGAGAGAGAGAGAGAGAGAGAGAGAGAGAGAGAGAGAAGTCGAAAAGGACAATTCGTTTAACGGTTGTTATTATATATATTGCAGCTCACGCCGCGCATGATGTGTATATCTATACGCGGTCGAAAGGAACGCGACGAATACGAGGGATAGAGAGAAAGAGAGAGAGAGAGAGAGAAAGAGCCTGGCTGTGCACCAGGAATAAAGAGAATAGAGAGTATAAGTAAAGCTCGAGTTCATGGACCTCGGGCGAACGGAGCGAATGTACAAAGAGAGGGAGAGTCGACGAGAACTCGCGCGAGTGGCGGCCAGTGCCGAGGAGTATAGAAAGAGCAAGAGAGAGAGAGAGAGAGAGAAAACGAGCCGAGAACGCGAGGAGAAAGAGAGAGACTGAAAAGGAGGAGGACGACGACGAAGACGACGACGACGACGAGGCAGGAGGACGAAGGCAGCGAGGACGAAGACCTGCTGCGAAACGGTCAAGAAACGATCGCTTATAAATGCTCTATACTGGGTGCGCATACCTATATTTATATTTGTACGCATTACTGTATATGTATGCGCTTGCTGATAAAAACGAAATTCTTTCGCGTTAACCTTCTCGATGCGTTTTTATGCGTAATACCTTGAGAGCCTTTAGATTACAGGACAATGATGCGGGATCGCGTATACGAGTACATGACTAACTTTACGTGAATCATATTTGTGAATTGACGTAATCTCTGGTTACAATATTCTATGGTTTTTACATTGACTTATTTTTTATTATTTACAAAAATACAATACTTAAAAATTGATTGTTTTTTTTTTTAACAAATCGTAAATCAATCGGTCTACAAATAGCAGCTCAGTAGCAGCACCACATCCTTCACCTCACCACCTCCAACAGCAGCAGTATCTATAGTGGTAGCAAGTCAGCGAAAGAGATCGCGAAGGAGCGCGCGAGAAAGAGAGGAAGAGAGAGAGAGAGAGAGAGAGCAATGATCTCTGAGCGTCTCACACTTCAAGGTCAATGTCCTTTTTCGACCTTAACACTCGAGCGAAAGAGAGAACAGAAAGAGAATGGAAAGAGAATGAGAGAAATACTAAGAAGTGGACGATTGTGTAACTCAAAGCGGTCTGTATGAGTGTGTGTGTCTATACTACATGCCGTGGGTATGCGCGAGTGGTTTTTAAATATGCTAATCGTTTTCTTTCAATTTGGCAAGATAAAGCAGAGCAAGCTCGAAACACGAGTGAAAAACAATTTAGGATCGTTTGTCATGCAATTAGAATACATAATTTTCGATAACCAGTCGGAAACAGGGATTAATTAACGATACGTCATTACCCATTCGTTTTTGGTGATATGATTTTGTTGTTTATTTTTGCGTGTTGCCAATGTAATTAAATTAATCAAAAGCTCGATACGAGGGAAGTTGAATGAGGTTGAATGAGCGATAAAACAAATAAAACGTGCATCAAGCTTACCTCTTTTGCCGATTTTCGGGAAAATCGTTATCTTCACTCTTCTTCTTCTCTCTCTTAGCCGGTTGGGCGATCTTCAGGGCATATCTGGATCGATTTTTAGATTCATGATTATCGAGGTTGATCGGTACTCAGACGGTCTTAAAAAACGCGTACGAGCGATCGGTAGCGTAGAGGAGTGTATTGTCTCGCTGCACTTGCAGTCCTTTAGCTCATACCGCTTCGGCGGTTCTCTATTACGATACACCTCACACTTGTGTGTCACAAAAAATTATTTATTAATTTTTTTTTTTGGAAAAAACCAACCAAACAATCGCACAAAATCTATCTCGATCGTGTCAATCAACTTCGTTCGTCGATCGATCGTCAGTCACTCGAATGCACACATCGGTACGACGATATATCTGTATCTAATACAATACGGATATACGGATGAAAGTATAAGCGCGCATGCTACTATATATTATCCAGCACAGCGAAACACCACTGTGTTGTCGTTTTAAACGCGTGTGCGAAACTGAAACACAACAGGAAAGCGAGGCATCCCGAGAGGAGCGCACGAGGAGCAAAAGCATATCCTCATGGTGTGTACGTGTGTATGTCTGTGTGCGTGAGTTTGGTTTGCCTGGGTATATTCTATACAGCACCGGGGGTACATACACTTACACACGTATAGCGCGTACAGTGTATACACGGCATAGGTAAGTAAAGGTGCGCGCGAGGCGATATACAGCGGAGGGAAAAGTGGGAGCAATGGACGGAGTAGTTTCTCTGCTCATTCGTTGATTCTCTTTCGTTCTCCCCTCTGTGTGTTCTCCGCGTTCTGTTCTCTCTCTCTCTGTGCGCTGCTGTGCTGTGTGTGTGTGAGTGTGTGCAGTGACGGTGGCCGCGCGGCTACAACAGCAACAGCAGCAGGTCTGCGGGCGCACACACACACACACACACTTACACAAACATCGCCACCGCCAGCAAACGGTACTCGCAATTGCCTTTTTCGTTTTGCCTTCTCCGATCTCCACCGCCGTGCCGTGGCTCGAACCATCAGCCTCCACACACACATACAGACACATACAAGAGTGTGCGCCGCCGCGGCAGTGTTAATGACCTTGCCCCGGCTCATACCCACGTACTATGTAAGAGTACCTATACGGTCCCACATAGCATGCGCGGCTATATACATAATACGGAGCGTCGTATTATGCATTGCAACTTAACAAAAGGCATTACGCGCGCGGACACATTTACTTTGCACAGTCCCGATATTTTGTTGCGTATACCGGTATAATATGCTTTCGAGGATCCTTATCGGCCTGCATACGATACGGAGTATCGACTATAAAAAAAAAAAATAGTCGTCGTTGTAATAATATCAATTTCTATATCCGTCATCGTGCTCTCTACCGATCGCTAAAATAATCGCTGAGGATCCTGGAGGGCAATCGCATTTATTTCCTTTCTTTTTACTCTCTTATTCTTCTTCGCCGATCATATTTTTCGTCGAGTTTCGCGCGCGCCTCGAGAGTTTGCCGCGTTCGTTGACTCTTGCGGCCTGCGCTGCGTATATAATATAACGCATAGCACGTATCTTTCTCTTTCTCTCTCTCTCTTCCTTCTGTGCGTTCTCGTCCTTTTTCGCTCTTCAGCTATAGATATACTTTTATATATATAAATGCGCGAGAGGTGATTACCTCTTCCGCGATGTTGCCCACATGCAGCCCATGACGACGACGACGACGATGATCGTGATTATCGCGTCTTTCGTACGTATATACACGGCTCTTCGTACTCTCTTTCCGTTTCAGCGCCGTTCACGGTATTTGCCTTTCCCTTTCTCCATCCCGATATATCGCGATGTTGCCTTGCACCTCTCTTCGCGCGGCTCGCTGCAGCAGCGAGCTCTCTTCTTCGTTTCTGCGCTTCTTTCTCTTTTGCGCGTGCTTCACTGTCTCCTCTTTCTCTCTCCCTCTTCTTTTTTTATTCCATCCTTAATGATATCAAAGTTAATGCATGTTCGAGCGAAAATGAAGGAGGCGGTATATAGCTGCACATAACAAAACAATGTCAAGCGCCATCGCGGCAAAATTGATCGATTTCTGCTCTACTTCTCCGGCTCGGAAAAGTTTTCATGAAAAACGTACATAACGTATTATTATATACGGGTGCTTATGTAGAGTATACACAAACTGCCGGAACTCTCTGCGATGCAGATGAGGATTTTTTAATCGATAATTCTGGCGTATACTCGTGAGTCGTGGTTTATTTGGGAGCTGCGTAAAGCATACATGATTATAGCGAAACTTATTGACTTCGCGGCCCACTTTGCACGTGACTTTTCACGTAATCGTTTTTTTCTTGTTTGTGACGTTCGATCGTTTCGACATGACAAAAAAATAAATGAAAACAGCGACTAGAATGTTCGAACGCAAAATAAAGAAAACCCATCGAAAAGGTGCATTCGTCTTTTGACATATAATACAGGAAGAAGCTCGCGGATGAAATTGAGGTAACACGTTATAGCGCGCGTTTAGGCTCGCGCGAGCTGTGCTGTGCCATGCGTCGTTCGCGAGTGTGCTTTAGCCGGGGCCCCCGTAAACATAAACGTATACAGCGTCGAAAGCAGGTCAGTGATAGAACTCCGAGGAGGCTAACGAACTCTCGAGACTCGCGCGCGCGCGACTCCGCGATCGGGCTCTGCAACTGCGCGCACACGGCTCTGTTGTTCCTTTTTTTTGCGCGCGCCCGCAAAGATATATAGATATGTGTTTTCTATATTTATGTCGCCTCGTATGTATGCTTTTGGGCCTTCGAGTCGGGCATCTCAATGGTGTTTATTGCGCGTCCTCGAAGTGCGAGGGCGATATAAAACGAGCGTGTGCCAATATCGTACCGCAAATTATGCATCCAGAGACTTCTCGGCGTTTCTGCTGCTCGCGCGCTCACCAGCTGATTCGGTACTTTGCACGCACTCGCGAGTACAAAAGCGCAGACAATAACAATTGGCCATAAGGGCCGTGGCGCGCTCCGGCGCGAGCGATCCGTTATCCGAACTCCAGAGAGAGAGACGATATATATATTTTTACCCCCGCGCGCCCGCGATTCTAACGGCTCGCAGCAGCAGCAGCAGCAGCAGCAACCAAAGTGCAACAGCTTCGATCGGCCCGCTGCTGGCATGTATACATTATAATATGCGCTTGAGCGTGCTCAATCGTCATCGCCATCATCGTTTACGATATATATACGTCCGCGTATATACTTTTACATAATAACGTGACTTACGCGCGTACTTATAAGTCGATGCAGTGTGTGTGTGGCTTGATGCGATCCGCCAGCAGCAACAAGTTATTTTTGCTCGATCGCTTTTCTCCCGAACTCGCACACGTATCAGCACATATAGCGCATAGGTAGTCCCAAGCCATATAATCGGAACACGAAGAGAAAGAGAGAGAAAAGAGAGAGAGAGAGAGAGAGAAACTCGCCTCATGACTGCATCGGAGCTGCTGCTGGTTAGTGACCTTTGCGCTTGCACTACTTTGCGCGCGACTACATAGTGACGATCATCATCAGCGAGCCGGGAGGGAGGGGGCGAGCCCATATAGCGCGCGCAAAACGTATTTTACCTTCACCTTGTGTGCCGCTGCTGCTGCCTCTCGCGCCTCCGGATTATATGTGGGCAATTCGCATAAGCGCAGCATACGCAGGTATATGTATAATACTTGCGTCGACTGCGCGGCTAACTATATAATAAGCAGCGAGGGAGGGAGGGAGAAAGAGATATCCTCGGCGAACTGCATAATCCAGGAAGTGATTCGCCGATACATAAATAATGTGATGCGGGCTTTTCCAAGACCCATTTTTAATTCTCGCTTTATGATGTAGCTGTCGTTTTCTACCAATCGTTCGACGACTTGCCAATAGGTATCTTTCGATATGCTATTGTAGTACGTTATGGACTATATGGATGGGCACTCTTGCTTCATCATGAATTTCAATCAAAGTACACGACCAAGCGGCAATTGATAATGAAAACGTGCGTCGATTAACGCCGATTGCGTGCTGGGATAATAATACTATCATCATTTATATATAGGCTGAAAAGAAAAAGGCAATTAGCCGATTGCCGTTAAATAAGGAGCTACAAGTATACGTATGCACGCGAATACACGAAGCTCGTCGAAAGCGAGCTATATAAGCGGCAGGTACAGCTACGTCTTTTGCCTAGCTTATACTACATAAAGTTTCTTGGGTAAAAGAGAGAGAGAGAAAGAGAAAGAGATAGACGAGAGAAAGAGAATGAGAGAGTGAGGCTCGCGAGAGTGCAGCGCACGCGGGGCTCTCCTTGGCAAAAGGTGGTTACTCCCGGTCAACGACACACATCGCATTTTCTGCACGCGTACACATACAGACGCACACACACACACACAGACACAGACAATCGAGAAGGAGAGAAGAAGAGAGAAGTCGTCAGGCGCGCGCGACGATCATCGTCGCGCAGGATGATCGTTACGTTTAAGGTATATATCATCGCAAGCTGCCTGCATGAAGGGAAATCGCGAACGTGGTATAATGAGAAATGCGATGTGTGTATGTGCAGGCAGCAGCATTGAGGCAGCCCGCGGGTCCCTCGAGTTCGTCGACCCATACACGCGCGTCCTCGATGCAGCTCCAGCCAGCCAGCCAGCCAGTGTATGACAGGGTTAAGCACGCGGCTATACGTATATATATCCTACCTAGGTCGGCGAGCGCAGGCAAGCAAGCAAAAATCCCCGAGACGCGATCGTCGTCGTCGTCGTCGACCGTTAGTCTTGTTACTTACTTTCCGTACGTATAGCCACCAACTGCAGCCGCATGAGCCACAGCAGCAGCATGAGAAAAAGGAGAAGAACGAAGTAAGGAGCGCATAATGCAGCATACATAAAACACACGTAGACAGGGGGGGCCTTTTATTTTTTTTTTTTTTTTTTATTAGAGCTTTATTTAAACCTATGCAGGTTTATTTAGCTATACAATTTGGTTTCATTTTACATAGTATATCTTATTACAGTATATCACATTATTATTATAGATAGCCGCAACTTATGATAGTTTAATAATTATTATACAATCAATACCATATTTAACAATAATACAATTAAGATACCCATAAGCTAAGATTACCATTATAGATAACTAAGTACTTCATTTACTAATTTAACATTTTTATTTTAAAAATAATTATTAACACTGATAGTTATTACTAATGTTTTTAGTTTGAATCACAGTTTCCTTTTGTAACTGTTTGTGTATTAAATTTGCAAGCCACAGTCTTTGAAAAATTTTAGGATTAATTTTAATGCTGGTATATCGGAACATATTAAGAAGCTTTCTATGTTTAGAGGGAGTGAGTATTTCAATGAGCGAAGTGATTTTAGTAGGCTTTGTCTTGGGGATTCATATTTATGGCACTGCCAAATGACATGATTTAAATTTTCTTCTGAAGTCTCGCAAGAGCAAATTCCATTATCTATCATCCCCAGTCTGGCGAGGGAATAGTTTAGGCTGTAATGATTTGCTCTGGCTCGATTAATTGTAACAATTTGTTCTCTGTTTAAGTTTTTCTCCCAGTACCATGGTTTTTTTTGGCTTCGGTAGTATCTTTCAAAATAAATAGTTCCTTTAAATAGACTTTCGGAAATCATTTTGTCTTCGTTGTGGTCGTACGCATTTTTTTTGAAGGTTTCGAGCATGTCTGTGAATGGAATAGTGCGTAGAGAGGGAAATTCGGATTTTGTCGCAGACTTTGCCAGGAGGTCTGCTTGTTCGTTTCCGTCGATACCTATATGAGAGGGTATCCAAAACAGTTTGATCTCCGATTTGCCACGTGCCTTTTCAAGGAATTCTGCATACAGTTCTTTTATTTTGAGAATATAGGAGTTAGTTTTGAGACTGGTTTTGCTTGATGCTAGAGTTTGAAGAGTACTAAGGCTGTCAGTGAAAATAAAAATATTTCGGTCTAGATGTTTTATGGCTAAATTAAAGGCTTCATGCATGGCAATACATTCGGCTGTGTAGACTGAAGCTTTTTTTTCAATAGAGAGAGTTTCGTATATTTCGAGTTCAGGGCAAAATACTGCGCTTCCTACGCAGTTTGATTCAGAGATTTTGCTGCCGTCGGTAAAGAAGGAGAGAGCATTATTGTTTTTAATTATTGCATCAATTTCATTGTTAGGTTTTGGGGCGTCTTTGAGGCTTTCGCCGAGCAGGGAGTCAAATGGAATGGGGTTGGTAATAATTTCGTATTTTTTGGTGTATATATTTTCATTTTTTTGAGATTCTATAAAGGAGATGTATTCCATAAAGTCGTTTATGTTTGTGGCAAGGCTATTTTTGAGAGCTGAAGGTTTGTTTTTTGTAATATTGTGAAATTTTGTGATATTTTTGTGTGTTTGTGAATTTTGAAGTGCCATCGTTTTTGCAAGGAAAGAGTGACAGAGAAATTGTGCTCGGTTTTCTATGCTGATGAGTTTTGATTCAGCTAGTAGAATATTTAGAGGAGTGCTAATTCTAAGGCCTAGAGAGGTTCTTATTGCTGAATTTTGAATTCTTTCTAGTTTTTCTACGGCTTTTTTTTTGGAGGGAAAGTAGATGGGTAGACCGTAATCAATGATAGATCGGATGTAACTTTTGTATAGTATTATGAGTGTTATTGGGCTGGAGCCCCACCAGGTCTTGCAGAGGAATCTTAGTATGTTCATAGCTCTGTGGCATTTTTTTTGGACGTGATTAAGATGAATATCAAAGTTTAGTTTATAGTCAAAGTGTAAGCCAAGAAATTTGAGGCTTTCGCTGGATTTTATGGTGCAGTTTTCTATTTGGATTTCAGAAGAGCCTGGTGGAATGTTTTTTAAGTTGAAATGAACAAAGACAGTTTTTGATTCTGCAAGGTCGAGACCTATGTCAAGTAAATTATTTTTTAGCTTAATTATGGCTTTCTGTAGTATGCTCTTTCCTCTAGATGTATCAGCACATTTGGTGTATACACAAAGATCGTCAGCAAACTGGGAAATGGAAATACTTTTTTGGAGGCAAAGAGAAATATCGGAAACGTAGATTATATATAGCAATGGGCTTAATACTCCTCCTTGAGGCACGCCCTTGTATACTAGTCTGAATGTATTTTCAGGTAAAGAGGTTGTGAATATTTTGCGTTTATGTGTCAAGAAGTGAATAAACTTAATTGTTGCGGATGAGCAACCTATTTTTGATAATTTTTGTAAGAGAATATCAATGTTTATATTGTCAAAAGCTCCCATCACGTCGAGCGATGCTGCGAGAACGTCTTTTTTTTCTAAGAAAGCTTCTTGGATTTTTAAAGCTAGATTTAGCATATTATCGGTCGTGGATTTTCCTTTTCGAAATCCGTATTGATTTTCTGGGAGAATGTTTTTGTGCTCGACCCACCATTGTAGTCTGTTTTTTAATATTGTTTCAAACAATTTACATAGGCAAGACGTGAGTGCTATGGGTCTGACATTTTTGCCGTCTGACTTTGGAATGAAATGTAAAAAAGAGTGTTTCCAAGATGTAGGGAAGTCGCCTTCTGTGAACATCGAATTAAAAATGTCTGTGCAAATTAATTTGTATTTTGTAGGAAGATTAGTTAGAATTTCAAAGTCGATGCCATCCATCCCTGGGGATGAGCTTGTTTTTTTAAGATCGAGGGCTAAATTGAATTCGGCAAAACTGAAAGGGGTGTCAAAAAATGGATTTGGTTGGCTGTCGGGAATTGCATTGGGATCCGTTTCTGCCGAAGGAGGGCTGATTTTGTCCAGTGCAATCTCAGTATATTTTTCTTTTTCTTTATTGTTATTTGGATTTGAAGGTGCTGTTTTGATCCAGCGATTTTTGAAAATTTTGCATTTTTCCCATACGTATTTAGAATTTGAATGAAAATCTAGGCTCTCCGCAAATCTTATGAAACACTCTTTTTTCTTTTTTTTGAAATTTTTTTTAATTTGGGCACATGTTTTTTTGTAATTAATCAAATCATCGAGATCCAAGGTAGATTCCCACTTTTTGAAAGCGGCGCGGCGAAGGCGTTTTAGCTTGGCGCACTCATCATCCCACCATGGTACTGGGTTACTTTTTTTGAAATTGCTTGGTATTCTTTGAAAGCCTGGCGTACTATCTNTATCACTGAGACGGCTCACGAGCGAATCCGGGGCCTTTTATAAAAACCCGCGCGTATATACCCAAGGCCCACAGGATGATTATTATATATATGCCGATTTCACGTTTGTGTGTGTTTCGCGTGCTATAAGGTATGCTGCCGCTGCTGCTGCGCGGCATAAGCGCAAGTGGCACACGCGCGTACACATAATAATTGCAGCTGCATGCAGTATACCTTATAGCAGCACGAAACACACGGCGCGGAGGATCGAGAGCGTGTGCTTGCACGTACACCTATATGTTATACATGCCGTGTGCAGGCGCAGAGATCGCTCGAGCTCGAGTTCGTCGACCGCTCTTGTTTCATTCCATTTCGCGCGATCCACGGCACATCCTCCGCGAGCTCGAGCGCGGGTCTTTGACCGCGCCATATATACCTCGACCGTTTACGTATACGTAAAGGTGTAGCATTAAGATTGCCTTAAAAGTGGCCAAAAAACCATGATGCACGCGAGTGCAGTAATAAGCCAAAAACGAAGTTTTATTTTGGAGCTGAAGATCGTCTAATACGTTGAGTAGACTTTTTTTTCAAATCATATTCCTCTAACACCAGGACCCCGATTCGAGCGTCCAAGCTAGCTTTTGGGAATAATTATACCAAACTTTCCTTTCGCAACGCGGGCGGTTTGTTTTGGTAATACATATTACGGCAAATAGTCGCCTGACTTCTTTTGCTCTATGGCAAATATTATACATCCTGATCATCGAGTGAAATCGAATTTAATTTTTTGGCCAATTCGCAACTCGAGTGTGAGTCATTTTGAAATCGTAAGTATTCATTCAAGATCAAGGTAACCTGCGCCTATAAGCCTGTTTTTTATTTGCGAGTGGTATAACCCGGCCGTGAATTGTCAAACACAACTATGAGTCTACGTAGAAAAATTCGTGTAGCGCGTATACGCACGGAGACGCGTGATCGTTTCATTTTCGTTTCGCATAACGGGACAATCTTTGTGCCTCGCGTCGCGAGTATATAATATAAACCCAAGAGCCGAAAAAGTCAATGACCAGGATTGAACGATGACTCCGTGTATACAAGTATACGCAGAGAAGAAAGAAAGAAAGGAAAGAAAGAGAAAAAAATCAAAGTACTTGTTTTTTGCCTCTTACTTCTCCGTGTATAGAGCGAACGTGTTACGATATCGAGACAGCTGAAAAAAAAAGAACGTGTGTCTGGTATTTTTACTTTTTACTTTTTAATTTTTACTTTTATCCTTTTGCCCGTGTGCTGGTGTATTCGGCAACGCCTAGTTCGAGTTCAAGTTCAATGTACGGCGAGCGAATCTATAAACTAGGCTTGAGTATTATATTATATACATAAAATTGCAGTTCTTTCCTCGATACTTTGGATGATAAAAAGGCAGTGATATCGCAAAATTATTCGCCCATGCATCACACACCGCGAACGCGGAAACGATTCACCAATTCAACTATTTTTGCTCGACTATTTGGTAGCTCGCAACGCGCTCCCGCGCGCGCGATCGCAAGGAAGACATTGACCCTGGAAATGCGGCTCAAGTAAAATCTGGTGTGCAGCAGCTATGTATATATAACGGTAACGAGCTTGCAGCTCTCCTCGGTTCGGCGCAGTCGGCGCGTGCCGCAATTCACTATATAACACAATTGCTGCATTATTTTTATATTTATTGTCAAAAGTATCATCGTAAAAATCGTCGTTTTAAATTCGTTTGCGAACGAGTATCGATGCGAGCTGAAATCGAGAGAATATCGTAGCGACGAGGTGCCTTATTGACACTGAAATATTGAATGCGTTATGATAAAGCCCGGTGCAAATATATTGTAGTCCGGGTGTCGACGCATCGTACACATGTAGAGCGAGAATAAAAACGAGACTGCGCGTTCGCGTGCGGTTAACGTATATAGACTTGGCATTTGCATCTTTACGTACGTGTGTAAAAATGTAGAGCTATTTTTTGTGCATCTGCGAGGCCTGTCTGCCTACTAAATCCTTGTGCATAGATCGTACGGACTAGCACACATTATTTTAGCTTTAACCATTTTTGCGATCGCGTTTACAGAATAAAGAAAACTTTTCTTCCTTTTTTTTCATTTTCTCGACTAAGCCTAAGCCGGGGAGGATAATTTTATTTTCGTTCTCATTCCTCGAGATATGTTCAGACTTAGGAAAATGCATCGCGCGTCAGCCTCCGCGCACGGACAAAAGTGAATGCAATATATATCCACCACATATTATATCCAATGGGTGCTTGCAGCAGCAGCAGCAGCAGCGGTGTATATTTTCTTTTTCCATGTTCACCTAGAGAAATGTCTTTAGCGAGCGCCTCCTTGTGAAAGAGGGGAAGAGAGAGAAAGAGAGAGAAGTAGGCCTAGTTTTCCAGAAGAAGCGCGAGTAGTGACGGCACTAGGTCACGCATATTGCAAAGTTCCTTGGCGTCGCACGCGTATATAACTGCAATCTCTCTCTCTCTCTCTCTCTCTGTTCTTACTTCTTGGATACCTTTCACTGTACGGATACACAAACGTGCATGTGTGTGTGTGTGTGTGCATGTGCAAGTAAGTGTGCGGTGTGTGTGTGCATAGAAAGAGAGAAATTCAATTTAAGCGTTAGAAATCGCACTCGAAGTAAATCAAGACGGCACAAAAACAACTGAATATCATGTATAAAAAGTTTATCAAGAGATAATTTATTAATAAGGCGATTTCAATTTTCATTTGATAAATCGCATAACTATTGCCTTCGGTGATTTAAACTCTTATCTTAACTACGATCACTACGTGAATCATTACGAGGGTGCAAAATCATTTCTCTGAGTTTTCGTCAAAACGGACCATCTAATCTTTTCCGTATCCGCTTGCACACCTTTTATAATTATGGGTTAATGAACAATTGATTACAAAATGCACGCGCAAAATTGTATTTTATGCAACACACTCTGTAAAACCGTCTATATATAGACTCCGTGTGACTAAAGCCGACTATACAGTAGTAAGAGTTGTGAGTGCGCGGCAAAGGACATTGACCGAGACCTTGATACGCAGAAGCAGCTCAAGTGCGAAGCAAACTTGCACTGCTGCGCGTGGCAAGTAATACACACACACGGACACACGTATACACACACACACACACATACACTCGGGCTCGCGTACTCGTTCCGGGAGAAAATCTCATTCTCGATGTGCACAGACATCGTCGTCGTGACTGTCGAGTATTTTATTTATTACGGGGACACCGAAAATCACCAATAGACACGATGGTTTTTATGTAGAATTCATCCAGCATACACTTGTCGATTTTTTGGGGATTCACGTTTTACGTTGACGTTTTTCGAACGTAAACAGTCTTTTGTAGGATGCCCACTTTAATCTCAGTCTCGATAATTTGTTTTGTTTGTTTTAAAACCACAAGATCCAAGGGTTAACATGCTGACGGATAAAATTAAAATCGTTTCCGCAAAATGTAAATGAAGAAGACGAGCCTGCGTCAGGTTATTCAACTCTATTAGGTGTCGAACGCCGATGTATGATATAGCTTTGCGAACTTCTTAATGATACACTCATTGCTCCATTGTCTCGCAGTTTCATTATACGTTTTATAAGGACGATTTGAATTTATCTCGCGTCAAAACAAGCGATAAAAAACGAAATTTTTACCGAGGAGCCCGCGCGCGCGATCAAGGTTAGAGGTCGATGAACTCTGAATTAGTGAGATCGATGGGATTTTAAATTTCAAGGCCTCGTCATTACAACATTTTTCGAATGCTCAAGAGTTGAAATTGAGAGTTTAGATATTCGTGCCGAAAATGACAGGTCACTTGAGAAATTCTATGGTAATTAAACCAACTCTCTTGGGACAACGAACTCTCGTCACAACAAATACACGATGTCTCGATGCGGCCCTAAAGTTGCATATGGCTTTATCACGATTAGATAAAAGGAGTAAATTTTAAAACAAGTTCCACTGCGTCGAAAAATATACTCAACGATGTGAAAGTCTGTCTAGATAAGTGTTATTAAGTAACACTCCATTCCTCGTTTGTAAATAATTATATCACTGATCTCGTGTTTATAAGCGTTGGAAAAGAAAATTTTAATTCATCCCGCACTACTTTCCGTTTTAGTATTCAATATTTGTCGAAGAAGAAGGGTACACTCATTTGGCAGCATTGACCGTGAATCGTGTCTCTGTGTGTGGGTATATACGTATGCGGCAACAACATCCATACGCTCGCTAAACTCAAGTGGGACAACGAACTGCGATGAACTCCGATTGAGGCCGATCTCATGTAAGATTTCGCGCGTTACGGTCTTCCGTATTGTTGATTGTATATACATGAGTATTATCCTGATACTTGTTGCATCAATGCCAAAATATTGGTTGTAATGTAGTTTTCTATCTCGAAATTTTTCATATAATTAGAAAGAAAGGAGATAAACTTGAAAAAATCAAACATTATTTTAGAAAATATGTAAGGGTAAGATTTAGAATTTTTAAAATACTCGTGCGTGCGTGTGTCACCGATCTATCTAAACGCGCTTTTGGTATGTACATTGTACAAGAGCCCTAAAACAAAAATGTTACACCCCATGGTCGCTCCTACTCCCCACCCCGACCCTGTAAACGTCTATTTTCTTTCGATACCGATTCTGAAGCTATTTTTGACTTAAAAAGAAAAGAAAAAATTGATGAGGGTACATTTCAACAATACAAACCACCCTTAATTTTTTCAGATTTTTTAGATGCTTCAGACCTTCAAAAAGAAATCATCGAAATTTTTGAAAATTTATATACTGTGCTACGATGCAAAAAAAGCCTGAAAACTCTTTTTCATTTTTTTCCATCAAAGTATATAACCATGAAAAGAAAAGACCTAAACAAGAAAATTCAAAGAATGAAAAAGTTTTAAAATTTGTCTAAATAATCGAAAGAAATTTCAAAATTTTTTTAGTAAAAGCTCTGGCTTCTGCGACCTATTTTTGTTAAAAAAAACTCCGAACTACCGGGCAGAGAGCAAAGCCTCTGCCCATTAGGTTACGGCGGGCCCAAAAATTTCATTTTTCGGCTCTAGACGCTAGTGCCCTCTATGAAAAAGTCTGAATAATTCAAAGGTATGAATATGATGGAAAAAATGAAAAAAATGTTCAGGTTTTGTTTTGCATCGTAGCGCCGTATATAAATTTTCAAAATTTTTGATGATACTTTTCTGAGGGACTGAAGCATCTAAAAAATCTCAAAACATCCATGGTGATTTATATTGTTGTAATGTACCTTCATAAATTTTCTCAAGTCAAAAATGGCTGCAATCGGTATCGGTAGAAAACAGAAATTTATACAAGGGCTGCAGGGCGTAGGAGTGATCATGGGGTTTAAAATTTTGCCTTGGGGACTCTTTGAATATGTGCTATAACATAGCAAAATTCATATTATAATACTTTGATATTAGTAGAGGAGATCCGCCTATGCTGGCGCATCGCCTTATGTGGCGCACTTTTTATTAACAATGATAAGATATGTATGCAGGTTTATAAATGATGCTAAAGTAATTAATAACATACAAATAATTTGTATCAACAAATTACTTTAGCATCATTTATAAACTTGAGCATATCTTATCATTGTTAATAAAAAGTGGACCACAATAGGTGATGCACCAGCATAGGCGGATCTCCCCTACATTACGCAACTGAGGCGGGGGGTGAGGCCCGAGTGTATAGCGAGGGTTGTATTGACACGAGTGCAAGATTGACAAACACCTCATTTACGTATAGTTTTTCTCATTATGGAGTGCAAGAAAATTACTCTTAAGATTCCAAAGAGCTTTTTGAAAGTTTCGTTGAAACCTTCCCAAGAGCTTCGTATTCTCTTTCATGAAAATGTATGTTTAACATATCAGAACACAGGCTGAAAAATTGTGTAATGTTCTCTGTAATGTTAAAGACAGGTTAACTAAAACATTATATGCAAAGTATTATGTAAAAATCTACAAATTTCTTGAGTTTCATTAAAACTTTTATTCATATTTTGAAATGTTTCAACGCAAATTTTCAAGAAACTATTGAGAGGTTTACATGAAAACCTTAGTGTAAGCTTCCTGAATTATTTCCAGTACCGTTCGAAAAGCTTTTATCATTCTTTTTGAATGTTTTTCATTACGGTTTCCTGATAGATTTCGAATAACTGTCTGAAAATGTCATGAAAACTTTCAAAACATTTTACGTGAAGTTTTCCTTGTAATCAGAAAATTTTTTGGAAGTTTTGATTAGCACGAAATTTTTAAGAAAACCAAAAAGTTTCCGGTAAGTTTCAAACAACCGTATCATGAGTTTTCATCGCGCTTCAGAATGGTATTTGAGTAATCTTCTCTGTAATATTTGTAGACAAGCTTATTTAAAGTTTTCAAGAAACCTTCAAAAAAACTTTTGTCGAAACTTCCCTTGCAAAATTTCAGAAAAGTTTCTGGAAGTTTTCTGAAAGTTTTCATTACTTTTATATTACTGATTCCGGTTGGTTTTATATTAGTGATATTCAAGAACTACATTTCATGTAAGCTTTTGAATCTTAACTTCCATTTAAAGTTAGTTAAGGGCTTAACTAACATTAAAAACATTAGATAAGCCTTTAACTAACATTTTTTCGCGAACAGTAGGAAATTTGACCCGTGTGATCAACTGCGTTAGCACCAAAGCGCTTCAATACCCGCTTAATTATGTTACCCTTGTTCCAAAATTCCACCCTGTTGAATCAATTTCTTCTCTCATTGAAATTGAAATAGAGCCGGTTGGTGTGAGAATTATGATTTCAGAACTGAACTTAGGTCATAATGTACAGGATGCACCAAAAGAAACGGTTAAGTACCGACAACGAATACATAACATTTTTGAACAGTATGATCGAAATGGTATAGTTGCGTTATCGAGCACCTATGAGTCCGTGATGAATTTTCAGAGTTCAACAAGTAGATATTATTCGCTAAAATTTTTGAATACATAAATTTTTATTCATGATCAATTGCATACGAAAAATTTGATTCAATAATTGATATTTTCAGATTATTAGACAATCGAGAAAAATTTATAAATCAATTTGTTTAGTTATAAGAATTGAATTTCGCTCAAAACAATAAAATCGCTTCGAATTTTGAATGATATGATGCATAAATTTGTTTGAAATCGTGCTGTTGTCATTTTTATTCAACATTCTTCGAAAGAAAAATAGAGGCGCACGAAAACCCATCACAGAATATTTGTAAAGTATTTAATTGCTCTTTTTGATTCGTTACATTTATTAAAAATAAGGCATTGAAGTGCTTTTTATAACTTCATTGTCTTCATCAGATTAAAAATATTTCGAAGCAAAGTAATTTGTCGGTCTTTTAGATAAAACAAACAATTCTCACGTATTTTCACGCTAACTTCGAATCTTGAAAGAGAAAATTTAAGCTGATATAAACTTCTAGAGTTTAATAAAAACTGTCAAAAATCGTAATTGGTAAAATCGCAAAAATTGTGAAATTTCATAAAAAAAGCCTTTAGCTAAAATGTCAACATTTTTGCGGAAAATCACTTTTTCTTATTAAAAAAATCAATTTTCTAGGATTTTTGTAAGCTTTTCATAGAATACCTTGATAAAATACACGGTAATTTAATCATCTATTTAATTTTCCTTAAAAAATAAAATAAATGACAGCAAAGAACGAGGTAACACCCAATAATTGAGAGGTAAATAATTTTTTTCTCATTATACTTGTTATATCACTCATAGTATTTTACAATTGAAAAAAAATTGTAAATGTATACAGCGTCAATCTATGTTTAAAAGTCAGATAAAGTATTATATAAAACAATGCATATTCTTATCTAAGTAGGTTTTTTCAAAATGAATCAATGATAATTAATTTAGAGTCTTCTATAGAGTCCTGAGTTTTTCAACGTTCCCTACTACTACACCAATAGTTTTTATAGTCCTCATAACTAATACACATTCTTTCACTTCTGTATTTTGTTAATTTAATGCTCTTTCTAACATCAGGTGTGATGTTACCTTTGAAGCCTCCTTTACGTAGAAGAGAGTCAATAGTTTGAATATGATCCCAACCTGTAAATTAAGTTTTGTTATCATTTAATCAATTTCGATGTATGTTAATAAAATTTTAAAAGTATTCATGCATGTTAATTATGCATATTGTTTTAATTGTTGAATATTTGTTATAACCAATATAACAGAAATTTAAATAAAATTAAAAATATAATACCTTGTTCATGAGCCACTTCAGGCAAATAAGTTGCAGTTTTTCTATGGCCATTCTCACTTATAAATTCAATTCGAATACCATGATATCCTACAGTCCAATCTGCATAATCACGTCCATCTTCAAAGTCCAGTAAGAGTGATATACCAACATGAAGCCTAGGAATTTCTTCTTTTGTTATTGGGTTAAACCGAGAATCTTTGAAAGCACTGAAAAAAACCAATTTATATAAAAAAATTTTTCTTGTAAATTTTGTGAATAAAAAAGGCTGGAAGCTTTAAATATATTTTGATAAACCAAAGTCATTACAAAAGAATTAGTATGGATTAGGGCTTACATAAGTATAAGGATGTTTATTAATAATTTAAGTATCAATTTGAAAAAAGAGAAGGTACAAACTATAAGGTCATTTTGGATTTTTGCTCAAAAAAATTTTTGTTCAAGAAATAGAGCGCAATAATAAAAATTTTATTTTCATTTTCACTAAAAGATTTTAAAAAGCAACTTAAAATAATAATAGCCATCAATATCACACCTTGAAGCTGCATATTCTCGAAGTCCTTCATGAAGTGGTAACGCGCTGAATGTTCCTAAGCAGCCTCTTAATCGCTGATCACTACCAATCTTCCATGTGACAAAAAGTGGGCTAAAAGTAATAAAAAAACAAATTTTATTTTTGAAATTGCAAAATATTTTGTCCTTGATTAAATTTTATTATTTTCATAAAATAATCATAATACGTACATTGTACAGTTGAACCAAGTTGTTAATAAACAATTGATGAAATAAATTCATTTTTAGCAAGACATTCTAAAATTCTTTATCATGGGAATAATTAGATATAATTGTGCACAGTTTTATTATTTCATTATGAATATTTCATGTTTATACATCTCAATTTTCAGATCAAACATTGATAATTTGAGATACGTTTGACTAGTCATCTTAATATATTGATTGAAATTTACATATACAAGATCTTCAATTTAATTACTAGTCTAAGCAGATAGCACTCGATAAATCAACTATGATACAAATTTTATTTATGTACATTTTCAAAATCAAAATCAATAAAAAACAGGCCTATTTACATTAATATTACAAATATTATTTATAGTATCTTATAAAGAAATGCTCAGTAGAGTTTGTAGATTGTAGCATTCTTTCATAAATTGTTTAATAAAAACTTATGATATTTTTAAGATTTTGCCAACAAAAGTTAAGATTCATTGTTTCTGCAAAGGTATCTATATAAACCAAATAAGAATGTTGGTATTTTACAATAATTTATCCAGAAAACTAATTAAATTTTAATGTATTTCTGAAAATATATTTTTTTAATTTTCCTTAAATAATAAAGTTCACTTTGGATATTACTCACTATGGCTTATTTGAGAAATTCGGAGGCTCTGGTTGTTCCTGATGATAAAGATGGGCATGTAACACATCAAAACA